>NC_081839.1:31418791-31720041 GCF_030867095.1 Alligator mississippiensis | reverse complement strand
GCCCTAATGTCTATGAAATCTATGAAATCTCTCCCTGTCCTTCAGCCGTCAGCAGGAACTCTCTTGGTGACTGGAGTCTTGGCGTCCGGTCTAGGAGGTTATTGCTGTATTTCCCACAAAAGAACAGAGTCCAGTGAGCCTGGGAATACAGGGTCAATGTGAAACCAAGGGAGCTACTGCCCACCTGAGGTCCAGCCCTAGCGTGGCAGCTTGTAGCGCAGAGGTTGTGTCTACACAGCACAATGCAGTGCAGCATGGAGACACCTATAGCTACCTCTATGCAACAGCCCAGGTGCTGGGAGCAGCTTAGCTGAGGATGCACAGAACTGTGCACCAGCTAATTTACCCCCCTTCTCAGGACGAGGCCTGTTTCTGCGCACGGTGCAGAGTACAGACATATCCCAGAGCTCCTCTGAAGCCACAGTTCACCAGTTGGAGCGCCATCTGTTTTGGTCAGAAGGACATATCTAAAATGTCATTTTAGCATCCTCTGTCACTCCAGAACTTCGTCTAGCCCTGCCACAGCTGCAAAATGTGGAAGTGAAAAGGCTGCTTTCCCCCAGCTTTGCCCTTCTGCCCCATCCAGTGGGCTCAGCACAGTTAATAGCAAGCAGGCTATCAGGAATAGCATGATGAAAGCTCAGACCTTCTCCTCAGCCGTTTGTCACTGCTATGTGTCGTGGCACCTTGCACTGACCACACAGGACACCTGTGCTTAGCAACAGGTTTGCAAAGTATAAAAATAGCTGGAACATTTCCCCTCCATTTCAGCCTGTACGACAGATGACTAGGCACAGAGCTAGGCAAGAGGGGCCGGTTCAACTTCACAATCTAACCCCGTGGCACTGCTGCAAATAAGGCCCTAGCTCCACCTCAGTCCCTTTTTTTCTGAGTCCTTAGGAGACTGGAAGTTCGCATTTAAGCCTGTGATGGAGCACACCAGAAAGTGCTCCTGGAAGCGGCACCGTTCCAGGGAGATGCCAGATTGCAGTACTGACAACTTGTGACTGTTAACAATCCAACTTCTGCAAGAACCGGGGTTCGATGTCAAAGCTCTTTGAGGATCCGTCTCAGGTAGGCACATTCATTCAACCTCTCTAAATCTCCCCTGCACTTTTAATTCTTCACTTCCCTTCTTGTCATTTCTTCAGTCCTGCTCTAGCGACATTTGTTCCCGTGGGGGGTGAAGCAATCCCTGCATGCAAACAGATAAACTGATATTTCAGGCAATTCAAGGTTTGCTTTAAGATCCACTTGCAAAAGATGTAAAGGATGCCAATGTAAGAGCCTTTCCATCCGCAAAGAGGATGCAGAAGCTGGTATCACCACTTCAGCTGCTCTTCAGCTGAAGCTAACTTGTGGTCAGTGCTTTGTCAGGCTGTAAGAACAGCTACCCTTGAGTCTCCTCCCAGGAAACAGAATAAAGGTGAGGAGGCCACAAAGGAGAATTGTGCCTACAGACCCAGATCTGCATATCAAGAACGTATAGCTAAAGGGCGGTTGCAATTTGCTGCTTTCCTACACTCCCTCCTTTATTCCCCACCCTGTTTCTCCAAGGCCAGGATGTGCTGACTGCATCCCCTACCCAGCAAAAGTAGCTCGGTGCACTAGCTCTACCTCCATAAATCTGCAGCGGGCATCCGTCTGTTTAAAAAAGCCTCACTTAGCAAAAGAAGCTGCAAGCTTACCTCTGCAGGGTACAATTACCTCGGAGGTTTAATAAGAAGGGAAGAAGAGATGCCAGCGCTTATTCGCTTTAAATTGACACCTGTATGCCTCATGCAAAAATGTCTCTCCCAGCCCAAGCTCAGCTGCTGCTTCAAAGAGCATTTCTGGCACCTTCCAGGGAGTGTTTTAGTGCCGCTGCTTTCCCTCCAAGCTGGTGTTGTGAAGCCTTTTCTCCTCAAACAGACAGACTGTTTCTATTCAAGCACCACACGCAAAAGGCTGCACCCTTAACAGGCAGAGTTATCCGACTGGTAACTGCCAACGCGGCGGCATGCAAGCTTCGATCACCCCGAATCCCCAGCGGTTCCACTGCACAAATTAACCCAAGACCTAATTTGAAGTCTGTCAAATCAAATCACATGACACCACCATCTAATATGCTAAGAAAGAAAAGAAACTGTCCCTTTGGGGCAAAGGGAGCCGGAAGCGTTATGTCCTTGTAAAGAAGTTGGGAGCAACATGCCTAAAAAGCGCTGCTCCAGGAGGACGACGCATCCCTCCGGTGTAGGGGACAGCACAGAGATATGGCAGGGCACTGGACTGGGACACCTGAGACCCGGATCCTATTCCTACCTCCGCCAGTGAATTTGGACAAGTCATTTTTCCTCCCTGAGACTCAGTTTCCCACCTATAAGGTGTCTGCTTCTCCCAGAGGTGCCTATGAGGGGTATGGTGAAAACAATGAACCCTTCACTACGACCACCTAAGAGATGCTCCATAAGGATGGCAGAGCTGCTGCCGCAGAACGAGTGCATGGCCAAGCCCAAAGTCTTACAGGAAGTCTCGCAGGGAAGAGAGCAGGACTCGAACCACTTCACCCCTAATCCTGCCCCTAAACAACAAGCCTGACCTTCCCCAGTCCATGCTCCTCTTGCTGGTCAGGCAGGGGGGCTTATGCAAGCTGCTCAGAAAGCCCGCTGGCCATGCACTGTGGGGCTGCAGCACCTTGGTAGGAATCCTGGCTGCCCACAACAGACTGTCTCCGTGTAAATCAATGCCTGCGAAGCCCCAGCTGTGCTTTCTGATTCTTGGCCCTTTGGTGCGGCAGAATTACTGAGCAGCAGCTGCCTGGTATCTCGCACACCAGATGGGCGACCTGGCAGGACCACTTGGCATTAGCAATTCTTTCAGATCCCAGCCGTCCCTGTTCTGAACAAGCCCCACACATCTTCAAACCCATCCTCTACTCACACGAGCCGAGTAAGGCCCAATCGCTGGGTCCCAGCCTCCGCAGAGCCAACACGTATTAGGAATCCTGGGCCTAAAGCCAAATTACAGGGAGAAGAGTGGCCCTAATGAGCTTCCCTGGTAGAGGGAGGGAGACAAGAAGCAGTCAAAAACAGTGAATCCTGTTAGTTAAAAATAGCATTCATTGCAAAGGGAGAGCAAGGGCAGGCTTTTTCTGCAAAGATCTCGGCACCTGGGAGAGACGTTTCCATTGTGGAGTCGCGCGTGATGGAGCGACAGGACCGGAACCAGAAAGGCCCAGGCTCAGCCGAGTCTCTGCAATGCTTGGGAATTGCTCTAATCAGGGAAAAATAAATCACCATTTCATACCCTGCAACCGGCCTTCAGGTTTCACAGTACATAGACAATGACAACACACCTGTTAATGCAACAGCAGGATAGAGTGTACGGGAGACAAAGGTCAGGAAACACCAAGTGCAGCCACCTGTCAGCTACAACCTGAAGCAGAGGGACAATTACTACCCAGCAACAAAACAAGAGCTTGTCTAGAGGTGGAAGTTAGCATGCCCTATTCAACATGTTCAATACGGCATGTTAGCCACCCTGTGCAAACTTTCTGAGTGGATGCAATGTGCAGTAAGGCTAGGAACAGACATTACGATCCCCCAGTGCCTGTGTTTGTCCTGGAACAGAAAAGTCCCAAGACTGGTGTGCATATGCATCACCCGTTCAATCGGGTTTAGTGAGTAGCTGAAAGCACCGCCACTTTTCAGCCGTTGATTCGATGATGCAATCCTGGGACCAACTTTCAGACACTCTGCAATATCTCAGGGCCAGACTGTTGGTACTTTTTGTCCCATGAAACGTTTTAGGGTTTGTCCCAGGATAACGGACATGGACATCTGAACGACTGCATTCTGTCCTGGGATAAAATGGTTTCTCCTGTGACAAATGTGACATTTGTTTGTAGTCTGAGAGTGCTCACCGTGAAGTCACCCCCGGGGCTGTGCACTAGCCTCTCTGCATATACTTCTGGAGGTCTTGTACCTCTCTGTGCTGCTGTCAGGGGTCCTGATTCAGGAAGGACTCACAGTGGGGTCCTGGAAAAGTCACCAATGCGTCATCCGCCAAGGGGAAGCTAATCTCTGTGCAGAGACCATATGTGTTGCTTAAACACGAGCCTGGAGGGAGCAAATAGGCACTTTAAGCAACATGTTGCTCATAAACAGCCACGCACTGAGTCTATCAAAGGAAATGATCCTCTGACTTCAAAAAGACAGTATGGAGAAGGCAATCCTTGTCCAGCTGCAGCCGTTATTAATTGCCTGGAACTGTCAGGACCATTTCTGACACACTTGCAGATTCTCCGTCTGTCTGAAACAATCGACGGGAGTCTTCACGGGCCTGTCATCAACTGTATTTCCTCAGCGACGGTGTCTGCGTGGAGACAGCGTGGACTGCGCCACCCCATAGGAGCGTCCGTCCTCCCAGTTCCCGCACCTTATAGCCCGGCGCTTGCAACAGCGCTGCATCTCCCATGCTGCCATCCAGCTGTGGGCCTGAATTATTTAACTGCCTCAAAGCAACCAAAGCTCCCTTTATAAACAGCAGGGAAGCCCCTTCCTGGCAGAATTTTCCATTAACTAGAGAGGGGCAGGAGCTGTGTGATGCCCACAGGGAAGATTTCTACATTTTAACATTAAACAGAAACCACTCGGTTTTAGATGTGCTCAGATGACAGATACTGCTGCCTTTTTGGCCCAGGGACTTTAAAAGGGAAAGGAAGTGCATTGGCCTAAACTGCAGTGTGAAGGCCCCTCAGCAAGCAGGGATTATTATGGGAATTGCTGAGAAAGCACCTTCCAACAGATGATCTGTAAAAGCAGAACAGGCGTTCGCAGCAAAAGAGCCAATGATGCTACATCCACAATCCCCGCTTCTGGTTTTTACCAGGGTGGGAGGGCGGCCCTGACCCTGAGCCATCAGGATGGGCAGGGAGAGACAGGGGATGCAAAGAAACCAGGGGAGCAGCTTCCCCAAACACTAGCCAGATGCTCCTGAAGCCATAGAGGTACCTGGCCTGACTGTCTGTGCATACAGGGGGTGCCTATGAGCCCTGGTGCATGTGTGTGCATGTGGGTGAGTCACGTGCACACGAGTGGTGAATGCCCTGTGTGCATATACATCGTCCGTGCACAGCTCAGTAAACGGAGCCCCTACGCTGCAGGGTACCGAATCCCCGTAACAGCCACCTGGGCAATGGGGGAGTGCACCGGAAGTGGCCCGACAGCAGCTGAATGGGTAAGGTGATTCCTCCTGCACCACAGCTAACGCAGGGTGCAAAATCGGATCTACAACCTTTGAGTCTGGATATAATGTTGTATCTGAATCCCATGCTGAGAAGCCTCCCGCTTCCAGACTCCTCTTATCGGCAGGCTGCACTGGCAGACACCATCAGACACCAGAAGCGGCAAGTCCGTGGGGACACTATTCCAAGGCTTCATAAACAGTCCTTTATGGCCCAAGGAAGGAGAGGAAAGGACGTCTGAGGACAAGGAATAGGGTTTCTTAATCCATTTCCAACCCTATCAGAGACGTGCTATGTGACACTGAGCAAATCACTTCAGCTCTAGGTGCCTCAGTGCATGCATCTGTAAAATAGGGACAATGACCTTGTGTCACCTTACTCATCTGCAGCATTAATGGGCAGTGCCTGGTCTGGTCCCATGCACTGGCCTACCATGTGGTGAATCCCAAATTTGGTTTGATTCTGCACGGCCTCTTGAGTGGGAATTTCTGAAGGTGCCGATATGCAGCTAGGGTTTTTCTGCAGCTATCTGAGCAGGCCCCTGGGGGATCCTTGACAATTATGCTGAGATCAGCCTGTGAAGAGAAGCCAATTTCTGGTCCCAGCTGGAGGACACATACGTAATGGCCATCACTGGCTTACACCAGGGGAGGAACTTAGGACCTCTAGAGCTGAAAGCCCACGTCCCTTTACGGCATCAGCTAAGGAGCTAAACTCTGTAGCCAAGAGCCCTAATGAATAAAGGAAGTACAGCTTTCTCGGATGGGGGGCACCCACAAACCCATGGGTGACCCTAACAGTACATATGTTCAAGATGAGGATGCCCTTGCTGATCGGGTCTGGTACAGAGCTGTTCTGTTGAGGAGAGAGGAAGAGTACTTATACTTTTAAGCAAAGGGGACACTGAAGTAATGCACCATTGGAAAGCAGACCTGCCTGAGGCCCACCACAAATCTGTGAGGCCGAGTCTTGGAGCTCCTTTGTCCTGCCGCCTGAGCCCTCCAAGCCCCAAGGGAACCGGTGTCTGGGCTCAGAACGGGTGGAAAAAACCCAGGCCTTGCAGGGACAAAGCCAACCAGATAGGAAGGAAAAAAGACAGGCAGCCCAGGAAAGAATAAAACGTTATGGCAGCTAATGCTCAGTCCCAGCACAGCCCCCCAGTTCTCCTTCCTCCCGAGCTTACACAGGAAATCCCTCCTAATGTGGTCCGTGTGGCCCACTGCATTTGCTCGCAGAACCAGTCAGGCAACAGCTGTTCCCCTCCTCTGGCCTCAAGACTCCCGTCTCGGGGACCTCTTGGTAGGTCACACCCAGGATATCAAAACCCACCTAGCTCTAGATGAGAGCAAAGTCAGCAAACGAGGAGCGCTCGGAAAACGACACTTTCCCGTGCGAGCGAGTTTGGATGGCGAGCGCAGCAGCCTGAGGAAGGGGATGGAAAAGCAACCAAGCAAAGCGCAGCGTGCCAACTTCCTGCAAAGATTGTGCATGCCCGCAAAACAGATTTCTAGCCTTTCCGAGAGCAGTTCAGACACCGAGACCTAATGCGCGGGAGAGAAGCAACTGATTGTCCAGGGCAACTGCTCCGCTGGGACCTTGCTGCGCGTTTTGAGATTTTTCCAGCCCCAGGGTAAGGCTCCTGCAGCGCACTGCATGGCAACGACCAGCTGCTAATCAGCCACCAACTCTCCAAACTACTGCTGATCTCCAGAGCACCAGAGGGGCTGCCCAGGGCGGCCCCCCCGCCACCAAGCACCTCTCTTCCCCTTTCCTCGATCGCGGTCAGTCGATTCTCACGGTGACTTCTGCAACGCGTGGGGAAGAGATGCCATACAAAGAAAAGCACGCGAGACCCAGGACATGCATTTACCTCCGTGAAGCCCTCTTGCAATACGTCCAGCAAATTCCCCCTGGCCAAGCAGGTAAGCATCCTCCACGTGTGCGGGAAAGGGCCACGTTCTCAGGGCGCGTGGCACGGCTCCTCCAGCTCCGGGCACAACCTCGTCCTCCCAGAGACAAAGAGTTGGAGCTCATCAGGAACCTTATTCATAGCCCCATATGTGCAGCCCGTTACTGCGAGCAGGATACTTGAGCCAAAGTCGAGGCTCGCACTGGGCATGCTCACGAGGGAGCCACTGGGGGAGTAGCGGGCGAGATGTCACACGGTTGCTATAGAAACACTCGGCTTACACGATGCAGGCCCAGGAACGAGTCGGGAAACATCTGAAACCTATTTCCAGCAGCCGGGGCCCGCAAATCGCACGCAGCCTGCCGAGTGCAAGCGATTTTGCTAAGCCCCGAAGAGCAAACCCTGGGCAGCGAGGAGCAGAGGTGGAAGCTTTCCTTGGGTTGGGAAAGAAAAACGGGAAAGGGAAGACTGTAGGGATGCTACCAGCTTGAACCCTCGCTGCTGCCGCACAGCTCGGGAAAGCCACCGAGCTGCGTGCAGGGACAGGACGCTGCAAAATGCAAAGAGGCCATGACTATATTTATGCACAGCTTGAGCAGAATCCTAGGGGCTGTGCAATGACGTAGGGAAACACAGAAAAGGGGGCAACTTCCAACACACAACTAAGCCCAAGGAAACTTTGCGGTCAGGAGTTTCCAAACTAATAATAATTACATTTTCCCCTGGAGAAAACCTCAGAGTAACCTCCGTTAATCTGTCAGACCTCAATCCCCCCCTTGGAAACATTCAGAAAAAATACGATGAACCTCACAGCACGTTCAGAAGATTAAGAGATGCGGGATCTGGACCAGCGAAATTCGGGCTGCCGCTTAGGATTTCATAGTCAGGCTCTGGCCAGGCATGTCTGAGCAAGGAGACATATTCAAAACTTGGGAGATTTTCTGAAGGCTTTGGGACAGAGATCAATGCACACGTTACCAGAGCTCTCCGTATGATGATAGCCGGGACAAAACAGTGGGAGCTAAGTCTGCATTATTGCCCAGAAAAATTAACGGCAAAAATTCAGGACCTTGGGCAACAGGCCCTCTATTGTCTGGCCAGCCCCAAAGCCTGCAAAAAGGAGCCAGGCCCCTCCTCACTAGATGAAAAATTCTGTAATTTTACAACACTTTCATTTTTCACATGCCTCACTTTACTTGCAATGCTTCAGTGTAAGCTGATGCTCTTGCAATCACATGATCAGCAATAACTAGAGATTTAAGAAAAGCAAATCGTGTGTGATTTATGATAAAATCCCCAGGGTTGGCAACGCAGCTTGCATGCGCCCAGCCCCCTCCCACATGCAGCCTTCGTCCCATCTGGCTTTTGGAATACAAAATGGCTGTAGTACAGGCAGTTAAGATTAGCACCGTTTTCACACTACAGCACAATACAGTATATTGAGCCTCTGAGATTTCAAACAAGAGCTGAGTAAAGAGTTCTCCACTGAGCAGAAAAGTGACCTCATTTGTAAAAATATATTCTCAACCTTTGCATCGCACATGAGAATCGTGCTTTCGGCTACATCTCTCAACATCCGACCCCATTTATGATATACTTTTGAATGTGAAAAAAGACACATTCAAATGGATGTCTGAGTTTTAACGAGCAGGGATGCCATGATCATCCTCTGTGTTAATCAACCGAGTTTAAAAGATAAATAGACGAACATGTATTAAGAAAAGTCAGATCCGTGCAAATACGAAGCACTCCATCTGTAGCTGTCTTTTACGTGGGCTCTGATACGATGCGTTTTACAGCAGATTAGAAATTATATGCTCATAATCCCTATACACCCCAGACCGTTTCACTTCCCGTCTGAAATGCTCAGCAGAGAGGTGAGAGGGCGACCAGGCTCCAGCTTCAGGTTCCACATTGGAGACATGAGCCAGACTGGTCTCATTTTTTTTAACAGAAGTTAAAAATAAGCAAGGAGAGACAGTCCTTTTGGGCAGCCTGCAAACGTGGGGCACAAACACGATTTAATGCATGATGTGTTGTCTAAATTATGGCAAGTCAAATCGGCTGGGAAGAATTTTTTCCTTGCTGAGCACCTGAGGAGCACGTAGTGGGTGTCTCGTTGTTCTAATGTTGTTTTAATCATGAGGCCCCTTTATTAGCATTTTCATCCAGTGCAGGGACTGGAAAAATATATGGGCAACCAAAGGAGATGCTGCTGACTGCTCTGGGGAGTTAAGTGCTGTTAAGTTATTGCAGGCAGTGTAATCTTTCATTCAGCTCCGAAGCTGAACATGAGATCGTGGCAAAGACAATTCTGGCTTGTTGTCTAGAGCGGCAATTTGCTTTCTCCGGAAGTGGAGCAGTGACTTCAAAAACAACTCCAGTCTAAACAACAATGTCAAGTCCCAGTGAGGGTTTCATATAGCACCAGCATGGATCAGGACCTGAAAGTAAGGGACAAGTGCTGCAAAATCTGCTACGTACAGCATGCCATGTATGTGCAGGGCCTGGTGCGAGGCAGCAGGCACCGAGATGGCACACAGGGGCTGGACCCGATGATCTTCCGAGATCCCTTCCAGCCCCTTACCTTGAATCGCATGATCTGTGGCACCCATCACATACAGCACACAGCAGACAAGGAAAGTGGCATTTTGCTAAATCATCAATGCCCTGCACATGATTAAAACAAGTAGCTACAAATCCCCACCATGCTCTAGAAGGACTGTGCAAACCTAACTGGGCTTTTTTGTGGCATGGACCAGGAGATCTGAAGCCAGAAGTGTTGTCCAAATTAATAAAAAGGTCCTCCTGAGTCCCCAGTACTGCCAGCCCCGAAGAACTCGGAAAGAACGTGACTGCTCAGATATGCTTGGAGAGAACTGCCAAAAAACTGGTTGGACCTGGGTTCACTCAACACAGTCTTGGGTATTGTCAGCAGATGCTTTCTGGGCCCTGAACTCTCTTCTGGCTACTTCATGCAATCATCCTTTAAATAGCAATGCCCTGAAAGGATGGTGGAAATGATGAGCCTTTTACTTGCCACATGGGCAGTAAGGAGCAAACTTCTTCACATTGATAACCAAAGCGCAAGCAGGTGGCAGGAATCAGAGATGGGACCATCTCTAGCTTCCTACCCATCAGATGGTTTTACTGTCAAACACTTGTTTCTACAGAGGGCCTGCGACCCTTAACCTTGACCTGTCCAGCGGTGAAAATCTGAACATTAGAAACAAGCAACCGGCTACTTGACGATGGCTACACTGAGAAATAGAGGGAGACCGGCAGCCTTCTGCATGGTCCGTAATGATAACATAAACCCTACGCAGCTAGACTAAAAATGCCACACATTTGACTGGATCTCTCTCCTCCAACACTTTGTAGTCTCGGACTGTAAACTTCTTGAAACAGGAGCCACCCTATCATACAGGTGTGTACAGCACAATGAGGCCTTCATCCTGTTTGGGACCTCGGTGTTTTTCCTTGATACAACTCAGCAAAGAAAAGGGATTGCAAATGCCTCATTAACGTCGCCACTGCAAAATCCTTGTGCAGAAGAGTGACTTTTAAAACTACCAATCCAAGCTGGGGGGGCCCAGGCTGTTGAAGGGAGTTTCCTTTCTGAAACACTGGCTGCCTGTGACCTTCACAACAGACATGGAAGGAATTAGAGACTGATTGGAGACATTGACCTCTGGCGGCCAGTCTCAGCATAACCCTCGTGGCTCTCACAACCCTGGAAAAGTGCTATTTCATCTACTTGTTTTGCTTCTGTATTTCCTGTACTTGAGGTTTGAGTGTGCTCATTTGATAGGAACAATAAAAGGCATCCATTCATCAGCGAGCGATGGCAGATACTGCAGCTAACAACAATCATAATAATTACCAACAACAACAACAAGACAGATACTTTGCCCTTCCCCTGAGTCTTCCATGCAAGCATTTCAAAGACCTTGTCAAACATTACTGAATTATGCTTTACAACATCTCTTGGGATATACAGAAATACGAACAACCTCAATCAAGCCTTGAATTGGCAAAGAACGTGGCTGGGGAAAGGAGACACTTTCAATCTGGCTCCCTAGGGGTTTCATGGGACTAGTCAGGGTTCGAGACAGCCTTGCTCAACCTATGTGCTCCCCAAACACCTTGGCACCAACAGCTTGGCCTTCTGTGCTGGGGATGTTCCTTGGAGGGTCCTTGCAGCTGCATTTACCACCCACCTGCACCAGAATAAAGGTGCTGCAAGGGCAACTGTGAATCAAGCCCCGTCGCCCCATTTTACAAGGAGGAAAAATGATGCACAGAGTGAACGTGGTTTCTTCGTGTCACCTTGGACAAGTCAGGGCAGGCACAGGAAGCGAAGCCCTTAGCACCCTTGCTCCAACCGATAGACCACACTGCTCTATATACAGAGGGGTTTCCTCCTTGGACAGAATAGAGCAATGGTTCTGAACATTTTAAGGCTCAAGGCACCCCTGCATAGACTCGTGGCACCCCTAGTTTCCCTCATTTTTTGCCTGCAGAAAAATAATAGAGCAGTTTTTCTGTTGCAAAGACCTGCCGAAGGCCACACCTATGGATTTCTATCTCTGGGTTTATCTTGTGAATTGTATTTAGAAACCTAACAGAGTTAACATTGTGAGGCACCCCGCGGCATCCTTGAAATGATTTCCCCAGGTGCTGTGATACCCTGGGTGAGACTCACTGAGATGGAGACCGTGGGAGACTTACCGGGGGCTCAACAGGCTGGGATGCATTGCTGGGCACCAGATCCACGGGAGTTCCCATGTCCGTCCCCACAACATGGATCCCAACGCAGCAGACCCGCAGCCTCTCCCCCTGGATACCTGGAGTGAAGAAAATGTACGGAGTAAACACTTACTAAGAAAAAACGCTACCTTGCCAAAACACAAAAGAAAACCAAGGAACTGCCATCTTCTTCCATCTCCTCCAGAAAATGCCTCGAAGGGCATAGAGACTCCAGAGTGGGGAACCTGCAAACTCCTCCGCCTTACAAACACATCCCCCAAAATTGGTGGTTTCTTCCACTGTTCTCTTGGGTAGAGTCATGAAAGCGTCTGGGAGCTGTGACTGCTGTAATGCCTGTAAGTGTTATCTGAAATCTTCCCACTTCCCTCTCTGAACAGCTCCCCTCCCCGCCAACACTCAACACGTCCGTCTCAGGATTTGGGATTCCTAGTGCTGAAAGATTCCCAGCAGCAACAGCCGAGCTCCATGGGACCGGGAGCGAGAGAAATCACACGTTAGCACGCGGGCCGGCTTGGCATCCGAACGTATTGTGCTTTTACATCTTCTTTCACCTGTCAGGCAGGTCTAGCGAAGGGGCTGTTCCCCAACACGTAACACAGAGGTGTCTGGTCATGCTGGCTCACGTCCGCAAAGGCCTGGGTTACTGCCCAGCGCACGGGCAGGACACGCCGACCGACGTCGGTGGCCTCTATCTGTGCCAAGCAGGAGCAGTGTCGGGGCCAGTGCAGCCCTGCTGCCTCTGCCCTGCCCTCCTGTCTACCCCACACGCACCACAGCAGGGGCATTTCCACAGTATCCTTTAGGAAGCTGGTCCACAGCTGAAAATACTTCAATTACAGCATTTTTTTCTGAAAGCCAGCCTGCATTTTCCTTTGTGTGGTCTCCTTCCTTTAATGCAACTTCTGCCTCCCTCCCTACACTTTTAATACGCTTTCCCTTGGAGGAAACCCATCACTGCCCGCATCTCCAGAAAGCAGCGCCTCCGAGCATCCCGGCGCTGCGACGGCCTGGTCTTTGGGACGCCTCCGATTTCGTGTTTCCTTCTGGTCTCACCCCCGCCCAAGGACAAGGCCAGGCACGGACCCCAAGCCCCGCGCTGCCCCGCTGCACCCGGGGACGCGCCAGTCGTGGGCCCCTGCACAGCCGGGCATGGCTGCGGGGCGAGGGGGCTCGGCTCCCCACGGCACCCCGGCCCCGCCTGGCTGCAGGCCGACATGGCTAACTGCCCCTCTGCCTGGGCCATGGGGTAACTGCCCCCTCTGCCCAGCTAACTGCCCCTCTGCCTGGGCACGGGGCTAACTGCCCCTCTGCCTGGGGCATGCGGTAACTGCCCCCTCTGCCCGCGGACCAGCGGCAATTGCCCCCGCGCGCCGCGCCGCGCCGGGCCGGGCCGGGCCAGGCAGTACCTGCGGCGCCGCCGGGTCGGAGCGCTCCCGCGGGGCGGGGCGGGGCGGGGCGGGCGCGCGTTACCGCTGCCATGGCCACGGCCCGCCCCCGACCCGCCCCCGCTCCTCCCCCCCACCCGGCAAACTGCCCCCCCACCCCGTGCTCTGCAAATTGCCCCCCCATGCTGTGTAACCTGCCCCCGTGTGAGCTGCAAACTGCCCCGTGTGAGCGGCAAACTGCCCTCCCGTGCTCTGCAAACTGCCCCCCCGTGCTGTGTAACCTGCCCCGCTGCAAACTGCCCCCCGTGCTCGGCAAACTGCCCCCCATGCTGTGTAACCTGCCCCCTTGTGAGCTGCAAACTGCCCCCCGTGCTCTGCAAACTGCCCCCCCGTGCTGTGTAACCTGCCCCGCTGCAAACTGCCCCCCGTGCTCGGCAAACTGCCCCCCATGCTGTGTAACCTGCCCCCTTGTGAGCTGCAAACTGCCCCCCGTGCTCTGCAAACTGCCCCCCCGTGCTGTGTAACCTGCCCCCTTGCAAGCTGCAAACTGCCCCCCGTGCTGTGTAACCTGCCCCCTTGTGAGCTGCAAACTGCCCCCCGTGCTGTGTAACCTGCCCCCTTGTGAGCTGCAAACTGCCCCCCATGCTCTGCAAACTGCCCCCCGTGAGCTGCAAACTGCCCCCCGTGCTGTGTAACCTGCCCCCTTGTGAGCTGCAAACTGCCCCCCGTGCTCGGCAAACTGCCCCCCATGCTGTGTAACCTGCCCCCTTGTGAGCTGCAAACTGCCCCCCATGCTCTGCAAACTGCCCCCCGTGAGCTGCAAACTGCCCCCCATGCTCTGCAAACTGCCCCCCGTGAGCTGCAAACTGCCCCCCGTGCTGTGTAACCTGCCCCCTTGTGAGCTGCAAACTGCCCCCCGTGCTCGGCAAACTGCCCCCCATGCTGTGTAACCTGCCCCCTTGTGAGCTGCAAACTGCCCCCCATGCTCTGCAAACTGCCCCCCGTGAGCTGCAAACTGCCCCCCATGCTCTGCAAACTGCCCCCCGTGAGCTGCAAACTGCCCCCCATGCTCTGCAAACTGCCCCCCGTGAGCTGCAAACTGCCCCCCGTGCTGTGTAACCTGCCCCCTTGTGAGCTGCAAACTGCCTCCCTGTGCTCTGAAAGCTGCCCCTTGCAAGCTGCAAACTGCCCCCCCATGCTCTGTAAACTGCCCCCTTGTGAGCTGCAAACTGCCCCCCATGCTCTGCAAACTGCTGCAGTGTGCACTGGAAACTGCCCCCCCTTGTGCTCTGCAAAGTGCCCCCTGTGCTCCGCTAACTGCCCCCCCTGTGCCCTGCAAACCACCCCCCTCTGCTCTGCTAACTGCCCCCCTGTGCTCGGCTAGCTACACCTCTGTTCAGCTCCATACCCCCTCTGCTCCAGCCACCAGCGACTCCTGCGCGCTCCCTGTGCTCAGCCAACAGCCCCGCTGTCTCCGCTAGCTAGCTGCATCTTACCCCGCTCTGCTCGGCTAACTACCCCCTGCCTATCCGCTCTGCTCGGGAAACCGCGCGCACCCTGGAAGCCTGGTGGGACTGGGAGCCAGTGGCTCTGGACTGGGAAATCTTGTGTTACCCTGACTCACGCAGCATTATAACACCCTTCCTAATGTTTCTGGGGAAGAGCAATTTGGGCTAGAAACAGGATTTGCCACAAACAGACGCGGACTCTACATTTTCCAAAGGGAAACAGGAATCATTGTTCTTCGTACAATATTTATTTTCATAACAACAGATCAGAAATCACCTTCTAAAAACTCTTGGCCGTTCTCAGCTGGAACTGATTTCCGCATAAGTTTGTATGCGAGTTGTGTAACTGCAGGGCCTGGCCCCTGCCACTATAGTCATCTCTCGAAAAGTGCAATTTCTTCAGCTAAAATTAAAATGAAACCTCCGCGGTTAAGGAAACATTTGACACCCTCCTCGTTTAAGTCATAAATGGAACAAGCCCAGAAAACACAGTAGTTACAGCTGCAGAGTCTGTCAATATTCAGTGCAAATTCAAGTTCTTCATTATTTCAAAACATACTGGTATGACTTTCACAGTTTATCAATTCAAGGCCTGTTAAACAGGCAGAATTGCTGTATTATTTCTGTGTCTATTCAGAGCATTTGATTATAACTCAGATACATTGTACCTCTAGAAATAACAGAGAGTGCTAGCTAAGTATGAAAGCTGGAGTTCCCCAGGGAATCAGAGATAAAATACCAGTCCAGGCGTTGAGGAGCTCATTATAAGATAGTTTCTATTGCTGCTACCACTAGCCCAGAATACAAAAGAGCCAGGGGTTCAATTAATCCACACATCAATAGAAGCAAGTGACATATCCCCAAAACAAGTCCCTTCGAGCCAGATTATCTTCTTATTTACACCAGCTACAAATCTGGACAAACTCCGTTGACTTGCGGATATACATCACTGTAACTGAGCCCAGAATCTGGTCCTTAGCGTTCATCTTATATGCTGTTTGCATGGCTCGCTGTCCCCAGTCGCAGCACTGCTTCCCACTGAAGAGTCACTTCAAATCAAATCGGTAGCGGAAGCAGATTCCTTGCCGTGAATTCTGCAGGAGCCGATTGTTTCACTTACACCGGGAGCGGAGTCTGTTTGTTAAAAATGACCAGCTGGATGCTGTACTAAAGGCTCCCCACTAAGCGATGGTCTATATTTAACAAGGTTTATATAAAAAAAAACCTGTGCAATAAACTTACTTTGTTCTCTTTTGGCTGAGGAAGGCTGAGCTAGAGGTAAACTGATGGCTCTTTCTAGTTCCAGCATTGATGGTTCTCTTTAAGGACATATTTATCCACTAGCCAAGTAATCGAGCATGCCCAAGACCTAGACTTGAGACCCCAGGCTTGTCTCTGAATTCTGGGCAAACGGGCAGACTACATCCCATGCCACGCTGCAGCCCCTATGGCTCATCCACCCCTCCTAGGTCAGGCAAGACGGATTGCCGTGCAGGGCCTGGAATGACAGAGATCGAAAGGAGCAGAGGGGAAAGGGAGGGACCCTTGGACTCGAGCAGGGCCTCAGAAGAACAAGCCTTCCTGATCATGTAACACACTATCTGCCACTCAGAAAAGACCTTATCCTGCAAGCCTTATGAGCCCAACGACAGTTATCGAGACATCACAGATGAGAAACTGCTGCTCAGGTGGAAAAGTTGCAGGATTGGTCCCCAAAGTATCTCTAAAGAGACATACCCATTATTTGTACCTGTTTTCCTTTTCTGAATGAGTAAAACCTCTTACTAGACTCATTGCATGCAGGCATTTGGTCATAACACTACCAAGGGGGCCCATCTTCAAACACCAGCACGTAAGCAGGATGTCTGGGACCGACTCCCATGCCCACTTCAGTGCACAAAGATTCGTGTGACGTCCCAGGGTGCTGGGTGCCAGCTCTAGCAATCAGCTTGCCTTCTCGGGGGCCACGCAGCACACGCCCTGCGCTGTGGAATACATCATGCCTCGGGCTCAGGAAGGAGCAGGAGTCCAAAGCCCTGTCTCAAACTGCCCATGATTCCTTCCCAAGCTCACAGATTTGCAAACTGCTCTTGTGCTCTGGATGAATTGCCCCTAGATGTTGGCCGGGGATTTTCAAATATTGCCCCAAAAAAGTAATTTCTAAATTGTAGTTGTTTCCATTTAGATCATGTCTCAAAGCTTGTTATTCCCTTTCAGGCTTTCTAGACATCTGTAACAGCCCGACAGCTCAGAGAGCTGTTTTCTCCCCATCATTAAGCTCTGCCTTTCTGCCCTTGGCATTAGAGTGCTGCACGTGGGTGGAGCACGTTGCTTTTCCAAGGGAAATAGGGATGGGGCTCATGTTGAGGCAGAAAGCTGTAAAAGGGGTAGTATTTGAGGCAGGCAGTGTGCAAGGGCCTGTGTGACATGGTCCACACCACTTCCTCGCAGCACCAAACACCTGTCATTTTCCATAACATGCTGCTGAATCCCTTTACTCCTGGAACAAAAGCAAGTGGCAAAAGCCCCACCTGTTCTCATATGTAATCCTTTGCTGTTCCTTTGCAGATGTGCCTGGGCAAGGGTGCTAGGCTGGTCTTCTTGTCCCATGGCAGAAATCCTGTCCTGGTGGCACTGAACTATGGTTTAATTCTTTGTTACTCAGGAAGCAGCTCTAAGAGCCTGAAGGAGGCATGCTGCCAGCCTCAGAAACATCCCTGATCTTTCCAACAGGGACAGATGTATTTCTCACCAGAGCCAGGTGCAAAGCATCTCTTGCATTACAACACATATTGCTGAGCCCTCCAAGTCCACATCCAGCCCCTCTACACATGCTCAGGAAGACCCAAGTGTCTGTGATAACAGTCTGTGAAATATGTTTGCTGGAGGGAGGAGGCTGCGGGGCCTCTTACACCAGGGTCCCATTCTTGCTGTCATATTTCAGCCGGGGCCGGGGGAAGTTGAGGGTGGCGTATTCGGTGGCATTCTGCATTTGCAAGTTCTTCACCTCTTCAGCTGAGCGTTCCCGAGCCTTGGTGAACACCTGGATATCTGCGTAGTGCACGCTGTCATCCCGCTTCGTGCTCTTGGGCTTGTTGACAGTAGCATAGACTGGATACTCCGGGACTTCGGTGTACACCTGCGCCTTTGTGGAGAAAGAGTCTTTGGCAGTCAGCTCCCCACTCCTTCATGCCACCCCCTCGCACTTGTGACTCCCTGGAAGGCTGGGTATCACTCACTGCACCTGGTGCTAGCTAGAGGGCTATGCCAGATGCCAGCTCCACAGAGAGTCAGAGCAGGTAGCCTCCACACTGTGCTCAGTGTGGCAAAGGAGGTACACCTCCAGGAAATGACAGTATTGCCCCCACGGCATTACTGCCTCTGCCAGCCCAGAGGGGGACATAGCCCTAGGATCTCAGCCAGCTGCTTCCACAGCTCTCCCAGTGATAGTCAGACCACCACTTTTGCAGAAAGTGTTATCAAAGCTGAGCTTTCCCACCCCCCTTTTCTACTGCATGCATTACACTATATACATAGCATAGCCATAGGGTTATAGACCAGTGCCTCTATGTTGGAAATCTGCCATATACCCATCTACGATGTACTGCAGATGCTGCATTTTGCACTGGATTATCTTTGCTACGGTTCACCCAAGGGTAGAAGGGGGGCGTATCTCTTATAGAGGCTATCTGATGAACACTGGCTGCTCTTGTCTGCATTGAGCACCACTGCCCTACGCACTAATCATGCTGTTCTTGAACCCTACACAGAACAAAAAAACCCTGGGACTTTCCCTCCTAACCCAGGGAGTAAAGCTGAACACTGCATTTCCAACTTGTCTACTGAGTGAAGTCTCCTCAGGGGCTGTTTACCTTCCTGCTGCCTTGGTGCTGGGGATTCACATGTCTTGCTCTGGTGCCTGCAAAAGAAACACCAGAAAACCAGCATGACTTAACTGTTTATTGTTCCATCTCTTGAATTTTCCAGCAATGAGATGGCCAGCCCGCAGGCTCTCCCTGCTGGACCTTTCTCAACTTTCCAGCCCAAGTGGAGTCCTCGCCCTATCTGTGCCTTTGGAGCATACCTCCCACAAGAAAGCCGGGGCTTGTTCCTTTGGAAAAATGAGGTTTCCTGAAAGGACAACGCGCTCTGGGCCACAATGTTCTTGGCAGCACCTCGCAGGAGGTAGGCAGCACAGAGAGCTGCCTTGTCAGGCCCCGGAGCAGCTCCGAGATACTGTTTATTTTATTTTGTGCTTTGCCGTTTGGCAAACGGAGTGTTTTGCAGGGGCGGGTCCTAGGACTGCTGGAGGCACTCGGGCTTCTGGTTCATTTATTTTCCTCTGCTCAGTGTCATGAGGGATGTTTGCAGCTCTTGCAAGAGTGCGAGGTCCCCGCTACCGCAGAGTGCACGGATGGCAGTCGTCTGCCTTCTGCTTTGCACCATTGTGGTAACTGCAGTTGGTGTGGGTGCTAGATTTGAGTCATTTTAACATTAAGGGGAGTTTCGGCAGTCTAAATTATCATGGTAAAAGAGGAGATGTAGTACGTGAACTTCTTGAAACCAAATTCACACCACCCCTGGGCCTGTGGGACTCTCCTGCTCTCTGTGGTGCTGTTCTCTGAGTATGTGTCACAGATCCTTACCTGGCTTTTCCTTTTTCCTCTTAAAAGGTGAAGGACACTTCCTGCAATCAGAAAGAGATATGTTATTAGTGCAAGTAAGCCTAGATCTCCGCCACGTTCATTGGATGTACACGTGCATGCGTGCACATGCACACTGCCCAGCCCCTGCACTTCTGAGCCATGGGAAAGGACTCTAAAGCTCCCCGCACAAGACCTGTCTAAGTCCAGCAAGACCCTCCCAAATGCAATTGCTAGGAGCTGTCCAGTAGACTGACATTACTGACTGCACCCCAGGGGCTCTCGGGCTGAAGCATTTCTCTCCTTCTCATACTCCTGCTCATACTTGCTCACCGGGGCAGTCAGAGGAGAAGCTTGGACTGCGTGTTTCCAGTGTGGGCTCTGCCTGCCCTGAAGGAATAAAAAAGGGAATCTCACTACTGTTACAGGAACTAGTGATCATCCAGGGAATCCAGTATCATCAAGAGTTTTAAAAGGCCAAGATTTAACAGCATTTCCTGAGGTTATCTGAGACGCACCAAGATACAGCTCCCCTGACAGTGGCTGTGATGAGACATCTCTTGACTCAGGGAAGGACTACATGGTAGATAATATGGGTAGCAGCTCAGAACCTCCAAAGACCGTAGGCTACCTACAAAAAGCAGCAGCGAATGCAGCAATGCCCCTGATTTTGGGGACACGTCTCCTGCTAGCTGCTGGCTCTGAGGTTCTCCAGCGGGTGCAGGAAGGGTGGGTTGCAGCACAGCGAGCCCGTGGGGTGGCAGCTGCGTCCAGGTGAGAAATCCCCACGCAAGGTCCAGGTCTGGATCCTGCAATCTCCCACCGCCCTGTATCTTGAGCAAAGAGGGGCTCTTTCCATGTGTGAGGATTCTTGCAGCATGTGCAAGGGCAGGTTCTGGTCACTGTTGTGCTTCATGGACCGCGTGCCTTCAGAAGAAGAGAGGATGAAAGTCCTGTCTTCCTGTTTCCTGGCCCTCTGTCCAGGTAAAGGACAGAGACAAAGGGGCCAAGCCCCACAACATCTAATTCATGGAGATCCATGGAACTGAACCAACGTGCTGATGGTGCCTGCCTCCCTTCCAGCCATCTCTCTGGGCTGCATTCTCCCCATGTTCGAAGTGTGGGAACTAGCTCTGTGTGGCACAACTCTTGTAAAGAGATCTATGGTGCTACCCTTCTACATGCAAGGACAGATGCTATATTCAGTGGCCCCATCTGAATCCAGCCTCTATTAATCACTCAGAAGTGAGCTTCTAGAGACATGAACAATGTCCTGTTTAAGTGGAGACGCTGGTTTCTTATTGCATGGGTAAGCAGGAAACCCCGATCATGTTGGAAGAGTTCTCTGGAGGTATCATCTAGTCCTAGCCCTTGCTCCAGCCAAAACCACCCTGTTTAAAACAACTCTTTATCTAAGCTGCACTTAAACATGTCCACTGCTGGAGCCCCTTCAGTCTCCCTCAGCATCAGTTCCAGTCCTTAGCCATGTCTGTCCTTAGAAAGTTCTTCCTAATATCCAACCTAAATCTCCCTTGTTGCAATTTAATTCATGTCCTATCCCCTATAGACACAGAGAGCAATTGTGTTCACCATTCTCTTTATAACAGCTCTTTAAAATCCCTCCTTAGTCTTTTCTTCTCTAATCCCAGTTTTTCTCTAACCCTTCATCATACGTCACATTTTCTAGACCTCTGATCATTGTTGTTGCTCTTCGCTGGACTTTTTCTGATTTGTCCACATTATCTCCTGAAGTATGGTGCTCGTGCCTGGAGTCCAGTACTCCAGACAAGGCCTCACCAGTACCAAGTAGAGTAGAAGAGTTGCTTTCTGTAACTTGCACGTGCTAGTGCTATTCATGCATCTCAGTACACTATTATTTAGGGGCGGGGGAGGATTGCTACAATATTCTGCAGTTGACTCATCCTCAACTTGCACTCCACTATCACTCCCAGGTCCTTTTCTGCACTACAGCCTAGGCAGTTGTTTCCCATTTTGCATCTGAGCATTGACTTGTCCTTTTTTAGCTTTGCACTTAGCAAATGTCATCCTATTCATTTCAGACCATTTTTCCAATTGATCAAGGTCATTTTGAAAACGAATCCTGCCCTTTGAAGCATTTCCTTGCCCACGGAGCTGAGTGTCGTCTTTGCAAAGCAGACACTCAATGCCATCCTCCAAGTCCTTAAGAAAAAAAACAAACAATTGTGTAGTGGTAGACCCAGGGCAGACTCGGAGGAATCCTCCTGGGTATCTCTTTGCAGTCTGCAGTTGAGTCACTTACAACGTATGACATTATTATACCAGATTATATGTGTACAGACATTTGTAATATAAATACACCCTTCAGAAAAGGGCTGAAACATGTGAGTAATGCCATTGCCACACCGCAGCATCGCAGCCCAGGGGCACAGCAACACCGTGCAGAGCTAGGACAACACACAGGTGATGGCTTGGATCCGGAGTGACACAAGCGGAGCAACACCATAGTGACATGGCCCAGAGCAGGAGGGACACCGCCGGGGGACGGCTCCGAACCAGGGCTGTACAGCCGTGATGCAGTATGAGCAGAAGCAGTAAGTGCTCCCAGGACTGTAGCAATACCATGGTAACGAGGTTGAGCCGCGGCAGAGAAACAGGGAGAGAATGACGAGGAGTCCCGGTTGCTAAGAGACGTCTGTCTAACAACCCCGGTTTTGTGGAGGGGTGGAAATGCCGAGGCTTGCGGGGCACTTCGCCAGCAGTAGCAGCTCCGTGACCCGCTGTACGTACACCCTGGCAGCCGGGCCACCGCTCAGCCGATGCACAGGGGAAAGCAGGAGATAACGTAAACCCTGCCCTTGGCCCCAAAGGGAATTAGGGACCCAGGGGTCAGAGTCCTCCTGCAGGAATCCTGCACACAGCAGCCAGTTCTGCCTCTGTGCTATTGCTCTTCGGTAAACCCGTTAGTGCCGCATTGTCCATACCCCACAGATACCCCCAGTCACCCCTGCCACTGCAGTCACGTATCTCCCGCGATGGGATCAAAGGCTCGGGGCGCTGAGAATACTCTCAGGCTGTCATGGAACATATTCTCTCAGGGCCAGGTGTCAGTTTGCTGAACTCCTGCTACTGTAAAAGCCCAAGTTATTTTTCTTGTCGAGCCCTTGAGCTGAAACCAAGCTATGGCAAATAAAGTCCATGTAAGCGGAGCCAAACCTGCCCCCAGCAACAGCAGCACAACTGGAGAGAAACAGGCCAAGCGCAGGTACGTCCCTGTGGCGCCACGATCCATCCCCTTGTGTAACGTCCCCGGCTGCTCCTCTGAACTTGGCACCGGCCCGGCTATCTGCACAGCTACGTGTCACATTCGGAGCCAGACGCACGAAGCAAATGTTATCATTCCAGAAAGCTAAAAAGGACAAGGGGGAAGCAGGTGCCGATCCTTATAGGGCAAGCAACATGCCAGCGCATACATCCGTGCCTGGACTCTCTCCAGCCGTGCAGGCTTCGGAGGGTCCCGGAGCCGAGCGCTGTCCTTGCTGCAGCACGGGCTGGAAGTGTGGGCCTAACACTTTTGAAACAAGGATGGAAGAGGGTTACGGACTGAATGCAAAAAGCATGTGCCTTTTGTGCGTGCCCAAGTGTCAAACACTCATGGCCCACTTATGGCAGTGCAGGACCTGGAGGAGCTCAGTATGCTCTGGCTTTAAACTAGTGTGTGTGTGTGTGCGTGTGTGTGTGGTGTGTGTTGAGAAAGTTAATGGCCTTTGCTTTTGTGCCGAAACTATGAAAGGCCACAGGAATGAGGGTTAAGAATCACAAGGGCTTAAGAATGGACAGTAATGATTAACCAGCTTTCTGAGCCTGATGACTGCCAGGCCCCAAGGAAACAAAATCAAATCTGGTGGGAAAACGTGGTTGCCACTGTAATCAGCAGGGTAACTTGCACCCAGCGCGTTTGGCCGGGCATCTGCAAATTCCTCAGAGGCTGTGTGCTGAAAGACACTACAGAGGCACAGGGGGTTTAGTATTCATGCCAGGCTCTGCTGTTGCACTCAGATCCCTTCCCCCTTCTCCAGCCAGTCACACCTTTCCAACATAGCAGTCCTTCGCCTAGCAGCCCATTGCCTGAGCAGTGCAGACGTCCTTGAAGATGCTGGTAGCACACACAGGCAAAAGCGCCGTGCTCCCCCAGGTCTTCAAAGACTACAATGAAAGGGGCCTCTGCCCAGAGCAGAACCGAATTGGTTTAAATACCTCCGGCCCTGTCCTCCCAAATGCCCCTCTCTCTCCAACACAAGCCCTCCAGCCCCATCAGGGCAGTGGATGGAGCGCACTGAGTCTCACAGGTTGCCATGTCCTGAGCGTGAGCTGCGGAGCTGGTTGATTGCGGCAGCATTCAGGAAGGTCGTACCACGTAATTAAAATAGTTCAACTTAAAATATAATCAGCAGATCCCTGGCTAGTTTCCTGAGACGCAGGCTCCTGTATCAGCTTTCCGAGCGGCTCGCGCTGTGTTGCTTGCCCTCCGCTCTTGAGGGAGTTTATCAGCCGGTCTGAGGGCTGTGGCTATTCTCAGGCTGTCTGCAGGCTAACCCCAGCCAGCCAGGAGACAGCATCTCCCAGCCTCAGATCAGCTGTAATTAGACTGGACAGGACAAGGAGAAATGGAAACAAGGCTAAACTCAAAATGTGGTGACAGATGTGCTGGCCGGGACAAGCCCATTTGTTCCTACACCCCAACACACAGACATCCCTACCCTTACAACCCCGCTCAGTGCTACCCCAGTCCTGCTTCAGAAACCGCAGGCTGACGGGTGCTGCATGAAGCACTCCCTTCTCTCCTCCAGGCACCTAGTCCTAAACCCACTGCACGTCTTTAGCTCCTGCCTGTCATGCACCCCAGCACCCAGCTCGGGCACGCACGATGGCAACCTTCCACCTCCTCTCTGGTCCGTCCTGCCAAGCCTGCAAAGGCAGAGGTGTTTGGGTGGCTCTGCCTATGCCCAGTTGTGCAGGTTAATCTGCCACTGACACTTTCCTTCCTGGAGTGACACAGGAAAAAGAATCTGGGCCTGGGGGCAGAGTCCCGATGGAGAAGCTTCCCAGATGTGGTTACATGTGGGGCACAACCTGTTTCCTATTCATTTTTTTTTATTATTATTACTACATTTGCCACAATGGTTCTCTCTAAAAGCACTTATAAGGACCTCAGGAGCTGTTTTAATCTCTTGCCATATATTCTCCATTCCTTGTCTGCCTCTCCATCCCTTGGCACCCAACTTCCGCTGGCTGAACAACTCATCCCTAAGCACCTCACTCCCTTCGGCCCCTTCTGAAAACAAAGCTCTGCTCTCTGCTGAAGCCATGCCAGCATGGCACAGTGCAATAGGGGTTTTTTGCCACGCGAGTTTAACCACCTGGCAAAAAACAGTAGTTTAGTACCACTTTGTCAGGGTACTAACTGCAACCGTATCCCTGTTAGGATTCCTTGCTGGGAAAGCCATGCACCTTCAGTTCACCTGTGGTAAAAACCAAGTCCCAGAGTAATCTGAGAAACCCTGCTGCTGGACTTGCATGGACCAGTGGCTCCTCTGGCTCCCTCTCCTCTGTAGACCCTCAGAGCCCTGTCACCTGGGGGCATCCCCCAGCTGCCACTCTCTGCAGCTATTTCAAACCAGCCGTGCAGGTGTGGCCAGTCTGAATGCAAGGCTGGGTGCTGGATGTCTCCCTTTGTCTGGGTGTTTCCCTTTTTGCAGGTGCTCCGGCACAAAGAGCTTCCTTCATTTGTATCTAGGGCAGCATTCAAGGCAGGCATTTGCTTGGAGTTCACCCAGGGGCTCAGGAGGCTAAAGAGAGTATTCCTACCTGAGACCTGCCCTCTACAAAGTGACCTTGCCTCGGGACAGCAGTTGGAAGAAGGGGTCAGCTAAGATGGACATCAAAGGAATCCTGGAGCAGAAAGGAGGCCAAAAATCTGGTGGGATGAACCCTTTGTTCCCTGGCATGTCCCTTATCAGTCACATTCCTAAGAGACTTCAAGGATGTATTTGGTAGCCGAGTTGGTCTGAGACAAAAAGAAATGCAAAAAAAAAAAAAGGCAGGGTGGGAGGGGTGGGGGCAGATTCCCAGCTTCAGCTTCCTGTGTGCCAAATGAAGTTGATTTCCTTCATATGGGGATTTTTCACCATCTTTAACTTTCCCTGAGCCTGATGAAGGGTGTGTGAGCCAGAAAGCTTGCAGAAAAAAATTTTATTTTTTTTTGCAATTTCTCAGTTGGTCTAATAAAAGGTATCATCTCTGAACCAGGTATCCAGGTTGTAGCCGTATTGGTTCTAGAGGAAAAGGCAATCGGGACTCGTAGGAGAGATGATCTTTTTATTAGACCAACAAGATTGTTTGCAAAAAAAAATTATTTCATTGCAAGCTTTCAGGCACAAACACCCTTCAGCAGGCATTGGAGAAAAGGTTGGAAAAGTTCTCCTGGGTAGAAATGAAAGTTCATATTTCATAGGATTTCACAAAGGAGCAATCTTTTCTCCAATGCCTGAGAAAGGGTGTTTGTGCCCGAAAGCTTGCAATGAAAGAATTTTTTTTTGCAAAAAATCTTGTTGAGCTAATAAAAGAGATCATCCTACTAAGAGTCCTGATTGCCTTCATCTCTGAACCTAGAGTTCTGCATTTTTGCATTTCTTAAGACACTTCAAGGCCTTTGCACAAAACTCTGGCTACCAGGCCCAGCTCTCCCAGAGGCCAGCTAGGTCACCTGGGACCATCAGGGCTCCCTTCCGTGCCTCACTTTCCTTCCCAATCTGCATCTCTTTGATTTATTTAGATGTAAGCTCTTTGGAGCAGGATCTCTCAGTTGGTGTGTGCATACAGTACTTACAGCAATGTGGCCTTGAGCTCTGCTGGGCTTCCAGACACTCTGCTAAGACACATAAATACTGTAGCTACAATTGTGCAGGGTTCTGCGTCTTTTGGGAATTGTTCAGTATCTGCAGGATCTGGACTCAATGTCCCAGGCATTTAGGGAACTGTGCCACCCCCCTGCCCTTCCTGTACCCAAAAGCTTGCAAAGAACATTTTTTCCAACTATTTAGTGGATTTAATAAAAGATATCACATTTACCCAAAGAACCTTGTCTGTGCCCCTCCCCAGCCTGTAGAATCAGCTTGGGGTATCAGCTTGGTCCCCTGCTTTCCATGCAGCCTCCAGGACAAAACCAAATCTCAGTGCAGAAACCACCTTTGTAATTGCCTGAAGGGACCCTCAGGAGACAGCCTGCCCCAGCCTAAGGGGAAGGCAAGAAAGGGAGTGCCTAGGTGCCCTTCCCTCCCCAGAGATTTGCTTCTTTCCCTTGGGGTGAGTGACCCCCCAGTTCTGGTTCCTGCTTCTCTTTTGAGGGTGGGCCTGGGGTTCACACACCGCTGGGCATAGCAGGGCCCTGAGCTTGCTTGGAGATGCTGGTGCAGCCTGAACCATGATCATCTTCCTCATCCTCAGCTGTCCTCCCCCCTGCCGGCTCTGCCCCTGATGTTTGACCCCGACAGCCGAACAGCAAGTCCCCACTGCACAGACCGGGGTTACATGCTTGCCAGACACCGCTCCTCCACGGGCGCGGGGCACAGGAGAGCCGCCAGCGCTTCAGGCAACTCTTAACAGCAGCAAAGCCCCGAAAGTGTGGGAGGGTGAGGGTAGGTCCCTCAGGACAGGAGAAAAGGGAGTTCAGGGTGTATTATAATGAGCCACCAGTGAAGGGAAGGGTCACATCTATCAGCATTATCAGGGAGTAACCTTCCTGAGTGCCGGGGTTGGGAGAGGAGCACGTAGGCAGCCTGGCTTCCAGACCCCTGCTCCAAATACCCACCCTGAGGGGCTGAATCCTGGACTCCTTAGTCCCAAACCCCACCAAACTGGATCCAGTAACCCACAGGCCATTCCCCAAGCCAGAAAACGAACCCAGGAGTCCCAATCCCCACCCCTGCTCCAGCCACTAGATGATGCCGGGTCCCTTAATTATTCAAAGGCACTAATAAGTTCCAAATATTCCAGTCAATGAGATATCCCCAGTTTCATTTCATTCTGTTACAACTTTTCCCTTCACCCAGACCCTCTGTCATGCCCACACTGGCAGACATTTCCACCTGGCTTGTAAACAAGGTCCCTTTCCCCTAGACAAGGCACCACGTGAGCCAGGAGCGATTTAAACAAGCATGGTCCCTGCCAGCGACCAAGAATACCACCCAAAAGTACAGCCAGGGTCACGTCCCGGGCTTTCCGACTGAAAACACAGCTCGCTGGGATGCAAACAAGGAGACGGGATTGCAAGGAGGGGCAGAGAAGGCAAGAGCCTGGTCGCAGGGCGGGGAATGCATGGTCCCTTGGCCAACCCAGGCAGCATAAAGGAAGCCACTACAAGGACAAGGGAGGGAATATGGCTAGATCCTTCCCACACTGGCTACTGCTAGCTCCTGGCATGATCTGTAAGGATGGGTGGGCGCCAGGCACCGGCTCCTGGCATGACTTGTAAGGACGGATGGGAGCGAAGCACCGGTTAGCACACAAACACCAACAGACTTTCCCTGTGCCTGAAGAAGGGCATTTGTGCCCGAAAGCTTGCAGAGAACTATTTCCCCAACTATTCAGTTGGTCTAATAAAAGATATCATATCTACCCAAAGAACCTTGCCTGCCTAGGCACCGGTTAGGTCACCCCTGAGGCTGCCAAACCCCACATGGGGCTGAATCGACCCCAGCAAGGGGAAGATATGAGAGTAACAAAGGCATCGCTGCCTCCTCCCAGTCCCCAACTCCCTTTGCCAGGCTCAGCCTCAGTCCAGGCACAGATGCCCCTGCAGCAGCACTGCCCCCCCTCCCTGCACCTGTTCCCCAGGCGTATAAATCGGGGCTAAATCAGAACCCTCCACTCCCTGGCATCTGCCTGCAGCCAGGCTTTGCATGCGTGTAGACACCTCCCCTGGGTGCAGAGCCGCGGGGGGGCAGGGACGGGGAGTTAGGAGCCAGGTGGAAGCCCAGAGGACTCAGCTGAGTGGGGGAAAAGTGAGGGCACTTTCCAGCTAAGTCAGTGGAAACTTTCTCCGGCTTCGTCTCCTTTCCCCCTTGTTCTCCCACTGCCTGCAAGAAGCTCCTTGCCTTACTCACCAGGTTCCCCCGCAGCTGCAGTGATTGCCCATGTCGCTCCTTCCTCCATGCAGCAGAAGTGTTTTTCTGGATAGGGAGAGCTTGTATTTCCTGGTTCCCAGTTCGGCCCCTGGCAGTTCCCAGGGAGTGTCTCAGTGTCAGGTTTCTCTCCATCAGCGAAGCGAAGCCTTGCTAGGCCTGTGTGTGCCATCTACTGGAAGGAGCACCCCAGGTCGCAGCTGGCAGTGAAGCCCTGCTTCTCCCTGGCAAGGAGGGGGCGTTCAGATCATGTCTCTGCCCTTAAGTCTGGGGGCAAAAATCTTGCTGGTCCGCCCGGCGGATCTGCTCTCGGGTGTTGTGCTCTCCTGACACGCGTGCAGTCCCGCTGATATCGGCAGGGAAGCGACACGCTAGAGCAGAGCTGTCGGTGCCAAGCGAGGAGGGAGGCAGGGGGATGCTGAGCATCCCGTGGATGTGATGAGAAATCCCAGGCGAGCGCCTCCCCGGGGGACAGGCGCTGTCAGAGCCCCTCATGCTCCGCTCGCCTCTGTCTCTGACAGGATGTCAGAAAAATGTGTGGCAGCAAAATAGGGGCTGTCGGCACCTGGGGAGATGCACGAGCATCCTTGCTGGAGAGGCTGAGAGAAGTCACCGAGGCTACGGCCTGGGCGGCAGGGAGCCTGGCTTGGTTTTCTGCCTCTGCTGCAGCTTCCCAGTGTGACCTTGGGCAACTTACTTAAGGGCCAGATTTGTCAAGGTATTTAGGCACCTACACATGCAGAAAGGCTTTCTGAAAATCCTGCTTAGTGCCTGGGCACTTCACTCCTGTAGGCACCTGTCCGCATTCACTGTGTGCCAGGGACCCAGCTATCAAATGGAGCTAAAATACCTGTCTTGCCTTCTTGGATTGCAAGCTGGTCAGGGCAGGAGCTGTCCTGTGCTATGGCCACATGCCAGAGCTAGCGGGGGGGGGGGCGCTGTGATGGAAATGATAACAAATAGCAAATGTTTTCTGAACATAACCTGCTAGGGCACCTCCCTCTGCTCCAGGGCCGAGTCCGGTCAGGCCAGCCCCATGCTGGGTGCCCTGACTCTGAGCTCCTGCAGCCTTCCCTTGCAGGTGGGCCTGCCTAGAGAAAGTATTTTACTAAGTCCTAATTGAACTTGGCAGTTGCATGCTCTTTAAAAGCATCCACAGGCCTGCTGGCGTTGCTGTCCTCATAGCCACGGCCCCAGCCCCAGTGCTCATGGCCTTTATCAGAAGCCAAGGCCATCCTTCTTCCCAAACTTCAAGCAGTTTGTCAACAGGGCTTACTGTTATCATTTGCCTCCATGCAGAGGGACATGAGGTCCCTGAGCAGAGAAATAAGAAGATCTCCATCCTGGGGGGCTGTGTCACAGCCACCTGCTTAGCTGACTAGCCAACATGGCTTAAAAGCTGGAAGCCTCTGCCCTTACACTTTGAAGTGAAGTCAGGCTCTCAGGCTGAGCGCGGCACCTCTGCCATGGCTGGTGCACAGGGTTGCTTACACAATGCTCGCTGATCTGTAGGACACATCCGCAGACTAACAACATACTTTAGGAACGTGATCTGGGAAGGCAGTAAAGCAGGACTAAATCTTGGCTCTGAGCGTGTCTGCTTTCTGTGCCTTCTGCAAAGACCCACGTCCTGTTTGCTGGGTCCCACCTGGTTTGCTCGTCTCCCACGGGCTTTGTGGGTCTACTGGCCCCGCCGCAGCCCCTGATCCTTCTGTGGGCTTAGCGAGCCAGCCTGTTTGTATTTCAGGGATAACTCCAGCTTTGCCGCTTTGTGGAAAAATAGACCGCAATCAGATGAAACCCGGTGGAGTCAGCTCCCATCAGGCTGCTGGGACAAGCCGCGGGGCTGCAGGTTTGAGCTCCACCAGAGAAACAGAAAGGCACTGAAAACATTGGCAGTGCCGGGAAGCAGTTGGCCGCCATTCCGCATTCCCCTTTCATCCTGTGTCTGCAGGAATAAAAGCACGCCTGGGGGAGAGTCCCAGCTCCCCGGCTTAGAAAAGCGATCGTGCTATTTTGTGCTTAGGTAGCAAGAGCCCGCAGACACGAGCAGCTGCCTGACACCAGCCAGTGTCAGCCTCGCCCCTGCATCCGAACTCGCGGCTGCCGTTTTCATGTGGCCGGAGACATTTGGACAGGAATCGGTCTCAGTAACAAGCTGTGAGGTTGGCACAGGCTGGGGTGGCTACTGCCCTGCAAGTGGGCACTTACTTCTGCAAAGGAAGACAGAGAAGACAGAGGGAGGAGGATTTTGGTGCAGTAGCACTTGGGTGACTCGGTCATTCATGGGCTGGGACCCCAGTGCGATGAGCTCTGTATAACACAGCACAATCTAGCGGTTTTTGCACAGAGCAGGAGCTCAGAGATGATTTGGTCACTTCTGATTCAGAAGAATTGCTCCCTGTTGCAATAAAAATGCGACCTGGACTAGTCAGAGCAAAGCAAACTTCAACCCCAGAACAACTTTCTTCTCTGCAACCCACACCTTACATGGCCTGGGGACAATTCAGGGCTTTTCTTTGTTTTTCATGGTGTTAGCTGGGTAACGTGGGGCCAGTCGTCACTCTGGTGGAAGACAGCTTCCAAGGTCTCATTGCTTACCCACCCTGCCTGGTACATTCATGGTGGGGTCTTGTCTCTTTTCAAAGTCTGGTTTCCTTTCCCAGGGGCATGGACCAGGGATTTTAGGCTAAAACTGTAGGATGATCAATACAGCACATGAACTGAGATGCTGGTGAGTCCCAGGAGGCAGCTGGAAGTCAGCAAACACGCTGTTCTCAGCCTTGATGGGCTTCGTCCTGGTGACTGAGCGGTGCAGGAGATGCAAGGTGTACAACGTACAACATCACCTCTGTGCTGGTGATGTTTTCAGCAAAGACCCTGTACACCTCTCTGCCCATCTAGGTTTTCAGTCTGGGATGGGAGCATTTCACAGTGCACCTGCTGCTAGTGCCTTTAGTGAACCCAGCCCAATGTCGGCCTGCCCAAGTGCCCTGATGAAGAAATGCAGGGCACCTTCCCTTTTCCTCGTTAGCACTGAACATGGCAGGACTGAGATGAGGAGAAGCCTCCTGCCACAGGCTGCACTAGACCCCACTGGGGCAAATGTGTGTAACCAAGGCCCTTCATCTAAGGTGGTGGTGACAGGCCATTATGCTCCGCTACAAAGCAGGCAGATGAAATAAGAGCAGTCTCCAACCCGAAACACAGCCCAGAGAAAAGGGATGCGTCAGCCTACCTGGGAACTCAAATGACCTAGCAGGGGGTTTGGCTGGGTGTTGTTCTGGGGAGGGTATGTTTGTGCATGCACATGCATGCACACATGTGTAGCGAGAGACCGTGCGTAGAAACAGGCAGGAAACAAACAGCTAGTGCCCATGTGTGACCCTTAGAGAAGTCTAGCAAGTGGGCTTTGGGGGTGGGAGCCAGCTCAGAGGGGGTTGGTGCTTTCGGTCCATTCTTCCAGCCTGCAGTGCGGCACGCCAGGACTCGCAGAGGCAGAATGCAGCCCGGATGCGTCTAGAGGTTATTATTAGCAACGCGGGTCAGAGCAGTTTTTAAATAGGGATTTGTATTTTAGCAGCGTCCCCTCAACCCAGGCTAGCAGCTGCCTCCCTCACTTCGCACTGGGAAGGGCTGCTCCTCGGTGGGTAGAAGCCAGGAGTCTCTTTCTCAGGTCCCCTGTCCTGGCACTTGGGGCAGGGGACGCTGAGCTGGTTTCACCCCCACCCCCGGGTGCTCTACATCTCACCCCGATTCCTGCAGCTTGCTCTGGCCCTGGGATGCAGAGCGGTTCACTCCAACCCAACGCCTGCGTTGCCCTCAGTGTGCACCCCTCTCCCAGCTGCCAGGCCTGTGCCAGTTTCCCCCACAGGCAAGGAACCCATTCTGCAGCTGCCACGTGGGCCCAAGGATCCATTGGCTGCCATTTGGGCAGGTGCCTTAGAGTAGCTGAGAATCAGGCCTCATCTGCAGATGCAGATGCAAGCAAAAGACCCTCTGATTCTGGGTGACACCTTCCAGAGGACTCCTGTCCCTGCATGCAGGTGTGCCAGGGCCCCCATGTGCAGCCCATGACAAGGCATTTCGGCTGCTGTACTTGGCGCAGGAGGGGGAGGCGCGTGCCATCTGCCGGCTCCCTGCGCCCAGCCTCGCGGCAGCTGCAGCAGGCTCCGATGCACGCAATCCCCCTCTGACATCATCAGACTCAGGATGCACCCTGTAGCATCATGGCCAATGAACCCTTGGCTGCCGAAAGTAGCTGGAGGGCCAGATGCACCCACCGGGCCAGGCCGCTGAAGCTCATACAGCTACAGCAGGGCTCCTGGGCAGCATCAGGCCATGCAGGTTTCTTGTTGCATTCAGGGGTCATGGCGGTACCTCCCTAACACGAGCGATAGGAATGCAGAGCAAGCCAGGAGGGGCTGGAGCCACATTTATTCCTTGTTCTCAGCAGAGTGGCTGGGACGTTTACATGCCGTCAGCGCCTTGCAGCCCCCAAAGTCTTCTGCAAACGTCAGCCGCCGCTTTACAGATCCACCGCCCACCCCTGAAATGCGGCCACCTCTGGGGCAGAGCCAGCAGCTGGTGAACAACCCACAGCAACACAGCAGGGCAGCTGATGGCAGGAGGTGATGCTGGTCATTTCTGAACGGCCAAGCAGGGAAAGTAGCCTGGACTCCATCTGTTTGAGCAGTGCTTGAACTAGGAGCAGCCGGACTTTACAGTGCCCCCCTCCCCTGGTATCATTCTCCCCTCTTTCTATCGCTCCACTGCACACCCCCTTTTGCAGGAAGCAGCCTTCAGGAGTGGGGGTCCTTTCTGGCATGCACCCCCCAAGCCGGCAGTGCCTGGCACAACCACACTCACCCCCCACCCCCAGTTCAAGCAAAGTGCCCGGATGTCTCAGGGCTTGACATTCCCCTTCCCTTCTTCTGGGGACTCTGCCTGTCCCGGGGGCTGTTCCTGGCGGGTTATCTGCACCTCTTTGACTCTGGCCTTCACCTCCTTCCCGGTCCTGGGAGCCACTATGGTGAGGATGCCGTCGTGGGACAGTGTGGCTCTAACCAGCAGCGGGTCAACATCCATGGGGAGGATGTAGGTGCGGGTGAACTCGCGGGAGATGAAGCCGTGGCGGTCGGCCTTCTGGGGGTGCTGCCCTGTCACCTCCAGCAGGTTGTCCACGGTGCGGACAGCAAGCTCGTCGGGAAGGAAGTGGCAGACGTCCAGGAACACCTGGAACTTGTGGTCGTTGAGGCTGATCTCCGAGATGCCCCGGTCCAGCTGCTTGTTGATCCGGGGCCGGATGTAGTAGCCATGGTATAGGGTGGGGGCCAAGATCTCAGATGGGGACAAGCCTGGGAGAGACACAATGAGGAGAAGATGGTTTCTTAGCACTCGCAGGGGACCAAGATGAGCACAGAGGATGAGAGGAGGACAGGGGGGGAAGAACCCGGGACATGGCAGGCAGCTCGTGGCTCCGTGCAGGCTGCAAACAGCTTTGCCTTCCCGTGCACCAAACTGCAGCAGTGCCGCTCATGGGCACAACCCTTTGCCATCCACCCAGTGCTGATGTTGGCCAAGTCAGGGGTTGTATCTGGCTGCAGGTGCAGCTGGCTGGGCTGATGGGTAGCATGGGTGCCATGGGGACAGAGCATAGCCCCATGGCACCCACCCCAGCCAGGGGCTGGCACCCAGCTTTCGGGTTGAAGAGGGAATGGCTGGGCAGTGGGTGCTGCATGAAGCCCGGTCCCAGGGCAGGACAGACATAGAAAGTGCTGACTGGAGACAGACTGGCACGAAGGACTAAATCCCCCTGGGTGGCATTGTCCTGTGGGCTTTGCCTTCCCCCCAGCCGGGCTGGCGCTGAATGGTTCTGCTGCCTCCTGCATTCTTTCAGGGCTGCCTGCTGCTGCTCTGCCTTTGTGCACAATGGCCCAGCTCAGCTTTTCCCTGCTGCCCCAAGGCCACAGCCATGTCCCCTGGGCCAGCACTTTGCAAATGCCCCTAAACCTAGGCCTTGCCAGCTGCATTTCAAAATGGGCTGTCCTGTCCCATCCTGGCCTGGGCAGGCGAGCATCCCTGGTGCCAAGGTGTGCGGCAGAGGAAGGGGTGGAGGCTCCCTCGATAAGACACCCCTTCACAAGTTAAGACATGGAACCAAGTTCTCCAAACGGCCTGTGGACCCCTCCTTGCAATCATGCAGCCACACGCTCCTCTGGGGGCCACAGCAGGTCTTGGCTGAGTGCCTGGCACTTTGCTGGGCCAAGCAGACTGTCTATGGATGGCTGGAGAGCATGCGTCAAGGGAGCAGGGGCAGGATTTGGCTTGGCATTTGCTGCCTAGGCGTGAGTAGGGAGAAGGTGTGGGAGGAAGGGGTAAAGCAGGAGGGGACAAGGAGCCAGGAGATGCAAAACACAGTGATCCTCATTCTAGAGGCTCCTGCTGTTCCCACTCCTGCCTGCCATGCATGGGGCTTAGTGTGTCCGCGGGAGGGGAGCCTCCCAAGGGATGCGCTCCACACGCCAACAGGAGCAACCGGAGCGGCAGGGATGCCGGCAGGGACCTGGAAGGCCCCCATCCTGCTCCTTACCTTCCCCAAAGTTCTGGTCATACATCTTGCTGGGGTTGGCGAACTCGTACTCGGTGCTCATGGGGTAAGCGTGGGGCACCGCGCGCTCAGCCATGGTCAGCGGGGAGCGGGCCGGAGCGCCGGCTGCCTCTGCGAGCGAAGGCTGCGGAGGGTGAGGTTTTAATCGGGTGAATTCCAGAGGGAGGAGTGCGAGACACCAATACGACCAAAATAGACTCGCGGCCTGGAGCGGCGCTGAGCCGGCCGGAGGGAGAGCTCCTCGCTGCATTCCTGCAGGGATTCTGGGAAGCCCCGGCTGCTGCGACCGGCAGAGAGAAGGGAGGTTTTGCGTAGGCACCGTTCCTAGGCTTCCCTCTATGGCAGGCGTGGGCTGGCAGGCTAGAGGGGGCCTGGAGGCTGGGGTAGCCTCATCCAGATCCCACCCCAGTGCCAAAGATGCATCGTACAGCCTTTCCTCTCTGTTTGCTGTGGCGTTTCTGTCACCCAAATTACAACAATGCCCCTACCTACACTTCCCAGGTTCGGGGGCTCGGAAAGTCAAGCAGCAAAGGCTGGCGGGGGGTTATGTTCGGTACCCTAAGGGTTAAACGCCTCTCTGGCCACAGCTGGAAGCCAAAATTGCTGCCTTGTTCTGATGGCCTCAAAGTGTCTCCAAGCTGCAAACAAGCAGCAAGGCAGGGTTGCAACAGATATTCCTGCCTCCACCCCAGTTCCAGGAGCTGGAGCCAGAGTGGTGCAGGGCACCGGGCCCTTGGTGGGTCTCACAAGGCCCCTTGGCTATTTGGCCCCTTTACGTTCCAAACACAAGGGAGAAAAGATAACCAGGTAGCAGAGTCATGACCGAGGACCAAGGATTCCCGACCCCGAGCTGTGAAGTTCTGCACGTACCCGTCAAATAGTGTTAATGCCTCTCCCTCTTCCTCCACTACAAACGTGCCGTGCGGCTGAGCTAAGGGCCAAGCCTGAGTATGAACTCTGGTCTGGCTCAGAGTCGGATGCCTATGACAGACACGCCGGAGTAGCAGGGTACACATTTGACTTAGATCCACTTTTAAAAGACGAACGGTTTGGTGCCCAAACAAGAACCCCATGTCCTGAAACCAGCCATGCCTGCAGGCTCCCCGTGTGCGCAGTGCAGGGCAGTGCGTGCCCTGGCACGCTGTACATGAGGTGGGAGTGGAGCAGCTCTCGCAGCAGCTCTCTCTGCCCTCCGTCCCTCCGGCTGAGACCTGCAGCACCTGCTGCTGTGGCAGGCCCTGCAGCCAGGAGGGGAGCGCCTCTCCTCGAGTTATAGCCCTGGGCACAGGAATGCACTGAGCTGAGGTAGGGTCTCGCTTGCTGCCCCATGCTGTCAGAGGGGCTCCATGCAGCTGTCATGCTGCCAGCACTGGGTTTGTGCTGCTTGCTTGAGTCCATGGAGTTTGCACCAGCTCTAGGACAGGACACAGCTGGATGCAGGAGGGGCTGCCCGCTCCCCATGGCCCCTGTATAGCACATTGGATGGGTGTTAGGTAGCATCCAGCTTGTCCCTGCATAGTATCAATGCTGCCATTTGCACTGACATGGGGTCTAGACAGGCCAGTCAGGATGCTGTACAAACACAAGACAAAAACACGGTCCTTGTCCCCAAATGCTTCTGGGCGTCACTTAACCACTCCAGCCTTGAGATGCTTCAGAACGAGCCCGGCGCACCCCTGGGCTTTTCCCTTGGGATGTGCTGGGGGGAGGTTCAGGGGTCTCTGGAGGGCTTCAGCCAACCCAGAGAGCATCTGTGCAGAGCAAAGGCAGGGCACTGTCAGGAGGAAGTGCCCAGCTCTGCCGCGGGGGAGGCAGCTGGGTCTGACAGGTGCCAGGCAGGCAGGCACGCACGAGCCACCCCCACCGAGTGCAGGGGAAGAGGAATGGGCAGGTGAGGAGTTGGGAACAGGACAGTTGGAAAGTTAAAAAATAAGAGGCTGATGTTGTGCTCAGCTGGAGCCAGGAGGCGATGGGCAGCTGTGCCAGCCCCTGCCTGCGCTGCCGGCCTCAGTCCCCAGACTTCCTCAGCGCTAAATTTAACCTGGTGTTTCTTCTGAGTCAGTCCTTATTCTGAACGCAATCAGGAGTGCACGGGGGCTCAGCCTAGGGGTGGGCAGGGCTGATGACACAGGCTCTGGGCTTCAGACTGAGCCACAGAAAAGCATGCACAGGCAGCGGGAGAGGGCCCCGGGCTGCTGCGGGTCGGGCTGGGGAAGCACCAGCAGAGCTGCCCAGATGCTGGCACCTCTGCACTGCTCCAGGACCTCTGCGGGACCAGGGCACCACTCTGCATAGGAGACCGGCACCTGCCCATGCTCTGGGCCTGCGTGTTTCTTTGGGGTCCACGCTGCTGGCTTTGGACGGTGCCCAGCAGTGAGCTCTTCTGGGGGCTGCACTTTCCTTATTCTTCCCAAGCAGCTGCCGTCACTAAAGTGAGGATGGCAGAGAGGTAGGAGCAGGGCAGATGCTAGTAGAGACAACACCGGCTGGCCCCTCCACCCCTCCTTTGAACCACTAAGCTTTACCTGACTCTTTGGGGAAGGGACCATTTCTTGGCCCAGTGTTTGTACAGCACTGAGCACACGGGGACGCTGTGCTGTGACTGGGGCTTATAGGCCCCAGTGCACACCAATGGCCCAAAGGACACAGGGGTCCGTTCATGCAGCAGGTTTATCCCCCCCTCTCAGCCAGACTGGACAGAGGTCTCCCTGTGTCTGGCTTGTCGCCGCTCTCCCATGACAAGGCTTTAGTGCTGGGAGGGGGCTGGGTGCTGGGCGGACTCGTGGGGACGCTGAGCTGGTCTCGTTGCCCCCAGGAAAGCGAGAGGCAACAGCTGCCAAGGCTCACACCCTGCCCGCTCCCCTCCCGCCTCCCCTCACCCTTACCCAGGGCTTGCCGCTGCCTGCAGAGAGCCGTGTGGGTTGAGGGCCAAGGCAGAAGTGTGGAAGTGCTCAGGGGACATTTGGGTGCTGACCCCTTTGTCATCCTGATTTGCAAACAGACACGGAACGGGCTGCAGGTGACAAGACCCGTGCAAGCTGCAGAGGGGCAGGACCCCCCGATTGGCAGGGTAGGACCAGGCCTGCTGCAGCTGGGGCAAAAGGAGGGACAGACCGGCACTGGCTGGGGGCATCAGGGCTCACAGGTGTAGCTGGAGAGGGACAAGTCCCGCGGTGAGCCAGCCTCCACCCATGGAGCAGCAGAGCTGCCTTGCATGTGTCCCTGGGACCCAAATTGCAAAGCCCAACAGGAAAGACAACAGCCCCTTGTCGCTTCTGCGTGAGCCAAAGATAGGCGCTGCACTGATCCTCCTGGCATCTGAAGCAGCTGGAGCCGTGGCCGGGCTGGCGAGGGCTCTGCTGATAAACAAGGCGTGGGGGGGCCAGGAGGCTGGCCAGCCGGCCTCGGCTTCTTGCTGACCCGTGAGACCAAGTTCTCTTTTTTCCCCCCGCCTCGGCTCCTTAATCCAAATCCCCCAGACAATGGCCCGGCCAGTGCTGAATGGCGCAGACGGGAGCAGGATGATAAAACTCCTGACATCATTGTTCCAGAGAGTTCAGCAGGAGGCGCGCCCAGGACAGCTGGGGCTATAAAAAGCCCTCGTGCACCGGTCCCAGCACAACTCAGCTGCAGTCGCACTCCCGCTTCCCCCAGCCAAGGCAAATGGATGTCTCCATTCACCACCCCTTGCTGCGCAGACCCTTCATGTCCTTGTTCACCCCCAGCCGCATCTTCGACCAGAGCTTCGGGGAGCACCTCCTCGAGTCTGAGCTGTTCCCCACCTCCTCCAGCATCAGCCCCTTCCTGCTGAGGTCCCCCTTCCTGCGGATGCCCAGCTGGCTGGAGACAGGGTTCTCCGAGGTAACGCTTCTCTCTTGCCGCGCTTTGTGGTCTGCTGCTGGCTCTGCACCTGGGGGAGCCTGGGACGGCGGGACTCATTGCAGAGTCAGGAGCTGTTTCCAGGGAGTGATTTGGGGGGCAATGGGGAGAGGGCAAGCTGGAGGCACCAGGGCTGATCCTCCACATCAGGCAGGAGCAGCTGTGCAGACCTCTGGGTTCCAGCTGCGGTGCGCGGGGCAGGGAACAGTCATCTTATAAGATGCTAATTAATGGTAATTAAGCATTCCATTCCCTTGTGGATGTTGGCAATTGGTACTGTAGCCGTGGGTTCAAGGGGCAAGCAGCAGGGAATGTGGGAGTTGCGGTCCCTTCTCCTAGCTGCTAGACCAAACTTGCTCCCAGAGGAAGGAAGGACCCCAGAAGACCTAGAGACCCTTTCGGACATGCAGCAGGTGGGAGGGTAGCGGTGCTGTGTTTATGCGTGGACCCCTCATCCACATGGATTTTGTAGACTAAAGGCCAAAGGAAAACCCCTTGTGCAACTCTTTCCCTGGTCCTGGACCATCACCTTCCTGCCACCCCTGGAACGGGGGCAGGAACCAGTCTGCCACTGCCCCTGCCCTGCCCTTGACTGGGCTGACTGCTCCTGGAAGGACACCGAGGAAGGTCAACTCTCCCCGGCCTCTCGGAAAGTCAGCAGGACCCCGGAGCCCACAGCAGGGGCCTGCAACATGTCTCAGAGGCCGGGAGGCTGCTCCTAATGCCCCGCTGGTGCCAAGCAATCACACGGATCCTGGGGGGGACTCAAAGTGAGGTCCTCCTGTTGGGCATCACATCCCCCGGTGCAAAAATGCACCTGCCATCCAGCCTCAAGTCACTGCTAGGGCAGATGTTCTCAGAAGATCTGCGCCAGGGAGCAGGGATGGGCTTTGGGGCTGGACGAGTCGGAGCGAGAGGCTTATTGAGCAGGTGCCTGCCCTGCTCCAAGGATGTGCCAGCCGTTGAGTCCCCCTCCCTGCCCCTTTGCTTCCTACACAGTCTGGTTCACACGGGGAGGCAGTGGGCAGCTTCCTTGCTCCGTGCCGCCCTGCCTGGCACAGCTGAGGCTCGTGCCCCTTCCTTCAGAGCCCTGTAAGGGGCAGGTGAGACCGTCCCCAGCGACCAACACCCCCTGCTCACAGGGCTGGCACCAGGGAGGTGTGGGGCTCCTACCAGGGGGATAGCGTGCAGTGGGAAGGGGGCAGCTGATGCCAGCTCCTTTGTGGCAGCGTCCTGATGCCAAAGGGCCACAGGACAATGAGGAAGCAGCTCCTTGGTTCCCACCGGTCGCTGGCAGCTTCCTCCTCCCAGCTCAGCTCAGAAGAGCATGGGACTCCTGCCAAAGCCTCTCCAGCGAGACATCAGTGCCAGTTATGCAGAGACGCTGGCTGCGTTATTTGTAACCTAGGGATGGGGAAGTTCCTTCTCCAACCTGCCGCTCAGCCCAGGGCTCCTCTTCCCCCTTGATCTCGTCTTCCCAGACAATTCCCCCTTGCTCTCCAGCATCCCCGAGCCCCCGGATGATGCTGCCAAGAGCGGCATATGCCTCCTGTCAGCTGGGTTGAAATTCCTCTCAATGTGCCCGTCCATGAAAAGGTCCCATTTATCGCGCCAGGTCCTGCCTTGTGGAGTGGGAGGTAAAAGCAGCTGCTGGGATCACAGGACCTTGGCTGCGACACCCTGGAAAGCTGGTAAACAGCAGGCCTGATTCTTCTCAGACCGGGGAGGCAGGGGTGGCTCTGCTGGCGTTAGGGGGTAACGGAGACAGCAGAGCCCTGTGTGGCTTTGGCAGCAACTCCAGGGTGCGGAGGAGGAAAGATAGTGGGATCATTTGAAAAGCTGGTGACAAACCTACCTAGCATGATCTGAAGGGGACGATGCCCTCTTGCAATACCACATGAAACAGCACATTGCTGGCTTAAAAGCTGCTGCTTCTTTCTGGGGCTGGTCCATGGAAAAAGGGAGTGCCCAGTGCATCGGGCCCCTGGTTGCAGGTAACCCCTGGGATTTCTCCAAGTGAAAGAAGGTGGAGGTGTGACGCAGCGGCTCTGATGGAGCTGGACCACCTTCTGCATGTCCCAAAACTCAGACACGGAGGGACCAGGTTTTCAAGGGGGGTCTTGTTCAAACACTGACCGTTACAAAGAGAAATCCAAAGCCTGAGAAAGCCACAGGACTCCAAAGGGAGCAAATAGCTTGGCTCAGAGTGAGCCTAGAGCCTGAACACGTGCCGATGGAGCAGGAGGCACATCCACCTGCTGGGAAAGGGAAAACAAAAATGAAGCAGGCAGGAGGGAGGAGGACGGCCGGGCTCGGTGGTTCGGTTCCAAGAGTGAAGCCGAGCAAGCATCCCTCCAGCCCCTGCGAAGCTGAGACAAAACAGCATTCCCTACCATGGGTAAAGTGGGAGATGCAAGCCCAGGTGACAGGGCTGCCTGTAGAGCAACTGGTTTCATGCCAGGAGCGATGCCACGGGGCGAATTTACCGGTGATCTGGAAAAGGGAGATGAGTAGTTCACTGGTGACACATCCTGTGAGTCAGGACTGCGCAGGGGGAGGCGTGAAAGGGGCTGTGCCTGGCGGGTTTCTCTAGACCAGCGGTTCTCAACCTTTTTTGTACCAGGACCCGTTTGTAACCATCGATGGCCTGTCCCGACCCAGTAAATAGTTTAAGTATTTAAACTCACCCCCGACCCGCTGCCCGCAGGGGGTGAGGCTGGGGCATGGGGGAGGCTGGAGCTCTGCCAGCCTGCAAGAGAAAACCCACAGTTTCCCATGCTTTTCAGGAGAATTCATTTTTAAAGCTGGTTCACAACCCTTTCATATATTCTTGTGACCCACTTTTGGGTTGCAACCCATGGGTACCAGTAAAAATATGAAGGGCGGGGCAGCGGGACTCAGAGATTGCAAGGGAGGGAAAACCACAGACCAGCTCCATTCCTGTACACAGGCAGGTTAAAAAGAGTTCAAGGTGACAGTGGGCTTAATGACCAGGAGATCAGAAGTGTGACAGGGCAGCTCCCTGGCCAGGGCAGCCACAACACCTGGCACAGTGCAAGCTGCTGCCTTGGTTGCCCACGTGCCCCCTCAGTTACACCGCTCCCAGGGACAAGCTTTATTCTGCCCCTGTTCAGACATGAGCGTAGAGCTGCTCAGGTATTGCAGTGAGCACAAGAAACTAGAAAAAGAGGAAGAACCTAGCAGCCTAAGATATGGGATGAAGCAAGGAGCAAGGGGGGTCAAGTATAGCACTGCTGCCTCCAGGTCAGCCCTTGAGGGGTAACATGTTTGGGGCCTGGCTGAGGTAGGATGATTCAGATTAGGGGAGCTTTTCCACGGGCTTGAAGGAGGAGGATGCACATGGCAGGCTGCTCTCAAGTCGTCCGTCTCTAACCCGCCCCCTGTTTTGCAGATGCGACTGGATAAGGACAAGTTTTCCGTAAACCTCGATGTGAAGCATTTCTCCCCTGAGGAGCTGCAAATCAAGGTTCAGGGGGACATGATTGAGATCCACGGGAAACATGAGGAGCGCCAGGTACGTCTGCTCATGCGGGTCCGGGTTGAGCTGTGCCCACCAAAGATGCCACGAGGTTGCCAGATCACTTTCTAATCTGCTGCAATGGCTATCCCAGGAGGTGCTGTTTCACCCTCAGCAAAAGACACCCAGGGAGGAGGTTATTGCTGCATCTTGCATTCAGGGCGAATTGAACTGGGCAAAGTCCACCTTAAAATGAGTTCTTCCTTCCAGGAATGGAGGGAGGAGGGGAGGGAGCCCAGCACAGAGACCGGTGAGCTGTGTAACAGAGAATAAGCGAACAATGACCTTTAATAATTAAACCAAATGATCAAGCAAGCCCTAGTCCCAGTCTGCTGCCATCTGAATATCTTCATCTAGAGCAGAAGTATGGTAAAACTCTAAGGGTCCGATCCTGCTGTTACTTGAGTGCAGATCCCATTACAGCTTGGTCCTAGAGACCGCTGGGGCAGCTAGGAGGTGGGCGAAGGTGTAGGCTGTGTCTATGCTGAGAGCTTTACTGGTATAGGAAGCCCAGCACACTGTGCTTGCAACATGCTGCAAGCACGGGTACAAGGTGGAGCGGGCATGCTCAGCCCCAGAAAAGCCCCCAGCCATGAGTGAGCCATGCTAGAGTGGTATCAGCACAGTCCAGCCAGTGTACCTGTCTAGACTAGAGGCTTCTCTACCTATGTCTGCCAGGGATCAGACCCCTTTGCCCAACGCAGCTACAGTGGCAGAAGCCATAAGCACCGCAGGGGACAGCAGCACAACACGTAATAATTAAAGTGATGGCCAATGAACCTGGTTCCCCTCACCTCACACCAGCAGTTCACAGGGTTTTCATTAAGCCAGCTGGCAGTGGAAGCGTGGCCTCAGCAAGGCAGTCTGAGCTCACAGCATCTGGTTGAGCTGCCCCCTGGTTGAAATGCTCCTTTTGGGCTGGTGCCTCCAAAGTGTGGCCTCAGCCCGGAGGCAATGCTGCCCAGACAGGCTGACTCGATTCCAGCTAACCAGTGCTGTCTTTCTCCCTCCCTTTTCGGGCAGGATGAGCACGGCTACATCGCCAGGGAGTTCAGCAGGAAATACAGGGTCCCCTCTGATGTGGATCCTGACTCCATCACCTCCTCCCTGTCCCTGGATGGTGTCCTGACAGTGAATGGACCACGGAGACCAACCGACCTTCCTGAACGTACCATTCCCATCATCCGTGAGGACAAGTCTCCCACTTCGGGAGTCCAGAGGAAGTGAGCAGCCATTGAAAACCAGCCCTGCCCATTCGGGAAAACCTCTCCGTTGCATGCGAGCAGTGTATGCTGTCCTGAATAGCCACACCTATTTATTTATGCTGAGCAAAGCAAAAGGAGCCTATTTACTAACAAATAAAACATGAATAAGCACCTTGTGGTTTGGCCTTTGAATATTTGGGACTCGGTGAAGGATCTGGGAACGTAGTGCCACTGCTATGTTAGTAGAGGAAAGGCTCTGGTCACAGCAAAATATCTGTTATAGTTATGTGTACTGTAGTATCTAGGGGCCCCCACCATGGCTGAGGACCCCAGGGAGCAGGGTGATATATAAAGACAAAACAGGATGATGGTCTCTGCTCCAGAGGTGATAATCTGAGATATTATTAGTGTCTAGTTGGTAGGGAGAAACACACCAATGTACCCCAACTACCCATAGTCCATGCTGTTTCTTTCCATAACTGAGCCAGCTCTAGAAAGCCTTTGTGGACCGCGGGGTCAAAGCCTGAATCTACTGTACTCAGTGTCTGCTGCACACTCGACTTCTCTGGGAGTTTTGACTGAGTAACGACTGTAGGGTTTGGTCCCTGCACAATAAACCAGGAGAGCTGGAAACTCCATGACACTGCATTGGATGTTCATGAACATGAATGGCCCAAAGGTGGGAGGGCTAGACACAGCTTTGCACAATACACAACGGCATCACCTCCCACCACTCTAGGCCAGCCCACGCTGAACTTGCTGGGATGGAAAGGGAGTCGTCCCTTTACTCAGGGCAGGGACCAGGAACCAGCAGCACAGCTTCCTTTGGGGGACTAAGTAGCTTCCCCAGTTCATGGTGTCTGCCGCCTCCATGGCCAATAGTGGCACCGGTGACACTGTCCCTACAGATTCCCATTCTCAGAGACACAGGGTTAGTGTGAAGCTGAGAACAAAATCTGCCTCCACAGTGCTTCATGGACAACAACTCAGATGGGCAGGAGCTCAGGGTAAGGCTGGTGTGCCCCAGCAGCACCACCCCTTCGCTATAGGCCACTGGTGGAACAAAGAGGGTCCAGTTGGCGATGAGGTATGTTCAGGTTCAGAGGACTGCAGGCATCAGGAAACCAATGTTTTCTCCTGCTGTGAGAGAGGCTCTTAAGAAATGCTTGGCTGCTTTTACTTCATGTGCAGGAATGTTTTGCAAACACTTGTTGCACAAGCTGTCTCTCGGTATTTCACTCTGGATTTCCGTAAACCTGATCCCTTCTGACTGTGCCTGACAAAACAATCTGTCCAAGGGAAATTCATTGGTTTGGTGAGAAAGCTCCAGGACAATGTAAACCCATTCTAGATACAGGCAGTGGATAATGCTGAAGGGGAAAATGAGTACATCTTAAATCTCTAGAATAACTCATGTTTTAGGGAAATGTCCACAAGTTGCAACTAATTCAGAGCAGGCCCAGAAGATAATTGTGTAGCTGCTGTAAATGCAGATACACCCAGAGCCGATGACAATGTCCTACTCTGATGGTACAAATCACATCGCTTTGAAACTATGTGGCACATGCCTTTCAAGCAATAAATAGCAGCTGATGTAGAAAATCCAGCTGATTTATGCTAATGTTGTAGGGTAATGCAAAATGCCATAGAGTTTTACTCATGTGCCACTAGCAGCTTAACACAGACGTGTCTGTGGCAAAGGGGACAAGGTGTGGAATTAGTTTTGTTGCATTTCTGTACATCCAGCCCACAAAGGGGAGAGAAAGTTAGCGTGAACTGCATCCCTTTTACTAAGGCACAAGCTTCCTTTTCCCAGATAGTTTGTTTTCTTTGCCTAATGGAGCCTGTCACTTAGAGACATCTCTAATGTCAACTGAACTAAACGTTACAACCATCCCCTGAGCCATAAAGTGACAGGAATAAGGTTAACATTTATTTACTTAGATTTTGTGGAAAAAATAACTAGTCAAACGTTTAAACCAGCAGTTACAGACTGAACCCTGTTACAGCTTAAGAATGCTCCTGGAGCTCTCTGTCCTGGGACTATGTCACATGAACCACAGCTTTCCACTCCGCTTGCTTTTAATATCAGAAACATGTTATAATTGGAAGGGCAGCCTATAAGCAGCACTGGCACACGGGTTTACTGGTCTAACTATAGGCCTGGAGACTTGCTCTGCTTCTACTCCTTCTGCTGTGCCCCTTCCTGCTCTTTTCTTGGGACTTCGACACAAGCAAGGGGCGCTTTCCCTTGAGAAGGCTCATAGTCGATCATGTAACAGGACCGTGCAGTAGGTTTGAAAGGAGGGGGTTCCAGCTCAGGCTGGTGTCCAGGAAACCAGTGAGGCTCTCGTTTAAATCCTAAGGGAACACAGAGGAGGCAAGTGATGAATAAATGCAAAGTAATGAGCAGACAAGCAGATGAGACACCAAGACTGGTGTAATCAAGCCCGGGTAACCTCTACCCTTGGCTAACCCATATACAGGGAAGCTAAACACTGGGGTTGAGGGGGTCTTGTAACACATGTTCAGCTGGTTGGCATGGCCCAGGAATTTATCATCATATCTGGATCTTACTTTGGGAGGAGAACACGCTGGAAAGACTTTTCTAAGTAGAAAGTGTAGGATCTTCAAAACCACTTCAGCAAATAACTCATTTGGATGCTTTTCAACATCGCACTTCAGATCAGGGAAGACAAATATTCCACTGATGCCCCCAGCCCTGCAGACACCACTAGATCTGCAGGTGTGTTATGAGGATTCAATGTCTGACTCAGGTGTGGGTACTGCCAAAGAAAGGGTGCCAGATGCAACACCCCGTCAACTGTATCTGGCACTGCGGCTCTGTACGAGAACGGACAAAAAGAGAGGTCTGTACCCACGCAGGCAGGAGACAGGGATTCCAGACTGAATAAGCCCATGGTCTGATCTGGTCCTAAATAGCCTTTGTTCCCCGCCAGGGACTATGAATCTTTTGTTCCTGATCTTTCATGTGTTGGACAGGGTTTTGGCAAGGCGATTCCTGTTGATGTGAGTGCTAACTGTGCAAGTGAAACTGGGCATCACATGCTTGGCTGCTCGACACAGAGGATCCGGCTACCAAAACCACTAATCTCTTGCTTTGGACGCCTCAGTTCCTCCCATACACAGCACACACCCACACGGGTGCATACCTCTGTACCTGCCCTGGTCAAACCTACTGATTACACTTAGAAAGACACAAAGAGCAATGGGAAATGTAGGTTCCTTTGGCTTCCAACATTATGTTAATAAAAAATGCATTAGATGTTGCCATGATAGGGCCGATAGGGCCTAAGTATTCAGCAGTGTAAATGAACAGATCACTTCCCCTGGGGGAAAAAAACCCGATTCCCAATATTAGCATTTTTCGGACTTTGCTTTCCTCTAACCATCCGCTCTAAGAAGATCTGCCCATAAGGATGTTCCGCTTGTTCTTTCCATGGCATCACAAGTGCATGGAGAGATGAGTAAAACATCACTCGTATCAAAACATCACTGAGGCCATTAGATACATCCTGAAACAGGACTGATCTAGACATGGCAAGGACCATTCTCTGCAAAGTAAAACTTTACAAAGGTCTAAAACTGACTGAGAGGGAATCGAGAGCAATGAATGTGGACTTACGTTCAGAGCCCTGGGCATCATTTTGATAAGGAATTTTAGCCTCTGAAGAATATAAAAGGAACACCTGAAATGCAAACACCCTGCACCCTGTGTAACTTGAAGTACAAGCTCTAGATACTGAGATCTAGAGGCACAACTCAGCAAGGAAGGCAAAACAAACTCCCTTTTCAGTTCTGCCCACGGTTATCATCTTTTCATCATCCACCACACAGATTGAACTGACTACGTTCCAGCTCCATGCACCTACTTCTTGGGCTGTGATGCTTCCCCTTGTTGTAATCGGATGAATAAATGGTTTCAAAATAGTGAGCATACTGAAAGAAAAAGCATGTACTTAGTGAGACAGAACATAAGCAAACAAACATAGAACAGGTTGGGAAACGTTCTGTTTTTGGTAAAGACGTAGTTCAGTCATCTTTAAAAACTCAAGCTGAGCTACAGCCACTACAGAAATGACTCATCACCCGCAACTAAGTAATATTAGCATCACTGGGTGACAGCCAGATGGGTGACGCCAAAGCAAAGTGAAACACTGACTGGTGAAACTCTGAATTATAAATAGCTCATGATTTACAAATTGCCTTGAGGTGCTTTGTCCAAACCAAGGCCTTAGTTTGCAAAGAAATGTATGGCTTAATAGTTCTGCTGCTACCAATATATTTCCCAGCAGCAAGCAGGACACGAGGTTGGACAACTTGTGTGACTTGGAGTCACAGGCCAGGATTGGGACATCCAACACAAAGGAGGGAATACCCAAGATGGCATAAAAGCAAAGTGAACAGGCAAATGGCACTAAAGACTGCTCAAGGACTGAGCGCTGAGAGAGGCTGGTCCTCAATCTTGAAGGGGCAGGAGTCAGATACTGGAGAGCAACAGGCCAGGGTCTTGTCTGCCCGTAGGAAGGGCTGAGGGAACGCGGCTACCTGTGAAGGGAGTGGTTTGGGCTGCACAATTTTTCGGATATCGAACCGCTCCTCGTTCCAGTTCCCCATCAGGGTCTTGTTGGAATAAGCATCCTCGTTGGTGGTGCATCTCCAGCCGTACTGGATAAACTTGGACGTGCTGTTCCAGTCTGTCCACACTTCACCGTGGCCATTGGCATGCATCATGGTGCCACAGTGCGGGTTATAGAAACACGACAGAGACATGTTCTGGGGAACAGAAACCACAAAGCACATTGGGAACGACTCTGATCTCTGGCAAGACCAAACAGCGTGTTGAAAAGTTGTCCCCCGACTCCCCGTTACGTGGCCAAGCAGCACCCCGCTTCCCACAGTCTGAATTCTTGGGTGTGGTGCGTGTGCCAAGCCTCCTTCCCTAAAAACACGTCCTGCTTCACCAGCGATACCAGAGCATCTCCCTCACCACACACAGGGCAAGGGGAGCAGAGAAATGAAGTGACTTATCCAAAGCCAAAGAGCCAATAACCGAGCTGAAATTAGGGTTTGCTAATTGCAAGCTCCCCGGGTTTGCTAATTGCAAGCTCCCCGCCCTCTACTCAGACGGGGCCTTTTCCCAATAGAAAAAGAAATGCCTCAGGTGTCATTATTCAAGTGATTTTTAACAGATTTCCTTGCCCCGAAGAGTAGCTCAAAGAACCGCGAGCAGCGTAACGGAGAGCGCCAGGACTGCGAATCCAACTCAATTTACGTTACACCGTGAATCCCAGGACACACAAACGGAGCCGTAAGTGTGATCCTCTACCACCAGACGCTCTCTCGGGTGGAATTACGGCTCCCTTGGTGACATTGGCTTTCGCAGGGGCTCGCGTCTGAGGGTGTGGGAAGAGCAAGGTTTTAAGCATCTGAAGGGCGCGGGGGAGGCAAGCCAGAAACGCAATGAGAAGTTGCCACGAACGGGACCAGGATGTTGGGAAAAACACCAGCGGCGGCTCGAGCGGAGATCACGAGCCAGGGAAATACCTCCGAATCCGTCGTGATTGTTTGCCCCAGCGATAAAAGACTCTCGTCCATGGCAAAGCTACCAAGTCCTCGTCCTAGCCTGAGCTACGTCGGTCCCGGATAACGGGGCGATACGAGGGCCTCGACACGAGGTCACGCACCCGAGCGCGGCGCCCACGGGCCGTCCGCGACGGCGAGGAGCAGCCCACAGGCGCAGGGGGCCCGGGCAGTGAAAAATACCGACTGCTCATGTTTGTGAGGTAAGGGCTTTATCACCCGCCGGCGCTGATGTCACCAGCCCCAGCTCGCCCCTGAGGCTAGCCGCTGACATCACGCGCCGTTTCCCCGAAAACTTGGGGAGCCCAACGGGGCCGAGGCACGTCGCTGCTCAACAACGGCCGACAATGAAAAGGGTGCCGGGCCAGGCCGGGCCGGGGAAGCCACGCCGGCCACCGCGGCGCACGCGGGTCACCAGACGCAGCCACCACGGCCTCCAAAACCGTGCCCACGGTGTGCAGGAACCGACCGGCCCCGGCTCCCCCGGCCTGGCGGAGGGCAGTTGAGCACTGGGGGGGGAGCTGTTGGTGACGGCCCCCCATGTCTGCCCAGCGCACCCCATCATGGCAGGGGGCACCCCTGGGGTTGGCAGCCCCCCAGACTCGCACGTGACCCTGCAAGGTGGGCCACAGGCCCCGCCTCCTGCCCCGGCCGCACCTGTGCCGCCCCCTGGCGCGCGGAGGGGCGCTCGGAGCGGCGGCGCGCGTCGCCCCTAGCAACGGCGGGGCGTCATCGGCGCGCGCCAGGAAGCCGGCCGGATGTGACGCGTATAGGAGCGCCGGGGGGGGGGGAGCATGGGCGACGCGCGGCACGTGCTGCTGGTAGGGGAGGGGAATTTCTCCTTCGCCGCCGCCCTTAGCCAGGCCGGGGCCGGCCGCCTCACCGCCACGTGCCCCGAGTGCCGGCCTCACGCGGGGGCGGCGCGGAGCCTCCAGCGCCTGCGGGCCGGCGGTAACGTCCCCGTGGGGAGGGGGCAGGGAGGTTGAGTCTCGGCAGTAACCGGCGAGGGCAGAAGCGAACGAAGCACGAGGGCTGTTTGCTCCTGACGCCGGCTGAGGGCGGGTCGCGGCAGGAAGACGGTGCGGGGGTGCACCAGTGCTCTTGGGGGGGCACACGCACCCCCTGTGCACCGCCACGGGGGTCCCTCCTTTGGTTTCACTGCTCTGCTCGTTGCAGGCGCTGAAGTCTGCTTTGGCGTGGACTGCACCAAACTGAAGGAGTTCTTCTCACCGGCGGAGAGACGGTTCGACCGTATTTATTTCAACTTCCCCCACTGCGGGAAGAAGTCGGGGGTGAGAAAGAACAGGGAGCTCCTCGCCAAATTTTTCTGTAGGTGGGTGCGGTGGAGTCGGGCTGCGCTGTAGAAACTTCCCGCCGGTTCCTTAAGGAAGCGTTGAGCGCTGCAGGGCGTTTTAAAAAGCGCGTAGCTCATGAGATATGAACAAGTGTAGAGGTTTTTAGTGGCTTCAAAACCCCCCGTCTGCTCGTTGCTCCCCCTGTTCAACTGCTGTGTGCTTTAGGAGGGGCGCACCTCGGCCGAAGCTGATTTTTAAAGAGGCATATCGGCCAATACCAGCCCGGCCGTGTGGAGAGCGGGCTGTGTGTGTAAATGCACGCGCCCAGAAGAGATTTCTGATACGGATAATTTTCTTTATGTTGGTGCTGATGCGATGTGGGAGGGATGTATCAGTGCACCGCTCTGCTTTAGGGGAGTTCCCATGACCTGGTTCTCGTTCTAGCTGTGCAGAAGTGCTCGCGGAGAAGGGGGAGGTTCATGTGGCGCTTTGCAGAGGACAAGGCGGGACGCCTGCTGACCAGCCAATGAGAGAATGGCACAACAGCTGGCAGGTGGTAGCCATGGGAGCAGGAGCAGGATTTATCCTGAGTGATGTTCATCCCTTTGAGGCGGAGCGCATTGCTGGATATGAATGCACAGGCTACAGGTAACCTACAGATCCTGCCGAAACCTGTCACCCATGTGCTTACTGTGTCTCGGTCCCTTTCACAGTGTCTGGCATCCACAGTGGTGGTTTCCAATGTTGCATTTTTACCTGGGGTGGAGTGCTGATATTCTACAGCGTGTACATTACTGGGCTGACTTGCATTGGTTCAGCAGTCGTGTGATGTCACCTGTTTTTGTATGCTTAATATTAGCCAGAAGTACCATTACTTTTTCAGCTGTCATTTTTTTTTGTGTTGCCAGGAGTCAAGACAAGTCTTTTTGTGTAGAAGGTGCCTTGAACCACATCTTTACCCGGAGCTTGCCATTTCCACACCCCGGCCCTTTGATCTGTCAAACTAATCTGGACAACAAATGCATTTCTTTCCGGGTTCCTGAAATATTTGTAGATAAAATCAACAGGTGAGTGTTTGAGTCCAATCTCGGTTTAGCTGTCTGGTATCAGAATGGCCCATAAAAGCAAACAAGGAACAAATACCCTACTAACAATCTACAGTCTTGCGCAAATGATCAGTTGCTCTCTCTGAGACAGGTACTCACTAAATACTCCAAATGCTGTCCCCTCTTGGAGGGGAAAGGGGATGACAGATTTGATTATTTCATTTATTTTTAAGTGTTTCTTCCATGTTCGTGGTTCACCTAGGGTAAGAGAGGGTAACTCATTTGTGAAGACTGAGGTGCAGCTAGACTGTTCTGATGTACTGAAGTAGAAGATTGAACTACTAACACCTCGTATAGTGATTTGGGAGCAGCCCTGGAGCTGGTTTAGTGTGCTAATGCTACAGTCCTAAGGCAAGTTCTGATTAAAAACGGTAACCAGTCTCTGAACAGCTGTATATACTGGAGCTTGTCTAGTGCTAGCACTGTTTATTTGGCTTCCTTAAATAACTTGGTAATGCAAACACAATGCATGGAAATCAGAAGATGCATGCTAGTAAATGCCTCCCTTTGCCACCAGCCAAGATGCAGCTAAACCCTGGTTGCACTCTTAACACACCTCTTCTTTCTTGAAATTGAAAGGAAGCTGCATACCGAGGATCACTGTGGAGAAGGGGCTCATCACACTAGTCTTAAATGATAGTTGGAGGAAAATATTTTTAATTGTAGTGAGTTTTATAATCTGTTGTTTTGTTTCACAGGGGCTTCCTTGATATAAATTCAGGTCATCCTATCAGAACAATAAATGAGAAGCTCATGGCAGAGCTCAGCCAGACCTTCCCGCTGCAGAGGGTTGACTGTTCCCTACCTCTGTTGCACCGAGGCCGCCCTGCCTCTTTTTCTCATTCAGACATCTTTTGGGTTGCTCCTGACGCAGAACAAAATCCAAGCTCTGACCCAACAGGCAGTGGAGCAGCAAGAACTCTCTCATTTTTTGGCCTTCATTTCTCCAAGGATACAGACCAGAATGAGTGTGTAAAGGTTCCTCAGGAAGGAGACCAGATCTCACAGCATTATCATCTTAGACCTTCCCTTCTGGCTGCTGTTCAGCCAGTTGCACAGAGCCTGGGATTTGTTCCTGGCACTGTGTATGTTCTCAGTGGGCTGGTCTTTAGGAAGTGTCTGATCTCTCCACACACACTGCCAGTTTTTCATGAGACTCTCTTTATATGCACAGTTAATAAGGGCTCAGAGGGTCACTATATCCAAGTGCTTATGGATAGAATTAAAAACTCCCTGTGTTCTCTGCTCCAGTCTGATGCACACATTACATTGAATTTGGCAGAGATGGAAGTAGGAACCCATGAAACAACAGAGCTGAATGACTTTGTCACTTTCGAGTCTCAGCACAATAGAAGTCAATATTTTATCTATGTGAAAACTGCATCCTACCCCAGTGCCAAGGGCTCTCGTGTAGGAACCATAGCAGCAGCTCCCAGTGGGTTAGTAAACAGTGTTCTGGGCACTGTGTTTGCATCGGTGAATCTTGACCTCGTGGCCATGCAGGTCTGTGGCATTCCTGACTGGCGAATGCTCTGGACCTTCGATGAGCGTTTCCTGAATCAATTTGGTAAAGGGGAGCTAAGACCTTTCAAGAGTTTTTCACTCTATCCACCTTCCTATGTGCATGATGTCAGCTTCTGGGTTCCTGAGCGGGAGCAGTTTGATGAGACTGCGTTTCACACTGTTGCTAGGCGGGTGTCACAGGAAACTGTTGTGTCCATCCAGCTGCTCGATACCTTTCGGCATCCGCAGACCGGACAGACCAGCCTCTGCTACAGGCTGACTTTCCAGTCCTGCGACAAGGCTCTCGCTCACCAGCAGGTGGCAGAGATGCAGCTGCAGTTCAGGAAGGAGATACAGCAGTGCTTGCATGTAACGCTTAGATAATTATTAGACATTCGTTAACAGCAACCTTAATTCATGTTAGAAATATGGATTCCATGTTGCATGATCCCTTAATACTGTGTGTTGTTGTTTTGTGTTGCCAAATTATGCCTCTTGTAAAGGCAGTATAGATTTAATTTAAGATGTGTTATACACATCATTTTAATTCTGTTATCAGAGATAATACAGGCTAGCTGCCTTCCCCTGATCTGACTTGAAATGTCGGGTCATGGTCGGCTTTTATTGTACCAGATTCCTATAAGCAAGAATCACTCTGAAGTCCACCTTTCTTACGTATGCAGAGGTGGGTTAGAGTTAACAGGTTAGCTCGTTCATTGTTACTTGATTATATTCATCCCGGAATATTTATTGATGGATTTTATATCATTGATCATCCTATATCAGTCAACATATGAAAATGTAAAGATTACCAATTGCTCTTGTAAAGTGTTTAAATAAACTTTTTATATGACAAGCAATGGAGCCTTGGCTGGTCTCATTCTTTCCTTGGCGTGAGTAATACGCACTGGAGTACAAGAGTGCTCCCAGGTTTTTCTTCCGCCGTTTTTTCCTAAGGAAAAGCAATGGTTGCTTAGGCTGCATCGTGCCAGGCAAGTGAAGAGTTCTCAGCTCGGATCTCTTGAGCCTGTTGCTATCTCTAGCGGTGCAGCCACGGGCTGGAGGGGATTGGAAACCCAACTCCCTGCGTCACAGCTCTGCTCGCTGCTACGTCCAGCGCACAAATGAAAAAACTTAGGAGATAAGAGTTTGGGCAAATTGCTGTTTACAAGCATTACAGGAGCCCGGCCTGGAGCTAGGGCAGAATCTGTCCTGCCCGAGGTCCTCGATACGGCCCCTTCCCTGCCGCAGCTGGACACCTTCAATGCTGTGTGCCAGGTTCGGAGCTGCTCGCCTTCCTCTCGGGAGCCTCTTCCCGGCGGGGTTTCCAGGCTCAGGAGGAGGGGCCGCGCTCCCCACCCAGCTCGGTGGGCGCGGGTTGGGGTTGCGGCAAATTCTCACATTTTTCCTCCTCCTGTTTTTGTTTTACACCAAGTTGAATCTGGCCCCAAGCATCTTTAGCCCAGGGAAAGGGGCTTCCTGCTTGCCCCACTCTAAGCAAGCTCAGGGCCTGCCCACGAGGTGCTGCTCCCCCGCTCTCCCATTTCCCAGCTGGGAAGGTGGAGGCCGCCACCGCCCGGCGCTTGCCCAGCGCTTCCCCTCCTCCCTCCCTCACCGGCGCCACTGCGGCTGCGCGGACCGGAGCGGTGCCCTCACTCAACGTGGCGGCCGCCGGCTTCAGCCCTTCCGCATTCGGCTCGCGCCTGCCCGCACTCGGCATGGCGGCCAAGGGGCTCCGGCAGCGGGCGCGGGGCGGCGGCGGGGAGGCGGCCCGGCCGCGCGACGACCCGCCGGGGACCGAGGACAGCAAGGCGGAGTGCGTGCGGGGGGCCCAGCTCTCACTGGGCCGAGTATGGGCAGGGCATGGGGAGCACGTGGGCAGGGCATGGGCATGGGCATGGGCAGCACATGGGATGGGGAGCCCTGGCGCTGACCCCTGTCCCGCTCTCGCGCAGGCCGTCGGGGAGCAAGGCCGGGCAGGTGTGGGCGCCCGAAGGATCCACCGCCTTCAAGTGCCTGATCTCGGCCCGGTTCTGCGCCGCGCTCCTGAGCAACGTCTCGGACTGCGACGAGACCTTCAACTACTGGGAGCCGGTGAGCGCCGCGCCGCGCCCCCGTCCCCGTCCCCACGCCGAGCGCGGACGCTGCCCGGTCACTCTCCTCCTCTGTTTGTCCCTGCCCTGCAGATGCACTACCTCGTCTACGGGAAAGGGTTCCAGACCTGGGAGTACTCGCCCGCCTACGCCGTCCGCTCCTACGCCTACCTTTGGCTTCACGCCTTGCCAGCGTTGTTCCACGCCAGAGTCCTGCAGACCAATAAGGTAAATCAAAGCCGCCCCTGTGGGAAGCCGCCGGGCCTGGCCTTTCATCTGCTATCGACCCCGAGGGCGTCAGAATCGTTAACAAGCCTCTGCACGCGCGTGTGTGCCGGGGGGCGCAGGCGCTACGCTAGCCACGGGTCGCTCTAGCGCCTGCAGGCTAGGAGCTGGTTGACAAGGTGCCCCTTCGCATCAGCCAAGTTTGACGGTATGGCTGTGGATTTCCAAGGAGTCAAAGGGATTTAGCCAGCAAAGCTTCCCTCCGCATTCATGGGAGATGTGTGGCTAATTTGACTCGCTGCTTGGGGAATCCCAGCCCAGACCGCTTTTCCATCCCAGCTGCCTACGATTAATGTTGTTAGCGGTTTCATTTTTAAACAAAGTATGTCAGTGCCGGCATGCTACAGGTCTCACATGTCACGTCACGCACTGAAGACACGGGACGGTGTACGAGGAACATTGCAAACACGTTGTCTGCCAGACTCGACGTGTCCCCGCTTCCACGCCATACGCCAAGGATCACTAGATACCTCGGATGGGTGGATCTGTGGGAGTGTCCCCCATTATAGACAGCCGGTTTCAGGAAGAAGGGGTAGCTTAATTCTGGTTCGCTTGAGTCAGCTCATTATTTTGCCATAAAGACTTCCATCAAAGGGATGGATTCTGTACCTGTCAGATCAGGGGGAGCTTGCTATTGATCTCAGTAGGCACAAGGTTGAAAATTGAAAGTAAGGGCTTTGGTTCCTTGATTTAACCATCGTGGTTCTCACCAGGCTGGCATCGATCCATCTTGGTGGAGCCTTTCATTCCTGTGTGCACGGAGGTGCATTGGTCGCGTGTGCAAACCCCATTCTGACTCTGAGCATTTCTCCTAGGTTCTCATCTTCTATTTCCTGCGATGTCTCTTGGCCTTCGTGAGCTGCGTGTGTGAGCTCTATTTTTATAAGTGAGTAGAGGAAGCTGTTTGCTCTGTGAATAGCCAGGTGCAATGTAGACAACACAGTGCAGCTGTTGCCACTGACACGGAGGGTCTAGCTCACATGGAAGTGCCTTGCTGCAATGTACTTCTTAACACTACAGTTGGTCAGAATACATATCTAAAAAGGGTCGTAGAAAAACACTGATTACAACCTCACCGGTGTGGGCCCGATTCTACCTGGACTCCACCAAGCACATCTTGACTTCACTACTTGGCTCAGGCTACCTGCCCAGCTCTTCCAGAATTGCCAGTCCAAAACAGAGCCAAGCTTTGCTGGTGCTGGACAACGAGTGGCTGGTGCCGGTCACTTCAGCTAGGATACACTAGTGACTTCAACCCTCATCACCCCAAACTCCCCCCTAGCTTGATTGACTGATTCCTGCTCTGCTGCATTTTCCAGTGGAGTTTGCAGCTCCCTCAAGCAGAGGCCTGGCCGTGCCAGTAGTTGGTGTAATTGTTGCTGGCTGCCTCTCTGTTTGGAGCCATTGCTGTCCTGTTGCGCTTCTCCCCAGCAATGACCATAGTGCTGATTTGCCTCCTGGGAAGCAGGCTGCAGCCTTCAGCATAGCGCTGCTGGCAGTCATCTGCCACCAGTGAGAGCCTGGTTTACTCTGGATGGTAGTCTTGAAAACTGCTAGTCCAGGAAGCCTTTACAGTGATGGAGCCCGGTCAGAGGAAGGTTACTGGGCTGGATGGATTGCAGGTTTGACCCTTGCTAGGATTAGCCGCAGAGTGATTTATCCTGGTAAAAACTGGGGGCTTGCACTGGTACTGTCAGGTTGCAGGTGTGAAATCCCATCATAGGCAAGGCCAGCTGTACTTTCTTCCACCCTCTGGTTGTCTCTGGGAAATGAGCGGTGGAGCCAGTCAGGTCACACTATGAAGCCCCATTCAGTTTTCATTTGCACAGAGCATTTGTTGTTCTGTGCACTGGCCATTTCCATGCCTGATTCTCTCTACTTCCCTAGGGCCGTCTGCAAGAAATTTGGGCTGCACGTGAGCCGGCTGATGCTGGCCTTCCTAGTTCTCAGCACTGGGATGTTCTGCTCTGCAGCGGGTAGGTTTGCTCAGAGGTGAGTTGTGGGGATGGGAGACAGACTGCAGCCTTCATTCTCAGGGCACTGCCCTGGCCTTTCGAGGCCGTAACTCTCACACAGGATCTCAGATGCTCTGGGAATATCCTTCCTTAAATAGTCATGATGCTTCCACCTGGTTCTACTGCAAAAGAAGGCCACATGCTGGCATTGTAATGTAGCAATGTTTCCTGTTCCCCCGCTGATCTCTGCTGCTTGGCTGCCAACCTGTACCCAGCAGCCAGGACAGGTGTTGTGTGTGTGACAGGAGGTTTTGTGCAAAGACTGCAGGCATTTCACACTGTGGTTTCTTGCGCTGGCATGGATGTGGCCTCCGCAGGAGAGGCGGTGTCACTGTTGGAGTGTGGCTGAGATCCCCTGTTCTACGCTGCCTATGTTTGTTTATAGCGAGGGAAAGGCAAGACCCCTCGCTGTCTCGGAGACACTAAAAGTCTCATTCCTTCCATATTTATGTTGCCATAATCCCTCTCTGGGTTTCTCAAGGGTAGTGCCTAGGCTGTTTCAATCCCTGTTTACGCTGGGGGCAGGTTTACATCATCCTTTCCATTCTGGAGGGGAGCAGGTGTGGTAAGATCAATAGAGATATTCTGGATTGGCCCCTAGTAAGGCAAGCTGGGGGTGGCGGGGACAGAGACCAGGAGGAAGCATCTCCAGGCTGGATCTTGGCAAGGTGAGGATGAGAATCCCTTTCTGTTGAAGTGAGGACGTCAGAAGGAAATCTTTGCTTCATTAAGACCAAAAGCCGTGTTGTAGTTGATGGCAATGGGGCCAGGATTTCAGTGCTGGTATTTCTAGCAAGACTTTACCTGTTATAGGCGTAGGTTGGCCTTTATGCAGTGCTTCACTGCCATGAACGCTTGGCTGACCCCTTCCTTCCCTTGCTTTGCAGCCTTCCTTCCCAGCAGCTTCTGCATGTACACCACGGTGATCGCCATGACTGGTTGGTATATGGACAAGACCTCCATCGCCGTGCTGGGGGTGGCAGCGGGAGCCATCATGGGCTGGCCCTTCAGTGCCGCTCTTGGGTAAGGAGAAGGGAGAGCCTTGGCTGCATGGATATTCTGTGCTGTTTCAGTGCTGGGCTCCCAGCTGCCAGGCCTCCCCCATGTGCACAGAAGAGCCTGTGGCACCACTAACAAAGCCTTGCTCTCTTGTGGTTCAAAGCCATAGCCACTCCATGTAGTCTCCTCTTGGCATCTGTGCCATACAGAGCAGTCATTGTGCCTGTGGCTGCTGCAGACTTGCTTTGCAGACGCTAGGGGCTCACGGTTAACACCAAGGGGTCCTAGATTTGATCCCCTCTGCCAACAACCCACCCAGCTTGAGAGCTTTTATGGGGATGGTGTTATTGCCTCACGTTACTGTCAGAGAGGCTTATATTCTGTAGGTCTTTTTGAATCCTAAGTGACCTGAGAAACATTCCTACACTGGGGACTGGGGCACTGACAGGCAGGCCTCCTCACAGCAGCCTCTGTCCAGTGATAGGACCAGTCGCCGTGCAAGGCAGGCTTGCGTCTCCTGTTGATGAGACTCTGACACATGCTTTTTTTTTGCCAGGCTGCCCATTGCTTTTGACTTGCTGATAATGAAGCAGAGGTGGAAGAGCTTCCTGAACTGGTGCCTGGTGTCACTGATCCTATTTTTGGTGAGTTCCCACAGCGAGGGCTAGCATGAAGAGCAGGGATGGGGCTAGGGCTGTGGCTGAGCTGCAGTGAGAGGACTTGCCCAGTAAGGGGCTTGTTAATGCAACTCATGCAGATCTTCTCACCCCATGCAGCTAAACCATCTAGTGGGGCTTGGTCTTCTCATTCCCACAGTTGATCTGCGCATTCATCCTCTGCCACAAGGCTCTGAGTGGCAGGGCTGTCTTTCTCCCTTGACATTTTTCTACTAAATGTCCAGCTCTTTCAAAGAGACTAGAGCAGCTGCAACCCACCAGGGACCTGGTGTCTCCCACAGCTCAAACTAGCGCAGTCCACAGCTGGGCACTGCTGTGGCATGTGCAGCCCTAACTCTATATTCGTTGTCCTACAGCAGCTGTGGAGAGACTGGCAGGGGTGTGCACACCAGACCTCCTCTGTTCTTAATGTCACTGCCTCATCGCTGCACATAGGGCTAGTGATGATGTGGATTTTATGCTGATTCTAGCCCTTGAGGAAGGGCAGCACTGAGTATGGGCTGCCAGTGAGAGCCCAGCAGTTGTGAAGCATGGGGATAAAGTGGCTGTTTGTTTTCTGGCACAAGTAGAGGCATTTGGTGGCAACACTCTTCAGTGGGCAGCTTGCAGCGACTGGCCACTGCAGGTGACAGCCAACTGTGTGATGTGAATTCTGATTGCTTTGTTCCAGGTCCCCTTGGTGGTTGTGGACAGCTACTACTATGGGAAACTGGTTGTTGCGCCTCTTAACATTGTATTATACAATGTCTTTACGCCTCATGGACCCGACTTGTACGGTGAGTCAGTTGGGACAAAGAGCTGAGGGGATGTTACTGGCTTGCTTGATGCGGCTTGATGGGATAAACCCATGAGCTTGCAATCCCCAAGTGTTTTCCTGACCTGAATTTTCAAGCAGGGCCATTTCTTTTCCCCCCGTCTGCTGTGAGCTGATAAGCGAAGCAGTTCCAGGCTCACGCCACTGGATGTCTCTCTTGATTCAAGAATACACCCAGCAGGGTTATATTTCCTGTTTGTTTTGCTGAGTGCTTTAAGTTCAATTGCTTTTGATGAGTTCTTAGCTTTGAAGTTCAGTGCATCACAGAGACATCATGGGATGTCTCTGCAGCTCATCCTTCCCGGCAGAGATCTGCTCGCAGCAGACTTGTTTGGAACACAATGCAAATGCACCAGGCACAGACAGAATTCATTTCTACACGTTTCAGATTCTCCCTAGTACGCAGTTACAATTTCAGCTCATTTCCCCAGTGTTATTCAGAGAGGTTATTTGTAACAAAGCCCTGGGTGACTCATCATCTGTCTGAATAATGTTGGTTACACACTCAAACCAACTGCTACTTCAGTTGGAAATGCCAAAGAAAAAGCCAGTGCAGTTTGAGTGTGTTTGTCAGGTTTAATTCCGGTGTTGGCTGTTCCTGGCTTTTGTAGGCAGGGTGTGGGACTCTGGCGCAACATGCAAAGGAGAGCACAGCCCTGAGCCCTTTCAGTCCACATCGGGGCTTCCCAGATTCACTGGGTCCGTGCTCTTGGGGATCTGCTTCCTTCCTTGACGGTGCCTGTCTTGAGCATTGCTGGCAGCAGTTTAAGAGGTTACTCTCTGGGAGCCTGGGGAAAGATGAAAGGTTAATGAATTCCACATGCTGCAGAGTGTTTTGAGCAGGCTTGCTGGGGCTGGGGCTTTGCCTCTTGTGGGGGTCTCTTGATCTCTGTTTATCTCCCAACTACTTGTGAATTTGGTGGGGGTAGAGACTTGGGGGGGGGGATTCTGAGACATGCCAGACTAAGGTGTGGGGAGGAGCAATAGCACTTAGCCCCGTGTAGCTCTTGGTGGGGCACAGAAGACCTGCCACGCACTTTTGAGGTAGATGCTGCAGGAATTGTTATCCTCACTTCCCAGATGAGGAACTGCAGCACAGGGTAGACAGAGTGACTTGCTGGAGGTCACCAGGGAAGTGAGTGGTGGAGGCAGGGTTAGGATTTCATGCAGTGTAAGTTGAAAGACGGTGGAAACTCCAAACTGATCTGAGGGGAATGTGCTTTTTCACGCAGCCTGTAACTATACCGTGGAACAACTGGCCACAGGGCGCTACCGAGCTCAGCCAGACCCAGGAAGGGACACGGATGTGGGTATCAAGTGTCTGGAGTTGTCAGAATTAATGGCAAAAACACTCAGAAGGGATGTTAAACCTCAGACCTCAGGGTTTAAGCTGCTCTGTCTAGTGGAGATCAGGATGGCACCTAACTCAGTGTTTGATTTTACCCCACAGCTGCCTGCCGCTGGCTTCTTACCCCTTCCTGCAAAATGCTTGGTGCTGGCTGTGGCTGGAGACAGGATGCCAAGTTGGATTGATTTTAGGTCCAACCCAATCTAACAATTCCCGTGCTTCTAATCTGGGAACTGGTTCCCTGTCCTGTGCTCAGACCCTTGGACTCCATCCCACCAGAAGAGAAAGGCATGGGGTTGGGGCGGGGTGTCTTTGTTATTAGGGATAGCTTATATCACTGAAGGAGCTGAAGACTGTTAGCCTGTCTAGGGGAGCCCTTGGGGTGTCCCTTTGAGAGCTCCTTTTAACACAGATGCTGGTGCACTTCTGATTGCCCTGGGCTGGACTGCAGCAGTGATTAGTTGTGAGTGCCTTCTTGGCCTCTAGTTGTGCACCACGGGTCACGTGGGCAGCACCTTTCACTGGGGCAAGGAGCATTTGGTTGGGCAGCCTAGTGCCCCATCTCCTGTGTCTGTAGTGCAGGAGGGTGAGCTTTGTCCTTGCCAGGGACCTTGATCTCTGCAGGAAGCTTTTGAATGAGTAGCAGCGAGTCCTCCATTGTGGAAACTCCAGATGGATTTGGCAGGGGCTCCTCTGACTTTTCAGCACTAGTGCAGGAGCTGCTCCTGGTGACTTTGGGGGACCCATCCATTCTGAAGGGTTGTAGTCGCAATGACACTCGTCTGTGCTAATATAGGAGCCACACTGAACAGCTGCTTCATGCAGTGCAGCCCAGGTGGAGCGCTGTACGTTAGGGATTTTTATCAGGGTTATTCTTACCCCTGCTTATGGAGAGGAGGCAGCTGGCAGAGCGACCGCTTTGAAGCAAAGGGACTCCTTCAGCTTCCATGGGAATGAGACACAAGTCTCAACAGCATTTTGCCAGCCCAGGTTTCCCTTGCATACCTCCTGTTGCTATCAGAGCATGTCAGCAAGGCGGCTGGGAATGGGCTCAGCTCACCTGAGCGAGAGGGCAGTGACATCTCCATTGCCTTCCCTTTCACCTGGCTCATGTTCTTTTCTGGTCTTCAGGCCGTGTTCAGCTCTGTAGTGCCCCTGGTATCTCCTTTGCTTGCCAGTTGAGAGCAAGGACACCACTTCTACAATTATTTTTAGATCTAGCTTCTCCTGCAGTCTGTTGAATAACTGGCGGTTACCCGGTTCCTCTTTCCAAGGGTAAATCTCATGGGTGGAGATTTCAAACCCATATTTTTAAGGCCCTGAGGGGGTTCCCCCCGTCCCCTAAAAATGTAGGCAGCTGGGGATTCTCAGGGGAACTATTATCTGAGAGGTAAGGAGAGCGTTGAGAGCTGTTCCCATGCGACCTGGACTGCTGTGCAGTCCTGTTTGCTGTGACAGGAGCTCTGGCTGTGAGTGGTGATGTGGTGACCCTGCAGAAACTTTGTTTTGGGCTTGATCAGGTTCAAGTGATTTCACTGGAGTTGCACCTGAGTTTCGTCGGAGTTGTACAGCGCCTAGCACAGCGGGATCCTAGTCCATCCCTGGGTCTCCTAAGTGCTGCTTTATACAGTGTCTGAGTCCAGCTTCCTTAGATTAAAAGTCATAACAGGCCCTGAAGGAGCTCCGAGGTGGATTTTGGTCCTGGGATGCCAGTCACTGCTGGTTCTCCCTCCATGTGGCCTGATACATCGGTGCTTGAGCCTCCCTCTATCCCGTATTTGCAGCAGCTTTTTCCCAGGGCGTATCACTGTTCGTAGCCAGAATACTGAACTCAGTGCCCTGTTTTGTTTCTGTGCAATTTGTTCCTTTGTCCCTGCTAACAAGTGACACGGTAGAAGGGCATCTGCTTTGTGCTGCGGTGCAGGAGCCCCTCCCCACCCCAGTCCTCTCCTTTAAAGGACACCGTTGGGGGCAGGATTGCTCCGTGTGCATAGTGGGCTGTTTTCCCCCTCATTGCAGTCGTGTCTCTGATCACCTTGAGCCATTGCACACGATGAGCGTAGAAGCACTTTGCCCTGGGAAGCCCTGAGATGGAGCATCTCTGAAGGGGTGAGTCACCACAGCGACCAAGCAGGGAACCTGTGTTTGTGACACAAAGCCATGCGTCAGTGGGTCACTTTGCTTGCCTGTGTGACGCATGCTCCCCGTGAGAAGCCGCTTTCCTTGCTGAGCCGCGGCATTAAATACGTCCTTGGACAAGAAGGACAGGTCCCAGCCCTTGGTGCGGAAGGGGCAGTGCTGTCATGCCTCAGCAAGTGCTGGAGCACTGGTCTCAGGCCACTCACTGCCTGAGCCTGTCATGGGGTGGCTGGGTCTCAGAGAGCCTGGGATCAGCCGTGATCTGACTCTTTTCCTCCCAGGCCGTTTGACTGTACACTACATAATAGCCTTATAGAAAGGGGAAAGCAGGCTATACAAGGCAGATAGCCTCCTGTCCCCATCCCCTTCCCCCTCAACATACGGATTGGCCTTGGCATGGTTTCTTGAGGGCCAGTCACACGTGTCAGTGCAGCCTTTCCAGGCAAGGGCTCAGAGAGGCTAAAAACCACCTGAAGTGCCTAAACTGTAGAGGGATGTCAGGGGAGAAGCCTATGAGACAGCATGCCAGGTGGAGTGGACCAGATGGGCGACCAGAACTGGAAGGAGAGGAAGGGTTCGTTAACATTTTGAATAAACAGACAATCGAGGGCACAGAGGTGAATGAACACAGTACAAAACGCAATGCAAAGTCACCCAAAGTGGATTGTGTCCGGCATACCTGACCATAGGGCAGTGCCAAGCCAAGCCAGAAGAAGGCTTCCCAAAGCCAAGGTCGGCTTGCTGCCTGGGTGATTTTGGGGTCTTTATCCCATCTCTGGGTAGACTGAGAATTGTGCTGGTGTAGGGCTCTGATGGGAGAGCATGCAGGTGGGGAGGGATTCAGGGTTAATTGCTGATCCCTCTCCCCTCCTGAAGAAGAAAAAATCCCCTTAATTGCATTTTGCTTCCAGCGCCACTGTGCTCCCAGACGGAGGCTTCCCAAATAAACTGAGGCGCTCGGGCCCTGCCGCGGCAATGCCTCTGCGGTCTTGACATTACCAGTTCAGCTTCTAATCGCATTTAGTTGGTACAAGCTGCAGAGGTGTCGAGTTTTCCTCGCTGCTTTTCAGTTGTCTGATTAATTTCAACACGGACCCTTTTTAAGTGGTTCTGATTTCAGGAAATTGCTGCGGCATGTGACACATGTCACAACAGTGCAGTGATTAAAGCCCCCGCATGTCATTTGCCGACTGATTGAGCTAATCATACCGAGAAAGTGGCAAACGTGCAGAGAGGAGCTGGCGTTCCTCATTGTTCAGGATTTGCAGCCTCTCGAGTTAAGAGTCCAAATGAGTGACAGTCGGACTGGAACGTCTGTCAGTTTGCATCCTTCGAAGCTTGCAACCAGCAGAGACACCTGAGTGTGTCACACTCGAGGAGGAGGGGCTGGATTGATGCTGTTTAAAGCTAAGCTGTAGGGAGAAAATGGAACGACGCAGGGCAGTTTCAGAGCCTGCCAATAATGAGCGTGCATAGAACTAGCATCTGGATGAACTTTGCTGGAGGTGTCTCGGGTGAATGAAGTGTGAATGCAAGTACTTTCCCCTTGTTTGTTAGTAATAACATCTTCTGGCTCCGGCAGCGTGTGATACCGCATTGTTCCAGAACGGCAATCATCTCGTAACATCCTGAGCTGCTGTCGTGCCTCTCAGTCACTCCCCTGCAGTAAGTGTGTGGGTGTAGAGGAGCAGAGCCTCTTGGCTTTGGCAGTGTCAGCCACGACTTTCAGGATCGGAAGATGGCTGTTCGGCATCTGGGCCACGTATCTGCCTCAGGAGGGGCACCCTTCCTTGTTGCAACCGAGAGCACCCTGTGTTTTATGAACAGCAAGCAATAGGCATGGTGTTTGAGACTCATGGCTGGGGAGGGGAAGAGAAAAGGGAGTAGGCTGGGTGCGTTTTTGGTTAAAGTCAAGTGATCACCCAGGAAAAGCAACTTGCCTAGAAACCGCGATGTCGCACTCAGTGCTGCGGCCCCTTCCACGCACTCTTGGCCAGTCCTTGTGGCACCGTCATCTCCATTTTGTAGAGGGAGAAGGAGAGGTGGGAGTGACTCAGAGGCCAGGCCAGGCCAGGATTAGAAACCACAGGCTGACTCCACTGAGCTCAACACTCCTTCCCTCAGGCCGTACTGCTTGTCTGACCCTAAGCCCCTTCTTGCCCTGCGCTGCAGTCTGGGATTCACTGGGTTTGGGGAGAATTGATTTCTGAACCTAATGATCGCAGTCGCAGTCAGACAGAAAGCAAAGGAGCCACCACAGCATCTCGTTCTGTTAGTCCTCTTGCACTAATTGCTTTCCTTCCCCCCAGGTACTGAGCCCTGGTCCTTCTATTTCGTTAACGGCTTTCTGAATTTCAACGTGGCATTTGTCTTGGCTCTGCTCGCCCTGCCGCTGACCTACCTCATGGAACGCCTCCTCCAGAAGTTCCACGGTGAGTGCTGGGAGCTGAGCAAGATCCCCCAGGCCTCCCTGGAGACTGAGGAGGGAGCTTGTTGCTCCAAGTGCAGCCTTGCTTTATTGGCAGCAAACTCTGTTCAGTCACATGGCAGAGTTCCAGGAGCTCCTTCCCCAAAGCTCAGTACTGACCCCGACATATGCTGCTTGGACTGGGAGGGAGGTAAAACACCCACGCTTGCAGCACCATGTATGGAGGGGCAGAATTGCATTTAGTCTGTTTAGGGACAGTCCTTTTTACTCCTGCCTCCCTACTGAAGAACACAGCGTTGGGCATGGCTGAAGTGCCCAAACCAGTGATCCTCAACCAGGGTGTCACAGTACCCTGTTGTACCTCGAGAGCCTTTCAGAGGTGCCGCTGCGTGCTGCACACTGTTAGCACTGCTAGGTGTACAAGCACAATTCACAAAATAAACCCAGTGATTTCAAATTGGAATCCATAGCATTAAAAACATCGGACCTATTGTGGCCTTTCTGAGTTCTTTGCAACAGAATAATTGCTCCGTTATTAATCTGTAGTCAAAAAAGGAGTGAAAACTAAGAGCTGGCATTTTCTGAGGGGGGGCCTCAAGTCTAAAAAGTTTGAGAAACGCTGTCTTGAGCAAGTGCAATGCACTGTATAGCGCACAGCCTTCAGCCAAACAGAAGTGGTGCACAAGTACCCCTGACTGAAGGCTGCTATTTCCCATCCAAGAGAAGATGGAGACGACTCCATGCGCTTTCCTCCTGCCCAGACATCTGAGTGAGGAGGAGCCCTTCTTTTGTGCTCTTCTGCTGTCGTGTTAAATGCAGCTGCCAGAATATTTTGGATTAGGGCTTTTGTGAGAACAGTTTGTTCTTCCTAGGGTCAGCTTGGGATTTGTTGAATCTTTCTTTGTAAGCCATTCTGCCCCACAAAGAGCCACGCATTTCCCTTGCAGTAGCTCATATGTCAAAGAACCAGCAAGATGCTGTTTGTACAGGGCCTTTGCCATTTAGCAGGACTGAGCACATGTAGGGCAGATTTGGGGAACACTTTTTCACACAGTGGGAAGCATCTCTCTACCTCCCTGCATCAATCTAGCACAGCAGCAATGAACCACTTAAATAAGAGTCTGAGGTTTCCATTGAGAGAGCCCAATATTTACCTCCTAATGAGGGTTCCATTCTCAGACTTTCTGATTTAGAGAACAATACGAATAACCAGAACAATTGATTGCGTCTCAGAATGGGGCTTGTCAAGTGTTGTCCCAGCTCCACTGTCATAAACTGGAAACTCTGTTTTTGGCAGATTGTGGATTCATAGGTGTCAAGGCTAGAAGCGATCCTTGAAATCAGCTAGTCTGACATCTGCCTTTCAAAGCAATCACTGTGGCCTTTAGAAATGACAGAGAGATAGCAGCATGTCCTCTAGGTCCCTGTGGGATTTCTCAATTCAAACCAATCACATCTGGCAAAATAATCGTCCAAAATAAAACCAGGGGCTGGGGCAGGGGGAGAAGAGGTGACCTCAAATCTGGCTGTCACAAACACAGCCATCCCCAGAGTTTTTCATATGGATGGCACATGCTGCCTATTAGGGGCAGGCAGCAGGAGCCTGATTTGCTGCGGCACTTAGGGTCCTGCATATAGTCTTAATTCTTTTTCTGTAACCTAAAACACTCGATGGAATCAGCCTCACCAAAAGCACATCGGAGAGGGTGTTGCCCGTCTCGACTGTGACTAACATGCTGTTGGGAACCAGTTAGAGCCCAGTAGGAGATCCTGTAAATGCAGGTTGCCTGCTGCTCGCTTGCCGCTCATGTACTTAACAGCAGGGGCTGTGCTGCTGGGTGCTTTGTTCCCATTGTTTGTGAAATGCCTCTCCACTTCATTGCGTGACACTGCTTTTGGGGGTGATGGGGCCGCACCTCCTTCAGACTAATATTCCAGGGTAATTGCTGTTATTTTTGAATCATTTGCTTCCTGCTTTACTCAGAAGGTGCTTGAGAGATCTCACACACACTGTTATTTTTGTAATGAAGCAATGAAGGTTTTTGGAAATCCCAGTGCCTAAACAAGCGCTTGCATTAGAAGTCTAAGGTCCACAGGAGCTGGATGTCTTAAGCAGCAGGTGTCTGGTGCTTTCAGTTCAATTACCTGCTCTGGAGTTTGAGTCCATAGGGGATACTGGCTTTTCTGGGCAGGATTACGCACATGGCAGGTCCCTTCCTTTGGAAAGCCACCAAGGAAGCTTTTGCTCCTGACCGGTTTCTTTCCATGTTGGCTGGAGTGTGGGCATGTGTGCACATATTAGATGGAGCGGGGTGACTTAGGACTGAACAGTGAAGTGTTACGCATAAGGAATGGGTGGACAGACCAAGACAGAGGTCACTCCTCATTTTATACTACTCTCTGCCACGTCTTGATTGACTGATTTATGCTTCTTTCAGTTCAGAATCTGGGTCGGCCATACTGGCTGACGCTGGCTCCTATGTACCTCTGGATCATGATTTTCTTCAGTCAGCCGCACAAAGAGGAGCGGTTTCTCTTCCCCATATATCCCCTCATCTGTCTCTGCGGAGCTGTGGCTCTTTCTGCCCTTCAGGTGGGTTTCAGAGGGAAGTGCTGATTTTTTACAATCCAGTACCTATGGGGAGTTTAATTGCCAACTCGCTTCTGTCTCATTGCTCCCCAAAGCTTGGGAACATCTGCAGAACATCTGCTGCTACAACACAATCTGCAGAGCTCAGCAGTGCCCCTCGTGCAGTTCTGAGAGCGTGTACAGTCAGCCGTTCTCGACCTGTTAGCTGGCAGGGTTTTTGATTTTGGGATGCGTCTCATGGATTCATAATGAGACCCCAGAACCGAAGAGCACAACAGTTCTCAAGTTAAATGAGTGTGTGTGTGGTGTGTGCTGCTGTCTCAGAGCAGCTGCCTAAGTATATTCCTCCAGTTCAGGTGGATGCAGACAGTGTCTGCAAAATCATGTAGACCCCTGTAAAACTATGATTTAGGAAGAAAACTACTAGAATTTCTCTCCCCAAATAGGTTCATAGACTAGATTCATAAATGTCATAAAGGCGTGAATGACTGTTAATACTGCAGCGCTCTTGAGCTTCAGTGCAGACTTCTGAATAGCCCAGCCACAAAGGTCACATTTTACAGCTTCATAATGCAATCACAGTAGGTGTTTGTCAGGGATTGCATCAAAGGAGGAAGGGCTTGGGAGATCTCTTTGGCCATGAGTTGTTCCATGGTGAGCCAGGGTTAGTCTCCACCACACGAAATGGGATTTCTGGGGAAGGGCAATTGCAATGTTGCAGTATCAATGCAGAGAACATCCAAGAAATGTCCCCTGGGTTGATATCAGTGATATCAGCTGGTACCACCACTCTGTGTCCAAGGCCTCCTGCTCAGTGGGCTGGAAGGAGCAGATTCCATGCCTTTCCCTGTACGTTGCTAGGAACGACACACATACTTAAAGTGGGAGAGAGGTTGTTTATGAAGTGTTTTAATCTGCATTTATTAAACTCCTTTTTGGATTCTTTAAAAATAGCTGTTTCCCAGTGCTGAGAGTAAACTGTTCCAAATCAGCTCAGGCTGCACAACGCTGAAGTTGTTCATCTCTTGCCTGCAGAAAAGATGCAGACACTAGTCCCGTCAGAGCGTCTCCTAGCTGCACCCCTCTGTTCTGCTATTACCCCTGCATCCTGGAGTGCGATACTGCTTGCTGTCCTGTGGCTCCCTCTCAAATCATCCCTGCAGCAGCCCCAGGCCCTTACCCAGCATTGCCAGTGCCCCTCAAGATGGGCTTGCCTTCCTTTCCTCCTCCAACCTGTGCGGAAGGACCATCCTTGTGCTGAATGTTCGCAGGCTCTGGTCCCACATCCTCCTTAGGCTTGTAGCCCTGACTGAGAATCACTGTGTGCAGCAGGAGAGGCTCCGCAGAGGGCAGTGGTTTGGGACACCTGCCAAACGTGGTTGCAGGAAACCCTAATGTGTATTTCTGTCCTGCATATTTTAACACCATGCATTTGGTTTTGCCCAGTATGTAAGATCCAGCTGAGGATTTAATCTTCCCCATTCACGATGCAAGCTTGGGAGGAAAGGGGCTCCCAGCCCCTCCCTCAGGCCAGTTCCCCCATGGGAAGACGGCTGTTAGGAGATAAAAGCAAAGGAGGCAAGAGGAGCAGAGACTGTGTTAGGCCAGGAAGTGCATAATGCCTCCTACAAGGGGAGAAGGGGAGGTGTGGGGGCTGAGTATGCTTCACTGCTGTTTCTGCTGGATGTGCCCCTGGGCCATGCTAGAGTATCAGGACACTTTATATATTTCTTGAAGGGATTTTTTTTAAAGAAGCTCGAGGCTGGGCTTCATGTAAAGAGGGCTGCACATGTGTTCTTCATGTCCCTGCATCCTGTTTCAAAGAACACAACTTCTGTTTGGGGAAGGTGACCAAGAGTTGTGCAGTGGTGACCTTTTAATGGTGGAACAAGTCTAGCTAGAGAAAGGGAAGAGAGTGCCTGCATTAGTCTGTGGGGAGTCCTTGTGGTGGGTCCTTCCAGGGATCAGTATAAGCAGCATCTGTTGGGAATAGCAGGGCCAGAGGGCTGGTTTGGAGGGTGCTGTCAGGGCTGAGGAGAAGGAGGGTTGGACAGCTCTTTAAATAACCTAGACCTGCAAGAGGGAAATGCAGTCAAATGGCACGAGTCTCTGTGACTCCTGCAGGAGCTGAGCTGGGAAAGCTGAGCTAATGGCACTCATCTCTTCTTCCTCCTCAGAAATGTTACCACTTCGTATTCCAGCGTTACCGCCTGGAGCACTACACGGTTTCCTCCAACTGGCTGGCCCTGGGGACGGTCTTCCTCTTTGGACTCTTGTCACTGTCACGCTCGGTGGCCTTATTCAAAGGTTGGTGCAGTAGGATTGCCCTGGTCTTGTACCCGGAGTGGTTCCTGACCTGGGAATGACAGGGGCTGGAGTGGGCATGAAAGTGGTGTTGCTTTAACTCAACCAGTCTCATGAAACCAGTGCACCAGTTTCCCTCTTGTACAGGCATTAGTGTAAGCAATACTGGGAGAACACAGTTTTGTTCCGGCACAGCTTGTCTCCCCACTAGGGAACGTGCCAGGATAACTTTATCTGTCACAGAGCAATACCCACTGCCCAACACAGTGAATCACAGAGTTAGAAGGGACCTCGAGGGACGTGTCTTCCAACCCTGCACATACAACATCCGTTGGGCTTACACGTGTACTTAGCTTTAGGTCCTACTCAAGAAAACATTGAATCCATCCCCAGTAAAGGGACACATACCTCAGTACAAGCTTCACATGCATGGGTATGTGTTCAGGTGCTTGAACCAGAGCTGTAAGTAATCATACTGACTTTGATGGGCCAGTCACCTGGGTCAAGTTAACACAGACATCAGATTCAGGCCATCTGCAGTAAGGGCAGGAGAAGAGTGATAAAGGTGCCAGGTGACAGCATGATAAAGGAATGGAGTTTGAAATCCAAGGACATTTCATTTAGTCCAGAGGCCTTCAGGTAAAGCCCTGAAAGTGCTTGGGGCTTTGCACATCTATTTACTTCTCCCTTTCTTAGTATTTATTTTCTTTACTACGGGTGCCCACATAATGTTCCAGTTACAGTCATCCAGGAGTCGCTGGATGTTCAGTAGGACGCGTTTGCTGTGAGCAGCATGAACTGCTTGTTATCTTAGCAAAGCCCTTGTGGTAACTCCCCCTGCTGTAAGCTTAGCTAAGCCAAAGCTAAATAGAAATCAGTGGGATGGGCAATGTCAGTGGCAGTTAAGTGGCAAGGGCTGGAGTGCTTGTGATTTTGGGTGCATTTGGGGAAAATCCAGGTGATGTTGAAGGAGGCCCTGCTTTGATGTCTTACATGGGTTGGAGTTTGTGTTAACGGTGCCTGCTACCAAGTGGTGGTACCGTTTCGCCAGCTGCTCCATGAGCTGAGGGTGGGGACCCCAAATAATCATAGAGGTCTGTCTGGACGCTAGGCTACAAGTAAGCCATGAAAGTACTGCCCACCTCTTGAGTCTTACTGACAGCTTTTCTCCCCTGTAGGCTACCATGGGCCTCTGGACCTGTATCCGGAGTTTCACCGAATTGCCACTGACCCGACCATTCACACAGTGCCAGAGGGGAGGCCGACTCATGTCTGCGTGGGCAAGGAGTGGTACCGATTTCCCAGCAGCTTTCTCCTGCCAGACAAGTGAGTTGCTCTTCCCCCCTCAGGACCTAATTAATGAGGTGCTAATGCACGAGTGCATCTTGTAAGTAAAATTTCCAAGAGTGACCTCCTGGTATGTTCCCTTGCGTTCTGATAGATTCACTGGGCCCTAGACATTTGTCTTGGCGAACAAAGGGCTACATTATATTGTCCGGAAACCCCTGTGAATTTGGGGATCTCCATTTATGTGCATGCCTTCCTGCTTTTCTCTTGAGAGTAGATTGCTGCTAAATTGTGCTTTTTTGTTTTCTCAGTCCCACCCGCTGGTGGCTCCTACAGTTTCATTCCAGATTTCCCCCCTCCTCTTTCCTGCAGTTGGCAGCTCCAGTTCATCCCATCAGAGTTCAGGGGCCAGTTACCAAAACCATTTGCCAAGGGACCAGTGGCCACACGGATCATTCCCACAGACATGAACGACCAAAACAGAGAAGAGCCATCCAGATACGTAAGGACTGTTTGAGCTTTCTTTTCCTTTCCTTATCATCGCCTTTATTTATTAGGGTCAGTGCAGCACTGAGGGCCCCTAGCTGGGAACCTGGATCCAGTGTGTCTGGTGCTGCACAAAGAGAGAACCAAAAAGGCTTACAGTGGCATTTGGCTGCATCTCGAGGCAGGATCAGGTTGTGTGGGTGCCCAAATCCTGGCTGCATTTCATCTCTCTTATTTGAAGTGATTTAAAAAAAACAAACAAAAAACCTTCCTGGTAGTTTTAGTTTCTGAATCAATGTGCTGTTGTTTTCTGTGATCCCAGGGAACTGAGCTGAGCTAACTCAAGTCATTTGAAATCCCCCACACAAAATGTTCACTGAGGAGTACGGAGACTTTTCCTTTGCACGTTCCTTTCTTTTAAAAGTAAGTAAATAACAATGTCTAAGGTGTTTGTCACAGAGCTAACAGGAGCTTTACCTGAAGCCATTTGAGACACGGACACCATTCATTTCGAAGGGAATTTGTTGAGATAACATATATCAATGTGGTACGTTTGTTTCTTTTCCAGGTTGTCTGGTGTTACCGCACCAAAAATACCACTTTTTCCCTTTGCCAGCTTGCCTGCTGTAGAATTATGTAGCAGATTAAATGTCAGAGTTGGGAAGCAGTTTTCTGCGAGCCCTCTCCCTCCCCCCTCCTTTTTTCTTCTACAAGGACTCTTTGGATTCACAGCTTAGACCGCTGAATTCACGCGGAAACATGCTCTAGTCAGATCTCGCGTAGGATTCTGTATTGCTGCTTGGGCCGTAGTGTGCACACTCTATTTGTAGTGTTAGCTGGAGAGCTTTTAGTTGGTGTGTTTGCAAGGATCTGGCTTTAGCAAACAGACACGTGGTACTACTCCCTTGAGGGGGATCTGGGAGAGGAGTCCTGCTGCCGGCATTGACCAGAATACCTGAGCAGGCCCCGGAGCGGAAGCTACAACCCAGGCTGCGGTTTGGAAGTGGTTGTGCTGAACTCAATCCCGTTAGCTTGTGTTAGGCATGCTCCGAGCAAACCAGGCCTTTCGGAGAGCTGCCTAGCACGTGAATCCTCAGTGCCCTGGGACCCGAGGCCGGCACTGAGATGTTCACCTTAGCCAAGCTGGCGGCAGATCTCACCTGCAGCCTGGGAACTTGAGGCACCCAGGTCAGTTTTCTGGTGACTCTTTCACCCTCCCCTCCAGCCAGTCCAACCCCAGCGGGGCTAGAGTTCTTGTAGCTGATTCATTCAGATTGAAATTCAGCATAATCCTTTTTTTTTTTTTGGACCTGGCTGTAAGTGACTTGCTCTGGCATCAGTAGAATTGAACCCGAGTGCTGGGCTGTGGTTGTAAATCGTTGGCCCTTCCTCTCTTTGTCATCTGAGCAGGTGACTAAGACGAACAGCCGCACACTAGCCAGTGCCTTTCTTCTTCTTCTGCCAGCCCCTTGAAGGGTCTCTGCAGTATGTAGGAGGCACTCGACACCACACACCAGATCCTTAGCTGTTGTAAAGCAGCATGGCTCATGGAAACCAATGGACAGAGGCCCACTTGCACCCTCCCGAGGCCCCTGCCTTGGCAAGACACCCTTGGCAGTGTATTTATCATTGGGTGTTGGAGACTCGGGCTCTCCGCTAGCACGGGAAGAAACCGAGTGGGGACCAACCAAGGCAGGGGCTTTTCTGTAGGACCAGGGGGCAGCTATTTTGAGCCCCATTACGCAGCTCTGGGACACGGGCAGGAGGTGGATTCCCACCTGAGAGGAGCTGTCTTCCGCAGTGCATGTCATTTAGGAAAGCTTTAACGGTGGCATATTTTTAGCGCAGACAGCTGGCTGGGGCACAGCCTGTGACTAATGAAACCAGGCACAGTTTTGTTTCATGGTTGTCTCTTAATGTCACCCTACAATTTTGTTATTTCTTCTGCAAGCCAGAGGGACCAGGACAGATTTAGTCCCTGCAGTCAGTTTGAGAAATACAGGAATTAGCGACTCGATGTAAATTTTAAGTGGGGTTTTCTTAAGTACCCCTTGATTCGGAGCTGCTAATAATACCAGGAGAACAGTGCCTCCTGCAGAGCAAAATGAGCTGCAAGGCATTGGAACCTACCCTGTTCCAGAGGCTGCCAGCAAGTGCTGGAAGGAGCAGCCAGGACCTTGCAGAGGAAGTAAAGCGAAACGGTGTGAGCCTGTTGTTAATTTAAAGGCGAGAGGTCACATGTGGCAATGGGACTCTGAGCCGCAGGCAGCTCTGCTGAAGCTGGCTGTAAACTGCTTGGGAAGCACTGAATAAATCTCACGGATCCAGTTGTTGTGGGACGCTGGGAAAAATCAGGATTTAGCCATCCTGTCTTGCAAACGATCCTGGCACTAAGGGTTTAATTCTGCATCTGTTACTCACGCTAAGGAACACTTAACTCAGACCCATTGTTCCATTGGATCCAGTGTCCCTCTCGCAGACAGGGCGATGTTGGAGAGGAAAGGTACTGTCCCTTACAAGGTTCAACAGGTACCACACACTGGGTCTAACAGCATGAAATTTTGCTTGAAGTCCCCGACTTTGGAGAAGATTGATTTTGGTTTGCATTGTTGTTCCTCCTTCTTTCCCAGGCTCCTCCCTGGCCATGTCCCAAAGCAGATCAGTGACCCGCAAGCTCTTCTAGCTCGAGAAAACATCTCAGAAACGAGGGGTGTTTGGACAGGGTCTCTGCGAGACGTGCTTTAACTGGGCTGTGACGGAGCAAGTGGGCGCACAGCATGGGCAGACTGCTGGCCCCCATTTCTGTCCAGTTGCCAGCACAGAGCAGAGCCATTGCAGCCCTGAGCGGTGGGCTGTACCCGGCATTCTGCCCATTGAGCACACACTGCTCCACAGGATGTGGTCAGGCGCCTTCTCCGGTACCACGTCACACAGCAGCTGCACCAGGGCGAGAAAGGCTGCAGGAGGGGCTTGTGCATTTGGGACTGCACCCTGCTCTGGGCACTTTGGTGAAACCTTTCCCTGCACCCAGGGCTGCTTCAGGGCCCACACACAACTTACAGCCTCCAGAAACCCTAAAACAGGATGCCAAGCCCTATGCTGGCCCCACCCCAGGGTGAGTGTCACCCTTCACTTCAGCTTCACTTTAGGAATGGGAGAATGTATCGTATGGCAGAGAAATCTTTGTACTGGAAGCTTCAGTCCTATCAAGGAAGCACTGAGGACAGAAGAGACTGTTGGATCTGGGGAGCTAGCACAGGAGCTTGCAGAGGCTCTGAGAAAGCGCATGACTTACAGACCAGATATCCCGAAAATGCACAACTCTCCCGTGGCTTTTCTTTCTGCCACGTTCTGCTCAGCTGAGCTCACGGCCATAACCTTTCACCCGCTGCTCCAGTGCAACACCGAGGAGCCATCTGGGCTCCCCTTCACCAAAGTGTTTTCAGCAGTTTCTAGCAGAGCCCGCCGTAGATGCGGAGAGTGACTCTGAACACACTGAGGGATGTTTACAACACACAATAGCGACACAGCGCTCTACTGCAGGGAGCCTGGGGGGAAGCAGCTTGTGGAGTAATGCTGAGAGAGGGGTCCCTGTTTGCCAGGGTTTCTGCTGCCTGCAATGAAGCGTATGCAGGAAGGAGCGGCTCTTGCACACACTGTGCACAGGATCTCAGCTTTGACTGGGTGAACAAAGCAGCTTGCAGCACTTCCACTTCACCATGAAGCCCCCATGATGGAACAGTCTTCTGGCTCAGACGGTGCTTGCTCCTTTCTCTTTAGTCTGATATAACTTAGCCCTTTGGTGTTTTCCTGAGCTGGACAGACTCCTGCCTGCTTGTTTGGGAGCCCCCCTGCTGCCTGTTTCATTCTGCTTTTAATTGGAGAAGTTGTCACTAGAGGGGTGTTACCCCTTTGTGGTGCTGCTGGACCTCTGTCCGTGTGGTGCTGGGTGCAGTGATGCTGAGGGGACACAGAACCACCCAGCCTTTGTGCTGCCGCTTCCTTCTTCCCAGTGAGGCCCATCTCAGCAAGGCGCTTAGCTTTGTAAGTCCCACCGAGGTGGCTGAGATGGGGCATCTGGTGGGCTAACCTAAGCATTAGTCAGGGATGGTTTAGAAATGGCAGTCCTGCGGGGCTGGGCCAGGTGACTCTCAAGGTCCCTTCCCACCGACGATCCTTTGGTCGTCCTCCCCCTGCTTCCCTGGTTCTTTGCCGCAGGGTCTTCCTCAAAACCTCCCTCTAAGTCACCTCCTCCATTGGTGGGGTTTTTGATCTTCCTTCTCCATCCCACCCCCAGGCTTGACAGCTCAGATTGTGCTGCATCCACCTCCTCCAGTCACCATGCCCAGGATCCCGTGGGCATCTCTGGCTAAGGAGCCTGATCACAAATCCCATAGCTCATGCTAAGGGAAGCAGCTGCAGGATGGAGATGAGGTTACGGGGTGGAATCTGGGCAGGGACAGTGAAGGATGAACAGGAGCCTGCTGCCCTCCGTCGAGGAACATTTCCTGCCATTGCCAGCATCACAGCTGTGACCATGGTGCCCCAGTGCCATCCTGCCCTAGCTGATCATTCAGAACGGTGATTCACTTTGGGCAAAGGCCTGTGACACATTGTACAAGAAGACAAATTCTGGAAGGCATTTCACCCAGCCCAAATCCACCTCTCTGCCGTGGAGTCTCCATGGCACTTTCTCCCCCCAAGAACGTTATCTATGTCTTGATGGCAGTTGTCTTTAGTGGTGGTGTAGGGTCAGGGAAGAGAGAGACAGACTGCTTCTTTCTCCCATGTGTCTAGCTGGGCGAGTCCAAGCACAGGCTCTGATGCAGCAAGGTCTTCAGGAGGAGTCAGCTGCTCCTCACTTTCATTGCTGTTTGCTGAGCTAATCATGCCCAGATTAACTGGAGCGAGGGAGCCGCACTCCGATATTTCCCCCGTCACTGTTTGGATGGGTGACGGCAGCAAAGTGCAATGGAGTCAGCGCTGTTCTAGGCTGGAACTTCTTGGGGCCTTTTCCCTGAATATCTTTGCGTGTCTTTCCCCTCTGTGGTCACACCCCAGCCTGGGAGCAGGCCCCAGGTATCTGGGCACTGTAGCACGGTGATGTATTGATCAGAGCAGTGTTCTGCCTGCGTTGAGAATGGCCTTTGAATATTTTTAATCTAAGTACATGTTATTAGTGCCCTCCTATCTTTGCAGGGGACATGCAGCCACTGTTGCAGGTTGTTACCCTCTCCGTAGCATCAAGGATCTCAAAGCACTTTGTGAAGCTGAATTAAAATCTAGCAGCACTTTAGGGAGAGGGGGCAGTTGCTGTACCCTTTGACAGATGAGCAAACTGGAGCATGCAGAGGCATGACATCCTAAGGTCACACAGAGCCTGGCACAGACTCCAGCAGTTCCTTTTTTCAAAAAGCGCCCAAGGTCCTGTTCTCACGGGTGCCTTCGACAGCTGAGAACCTGTGTCCCTCTCGGTGATATGCTATCCGCCGCTGCCGGCCCAGCTCGGTCCGTCTGGAGCGCAATGAGCTGTGAGCCCCGTGCCAGGAAAAGCCCCTCTAACATAGACACAGTCACAGCAGCAGAACGGTGCTGCTGCTAATGCAGGTCGCTGGGCTTTGGCAGGAGGGAAGTGACCCTGCTCGCAGGAGTGTGTGAATGAGGCTCTGGAGTGCATCTGGGCTTTCAAAAATGTGACTTATGCTCCTAAATCACTTGGTCCCTTTTGAAATTTCCTGCCACATCCCAGTCCCTCCTAGAGCCACATCCCACCAGTCCTGACTTCTGGTCACCTGCCTCCACCACCAGATTGTTGTCCCATTAGATTGTGCTTTCTGCAGGGCGTATCCCATCCCTCGCCTACTCTGTTATGCTTATTCCTCAAAGGAAGCTCGTCACAATAGGAGCTAAAGACCTCTCGGTAGCTGGCCACTTCTGTTTGCCTTGGCCGTGCCTTTTCTGCCCACGGCAGCTAGCATAGTCCTGTAGGAGTGTCCAGCAAGGGAGGCGGTGGCAGCAGCATGCCAGCTAATAGCACAACCCACCGGTCTCCTAGCAGGAAGGGGGACATTGCATAACCAGAGTCTCCTGAGGACACTGCCTGGGAGGTCACACACGTAGCTCCCTTGGGTTGTGCTGCTTCCTCAAATACGTTTTCATAACTCAGCCGTGTGTTGCCAAACATGTGTCAGGGCACAGCAGCTGCCTGCGTCACTGACAGCTGATAAAGGCCTGCCTGCAGAGATGCCGTGGCCCTGGAAGTGCGGTGGGATCTCTGCAGAAGCGATAAGGGGATGAGAGTCAACAGTGCCGCAGGGCGGCGGTATTCAGGCATGACCCCCTGTCATTTCAGGCTCCCAGGTATCTTGCCAGAGGCCATACTTATTGCTCCTGTAAATCCAGTTCAGCACTGGCAGTCTGCAGCTAAACATGCCAGTGGATTAGCATGGGTGTCATGTGATTCAAGGCTGGCGATGGGTTAGGGAGAGCACGTAATCGATTGGGAGGCAAAGCCTGGATGTATGAAAACTAGACGGGCCTCTATGGGAGAGCAGACTAGGAGTGGTACCCTGATGCACTGTGCCAGCAAGGAACATTAAAACTGCATGAGAATAGCTTAACATCCCTGAGATTTGGTAAGGGGTTGCCTCCTTTGTATCTGTCATCCAGGTTCTGAGCCTTCAGGGTTCTTTGGAGCCAGGTTCCCACGCTGAGACTCTCGCAGCCTCCTGACTCCAGGAGCTGGCGCTTTAAGAAATATCCAAAATATTCGTAGACTTCCTGTATAATTGCAATAATCGGTTAGACTCTGCCCCCTGAGACTTGGAGCCAGGGAAGGGCAGTGAAGGAAGCTGACTAGGGACAAACAAGATCTGGTGTCAGGAACTGCAGACCTGTTAAAGCTGGGCAATCCAACACTCCCCAAAGTCAGGAGATTCCTGACATCAGGTACTAATGACCCCATGTACCGTGTCCTCAAGTCAATAATGCTGCATTGACTTTTGCAGTTGCTGAGTGGTGTTGGCTGGACAGCACAGGTGAGCAAATTTGGAGTGGCTGCTTTAACTTTGGAAATGTTTTTGTCTTCAAATTGAAGAGAAAGAATGGCCAGAGGGGATGGAGGGGTGGGTTAGAGCACTCTACAGTAAGGAATTTGGACTTGACGTCAGCCCACCAAGCATTTCCTGTCCTTGGAGGACAGATTGGAGGCCCCTGCCCTGCTTGCAGGCTGCTAGAACAGACAGGAAAGAGTGGCTACGTGGTCAGGCTTCAGCTCCTGTGAAACATGGCTCTGCCCCACCTGTTGATCATGACAGCTAGATACCAGAGCATGCAGGATACCAGAGCATGCCGCGATGGAGAGCAGCAGCCTCAGTGCAAGATGTGTTGTTAGTGTGTGGCGCTGGGGTGGGTCTTGGGCTCCCCTGCAGCCTGTTCCAGAGCCTGTCAAGTGCAGCAGGAAGCTTTCTTTTACCGTCACTAGGTATCACATCAAGCCCAGACTGTTTGCCTCTCAAGAAAGGGTCTTTGTTGTCCTTTAAATTTGTGCAGCACCTAGCACAGTGTTGCTGATCAGGCCTTTGGGCATGGGCAGACTCGCCACTCAGCAGTATGGGGGAACAGGCAGTATTTAGTAAACAGGCCCCCCAGGTTGGACACAGCGAGGCAAAATCTAAGATGATGGCACGCTAGCAGAGACCCCCTGATCCTGCCACAGGAATTCCTCACCAGATGCAGCAAGGTTACTCTGGTTTCATAGGCTTGTGCTGCCTGTCCTGTCCTTACACCAGCGTAATGCCGCTTATCCCTGTGCCCTGGTCCTGTGGACTCTACCGCAGTACAAACAGTAAAGGGCGGTGAGAAGCAAGTGCCGAGTCGGGGTCCTTCCTGGATTTCATTGCTAGAATTCCTCTGGCTTCCAGGAAGGTTCCTCTGCCCACGTGTTCCTCTGAGCTCTTCCCAGTTGTGGGGCGTGCTGCCTTGAGCTCCATTGCTTGCCTTAAGCTGTGTTACCATAATAAGAGCACTGGAGGGGAGGTGTTCAGCTTCGTTAGCCGTCATCCATGATACCAGTTGTGGAGGTGCTTTGCAGAAGCTGCTGTGGAAGCAGTAGCAGTAAGAGTGTCTTACAGAGCCTTCCACCTGCAAGTATCCAAAACACTTGACCAGGTTTTTTTCAGGAGCATTTCATCTACTGCTCAGTGCAGCCACTTCTGGGGCAACAGGGAGCAATTGGGTCTGCGTCCCACACCGGTCCTGACCAGGAAGAGAGGGATGCCTCATAGCACATAAAGAGCAAGGTGTCCTTTCTCTCTGCAGATTGACATCTCCAAGTGCCATTACCTGGTGGACTTGGATGCAGCCACCGAGACACTAAGGGAACCAAGATACTCCTCCAACAAGGAAGAGTGGGTCACCATCGCCTACAAACCCTTCCTAGATGCTTCCAGGTAAGCTCTGTACATGCTTGGGAAGGGAGGCCAGCCTGGGGGTGGAGGCTCATTTTGTTTGAACTCCTGCCTATGAAAGGACTTTGGCCATGTCCTGAGAGGGGAGGTACAAGAGCTGCTGTGAACTTAAGATGCTCCTTTTCTGACAGGCCCCTTTCTGGGCACAGGTTGGTACACATCACGCTAGTAGACTTTAACGCTCTTAGCCAGCATTGTTCTATGCAGTGAAACTCCCCAGAGGGGTAAAACTGAACCTGAAAGGGCAAGGTCCCTGTACACCTTTGGATGAAGTCAGATTTTGTTCTTTGACCCAGAAGGGGTAAAGTTGTTGGGAAGAAAAGAAATGAATGCTCCTCAAATACCATGCTGTTTTGCAGAGTTTGAAATAGCATAAACACAACCATGCCTGGGTTGTTGCCCCCAGCTCTGGATTTTACAGCTGTTGTAGGGTGGCTGTCATGCTAGGGAGAAAGAAGTTGTCTAAGAGCCTCAAAAAGAGCCCCCCAATTCTGCACCTCCCTTGCCCCTATCTGAGCATGCTCCAGCAAGACAGGTTTCAGCACAGGGTATAAGATTAACTGAGGTTTTCCAAAAACTAATGCAAAGACTCGAGTGACAGGAAACTATGCTAAAGTGCATATCCCACTGCCACCCCTGCCTTCCTGGCCAGCTGAGAGAAGCAGTTTTGCTTGGCTTCTTGGCAAGGTATTTTGTGAGCTGCATCTGCCTCACTGATGCATCAGTGCTGGAGTCTTCCACATAACTTGTCTTGCTTCCCTCTTCTTCCCTGCACTGGCCACCTCCCTGCTTGCATAGACCTTGCTAGGTGATTGAGAGCTGTTCTATCTTGCTTTTTTCTCCACTGGGCAGGTAAACTTTTTTTGGCCCACTCTAAAGTCTTGTGAAGTTGGTGAGAGGTGCTGGACCTAGACCCAAATAAATATCCCAGGATATTATTAGTTGAGAGTACTTTCTGGGGTGAGCCCTATCACATCAGGCTGTGCAGTGGAAGTAAAGGAAGAGAATGATCACTTTAGGGCTGTGCTTGTCACAGGCATCTCTGCAGCACTGGGCTTTTTGTGACTGCTGTTTGTTGCAGCATCAGAGGCCTCAGCTGAGCTCAGGACCTGCTGTACTCGGTGTTGTACGTGAGCATCACACTGCCTGCCCTATGGTGCGTTGCAGGGGGGGGGTTTTGCCAGTATTTGTTCCATCTTTCTGCTGATCTCCAAAGGGAGATGCTTATTTTGGTGCAGTCACAGAATAAGCAGATGCCAATCAGAGCACTTCCTCCTGCCCTCAGTTGGGGGCTGGCAGCTGTTGGGAGCACTCTGCAAAGGCTTGAACTCCGCCGCACACTATAAAGCCTGTCAAGTAAGGGCCCGAAGGACTCAATGCTTGCTCTGACCCATGACTGGCGCCGCTCACTCGGACAAAGCCAGCAGTCAAATCCTTCCTTCTTGGATAGGGCAGACAGACCCTTTTCAAGGCAAGTGAAATGTGCCTCTTCCCTGCCTGGCACTCATTTGCCGGTGACAGCCGCAGCCCTGGAGTCCATCAGCTGGAGACAGGAGCACGCCAGCTCTGCTCAGCCAGCTGCTCTTCTTGTTGGGAACCAGGGCAGGTCAAGCTGTTGCTGTTTCCCTGCTCCCAGCAAAAAGCGGCTCCCTCCTCTCCAGCCAGCCACCGCCCGAACCCGCCAGCCCTCTGCTTTCACCTTCCCCCCAGCCGAGCCCTCTGTGCATCAGACTCACAAGAGGCTCTGTGATGGACATGGTGCGTATGTGCTTACAGCTCCTCTCTTCTAGCCAATGCCCAGGGCGAGGGCAGGGGGCTGCTTCCACTGGGGGTGGCAGTCATAGTCGTGGTACCATCTCTTGATCATGCAGCTGCTTGTGATATTCCCGGGGAAGGGCAGCCCCAGGGAGGTCGTGGGAACCACGGGGCATCAATCTCAGGCACACGATGAGATATAACGGGGAGAACAGGGCAGTCTGTTCTTGAGTTGCAAAACTGCCCAACAGGAAAGCAGGATGGGAAAGGGGGCATTTTTTTTCTAGCATCCCTGACCCTTTAACAAAGGACCATGTGGCCTCTATAGAGCTCGTTGCGTTGAGGAGGAGATGGGAGCATGCAGCCAGCCAGCCTCTCGGCCCTGCTTGCTTCTCTGGGCAGCCTCCTTCCTCCTCCTCGGGCTCGTGTGCATTGACATTCTCTGTGCTGCTCCCTATCAGCACCTCCCAGCGTGAGCAGGAAGGAGCTGCGGTGCCTTCATGGTGGAGCAGGCCAGGTTGCCATAGCAGCAGGTCTGATTTGCATGCTTGCCGTGCACCTTGATCACTGGCAGGGTTCGAGATGTGCCACACCACGCTGCCAGGCCACCAAAGCAGTGGGTGCAGGGCTGCCGTGGGCTCCGGCCAGAGGGGAGGGTGCAGATGAAGTGGGGCATGGGCCTGTATTCGTACAGGGCAGCTCTCCTTCAGGGGCATGGGTAGGCAGCAGCAGGCAGGCCCACCTCGATCACTGGCCCCCCAGAATGAATCACACGCTCGTCGGTAATGGGGAAGGTCTGAAGCCTCCACAGGCACCTCCGAGTGACAGAGCCCCCGGTACAGCAAGGTCACCACTCAGTCTAAGGGGGAGACGCCTGCAGCCAAGGACAGAGCTTGGGTCAAGTCTGAGCTGCATGTCCGCTGCAAACCCTGGCTCACAGGGGGTGATGAATGTGGCCTGTGAGCCCTTATCTGCTCTATTCTCTTCCCTCTCTGCAAAGCAAACCAGTTATTTGTGTCTGAAACCCCTTCATGCTTCCTTAGAGGCAAGAATCCTTTGGGCTGCCCAGCCCATAGTGCCCTCCCCCTTAGGAGATGCTCTCCCGGGTGCCCTCTTTGGTCTGCTGCTGCCTCAGCTTTCCCACGTGTCAGGGTTGTAGTGGAAGAAGGGACCAGGCAAGAGGAAGCTAGCTTGGGAGGCCCGGGTTTGAGTCCTTGCTTAGCCCCAGACTTCCTGCCTGCCTTGGGGTGTGTCACTTAGATGCTCCATGCCTCAGTTCCCTGCCTAGTAATCCTTCCCTCCCTCATGGGGAAGATAAATGCCTTTTCTCCCTTTAAACTGTTGTTTGTATTGCAGAGAGTGGCCCCCTGTGCCAGGTGCTGTGCGCGCGCACACACACACACACACGCACACACACACACACACACACACACACACACACACAAACACAACAACGAGCCCTGCCCTGACCATTATGGCAGTCCCAGCAATCCACACCACTTGGGGGCCTGAGCAGGCAGGGTGGGGGGCAGTGCAAGACCTAACTGGACAGGTTGCACCATCTCCAAGATAAGGCAGTTTGGGGTTTTTTGGAATGTGATATAATTGCTCTTTGTATAAGATAAGCCGCCTCTGACAGTTCCCCAGGGAAGAGCAGAGCAGGAGTGTTGCAATCAATCACCAGCTGACTGCTGAGCTAATTGCTAACAGAAGGCTGCAGATCTCTCCGACAGGAGTGGAATCTGCCTGAGAGGGTGCGTCCTTGCTGCACTGCCAGCCCGGTTGTTGCTGCCTTGCGCGGCTGTGCTACTGCTTTCTGCATGCGCCTCATGCAAAGGAAGGCGCTGATGGGGTGCGTGTGTGTCCCCGGGGCTCTGTTGACCCACCAGGCCTTTCCTTCACCTGTCCCCTCTGGCTTTGGGCACAGCATGCCTGTCTTCCTGAACACCCCAATGTTTGCAGAGCAAATTGGAGCTTTAAAGGGAGTCTCTTCTCCTCCCCTTTCTCCCTTCCCTGTGGATTAGAGCTGAGTGGGTCCGTGCAACAGGTCATACTGGCCTGTTGCCTTGGGACCCAGCATCTTCCTCAGTGGCAGAAGCAATGGAAATATCTGCTGTGAAGACAAAGACAAGGTGGTCCCCCTGGCAGTCAAGAAGGTGATTATGGGTCTGGGAACCCAGCTGTGTAGGAGGATTCATGACTGGCAGGAGAGGGGTCCTCCGGCAGGTTAGTTGAATGGCCCCTGCAAGAAGCTTGATGTCACCCTTTTGCCACTCTGCCCTGGAGAGCTGGTGACGGTTGCAGGCTCTCCAGCACTGTTAGCTTGGAAAACTGGCTGGGCTGGTCAGTCTCTGGAAGGGGCTGGGATACTGCTTGGACTCCCTTGGGTGTCAGAATATTAGCTGATAAAAACAAATAAGTCTCCAGCAGGCTGGCTGGCTCATGGACAGTCCAGAGAGGAGATGTCTCCCCTGAAGAACATAGCAACGCCATGTGCAGTGCAGTGCAGTGCAGGCAGGCACAAGGAAAGGTCCCTCTGCAGAGACCTGCGTAGAGATGTGTGCATGGGGTCGGGGAAGGCGCAGCCTTTAAAAACCCGGCTGGCTTCCATCAGCCCCACTCCCTGCCCTCGGCCTGGCAGGATGACGTGCAGATCAAAGCTGGCTCCTGCTTCCGCGCAGACGATTCCAAAGTGCCCCCTGCAAACCATGAAGTAAGTGTCAAAGGCCCCATTAAAATGCAGCTAAAAAACCCCCCCAACCCTGGAGCGCTGGCACCTCCAGAGGAGCTGCGAGGCAGGCAGGAGCTGGCTCCGGTTACAGGTTTGCAGGAGGGGGCTGCGGAGCAAGGTGCATTCATTCCTGCCCCCCTCCCCTCCAAACTCCAGCTCTCAATGCTTCAAAAATAAATGACCCCAGCAGCTCAGTTCGCTCCTGCTGAACTGGAGGCTTCTGGGACTCGCTGTGAATCTCGCATTGACGTCAGCGAGCGCAAATGGAAATCTCAGCTGGCTCTGATAAACGGCGCTGCTAATTGAATTAGAGAGAGCTCCCAGCCACCAGCTAATTACGCTTCTCAGGCAGCTGCGTTGTCCAGGTCCATTTAATTCTATATTGGCTGAGCGCTCCAGTTCTGGCATGGAGAAAGGGAAATATATTACAGCTCCCCGCTGAGGAGCGCATATTTTCCAGCTCTTTAGGCTGAGGCATCTGCTAGCCCCAGGCACTTGCACTCTTGCCCTTGTGGTTTTCATCGTAAAATAGTCTTAATGCAAGATTAACGATCCACCCCCCCTCCCACTAAAATATCCTCACCCTTGATTTGATAAGAGACTCGGGCTCCTGCCATCGTGCCGTGCTCTGCTTTCTGTTGGCTAGAATGATTTTTTTTTTTTTTTAAATAACCAAATCTCTGATTAAGTCAGGCGAGTGAGCAGGGTGGAATTTATTCACTTAGAGTCCGAATGGTGGCAGCTCATCCTGGCTCCTGCTCCCTCCACTGTCTCCTCTCCCCCCTAGTGCTTCCTTCAGTATCTCTGGTGGCGCTTGGACACTTGGCAGGGTGAAGAATCGAGGCTGCAAGATGCAGGGAGAAATATCTCTTGATTTCCTGAAGTGCATCTAGCTCTCCCTCCCAGAAGGAGGGACTTTGGGCACGCACGGATCCCCATTCCCTTTGCTCCTACTCTCATACACGTTGAAATCAATGAAAGAATTGCATAGTCTCCAAGCCAGCATTGGATTAGACCCTTTCACCTCCACTTCATAGCTCTCAAGTTGGCTCGATGAAGCCCATGAAGCAATGCTCTCAGCTGGTCAAGATTACATAGGCTCCAAGAGTACAAATACAGAAGAAACTATGAAAATCCCATCTGTTCAGCATTGTGTGCTTCTCCACCTCTTAGTATGTCACGTAGTGTCTTGGGTTGCAAAGTCTGACCTGGATTAGGCTGCAGGTGAGAAAGATTTGTCTCCCACCACTGCTCGCCACTGCTGGAAGTTGCACCAAGAGTTGCACGCAACCCTCCAAGACTCACCCTTGCATGTGGAGCAGCCTAGCGCAGAGCAGCCTTGTGCCTCAGTGCCCAGTAGGACCAAAATGAGATGCATCTCTTCTGCTAGACACTGGCTGCTGCTTAACAAGTATGGAAGCTCAGTTCCCGAGTGCCAGATGCGCTGGTGCCAGCACCTGCCTTATGAAAGCAAGTGGACTGAAGAGGCAAGCGCACCTGGGGAGATCACCTCTTAAGAGCTGAGCTGTGATGTCTTTGGTGTCAGAGCTGTTTTTATTTTTAGGATGCCTGTCTTTGGTTTTACTTGGGTCCTCAGGCTGGATAATTGGAGTTGGTGTAAATTCTGTCCTTTCCGGCTGTCTTAATCCTGTTGATAAGATCTGCAATAGCTCTGCAGAGGCAGCAGTCTCGTTAGCAAAGGTGTGTTAGGCATCCCATAGCCCTGATTGAAAAACCCCAGTGCCTGAGTGTCAAACTCCTGTAGAGGAGACTTACTTTCAGAGTCAGGGCTGGCCATCCTCGGGGCTTTGCTTCCTCACCGTGAGTGCTAGCAATGTGTTTCAGTGGTTGCTGGATTGTGTAGCTGAGACTGCAGGGGCACATCATGTGGGCTGCATCACATGTGCCGGCCATATGCTTAACACCTCTAGAGCATAAGACGCAGCACAAGGAGCGCTGTTGGTGAACAGGTGGAAGGGATGGGAGCTGGGGACATGCTAATGGTGTTTATGCATGTCTCTGGGACACACCAGTGCTAATTGCAGCCTCGTTGAGGATTTTGGCTATTAAGTGCCGCTGCTTCAAAAATCAGCTCCTCTGTTACCATCATGCCAGCGGCTCACGCAGCACTGGCAAGACAGCTTCAAGTCGGAGAGGAGGGAGAGGGCTCTGTTGTCAACGTGACGCGTCTCTGGATGGGGTAATTTGAGGCAGTTTCACCGTGCGGTCTGCACGCTCCGAGTCTGCCACGCAGCCCTGGGTGCCACCTTCGGCAAATTAAACAAATAACCTCCCTCAAACACAAGCTGTTCTCCTTCCCTGCCCAGGCCTGGTGCTCAGCCCCTGCACACATTCTGCCGCCCTCCTCCCATAGCACGCCGGCTTCCTTGCTCTCATTATTCATGGTCCTGTTTCTTCACAAGCTCCAGAACAGCTCTGCACTGCTCTCCAACGTGAAATGAAGTGAGAATAAGCCTCTCGCTGCAGAGCCACAGGCTCAGAGCCTGTGTGCACAGCAAGCTCTGTGATGCTAGGGCTGGGGCAATGGAGGACAGCCGGGCCCAGTGGGGCTCAGCGTTGATGCAGCGTCTGTTAGCTCCGAGGTGCAGAGATAGACGGGCACAAGCTGCTCTTCCAGGGGCTGCCATTGCTTCCCGCTACCTGCTTTCACTGAGCAGGCCCAGGGCTGAGCACTTCAGCATTCACAGGGCAGTGTGATTTGCAATTGCTGTTTTATTTCGGGGAACATCCCGGGTGCCGTGCGATTGGTAAAGGCTCTAAATATTGTTGCACAAAGTATTGTTCTCTGGAGGGAATTCCTCAGCATGTCACAGCCCAAAATGCAGGCCCTGGGCTTGGCAGAAAGGAGCGCCAAGTGCTGCTCGGTGTTGAGAGGATGCATGGTCTTGGGGTGAGGGTGGAGCCTGGGGAAAGCTGCAGGCTGTCACCCCTCCCTCTGGGACCAGTCATTGGGTCTTCATGCCTCAGTCATATGGAAAGCATGATACTTCCCCCAGCCCTTCATCTCTTCGGGCTGTAAACTCTTCGAGGGCAGGGAATGTCCTCTGCGATGTGTTTGTTCAGCCCCTAGCACAGAGGCGCCCTGAACCTGACTCTAGGTACAAACAAGAAACGGCGCACCAGGCTTTCCCGGTAGCAAGCTGCAGGGAATCGGGAGGCTGCCGGTCTCAGCTTGATACCCAGCCGTGCTGTTTTCCTGTGCGCCGGTGTAGTCCACGCAGAGCCAGTGCTCACAATGGCAGTTCCTGCCTTTGTCTTTAGGCTGCGTCTTTGCTTTAGAAATACGCCTCGAGGCGGCTATATAGAAAGCAATCAAGGCCCAGTAACTTCCCCTTTAATTAGGCTGCCTGGCACAGTTGGATTGTGCACGACTCCAGTCTCCCCTGCGCTATCTGCAAGCTGCCCAAATCACAGGGCATCTCCGGCCTGAGCATTGAGCTCGCGCCTGGGAGGCTGTTTTCTGTCTCTGGCGTCTCAGCACATCGCAGCCCAGAGATTTGACCAGTCCTGCTGCCTCTCCAGCCTTTCGTTTCCTGGAAGACGTTTGCATGGCTGGCACGAGTTTTACCTCTATCAGAGCTGGTAATTTCCCAGCAAATGTAATCCGAAAGAGATAAAGGCTTAAAATTAGCTCCCATGTTTGGAATAAAAAGGCCCTGTGCCCCGCCACCAATGTCTAGAAATTGCTAAGTATCGCTTAGCTTTTCACTGGCAGCTTCAGAGCCGAGGCTGAAGGAAATTATCTTATTTTTGCACTCCGTATTTAGAGACGGAATTAATACGATCTGCTCAGCAGAAGAATTCACGCGCTTAAAATGTACCAAGCTAGCAGCGCTCTGGCAATTAGCAGCCAAACAAAAGAGCGCTAATTTGCTGCCGCCATCAAGCCTGTCACACATAAGTACCCGAATTGGTCCAATTGTGGCAAAATGCTGTTAAACACTAGCTTCCAGCCCTGGAGGGTCACGGGGTGGGCAACCCAGGGAAGATTGACAGCCTGCCACACATCCTCTCTACCAGGGCTGAGGGCGGTTCCTCTCTTCCCTCATGCAAGATGCTCAGCAGAACAGCAGCATGCCGAACCCATAGAGCTTGTGGGTTGCTTTCTGCCGCGGGAGAGAGGTGGAGGGGAGAGCAGGTTGCATCCTAGAGTGAGGAGCATGGGAAAGCTGCATGCGGACCTGCTCCTCTGTTGCACTCGGCGCAGCTCGGGGCTGGGTGAGAGTTTTGAAGTCATCGTGCTGTGTCCCGTTATTGCACCAGAGGCCTCGCCAGGCCTGTGCTGACTCCCCCTGGGGCTATAACATCTGGAAGTACGTTGCTTTTCGTAAGCATAGCCCCCGAATTATACGGCAGGACGATGGGGGGAAATGTTCTGGACCGACAAGGAGGGCTGCACTGGGGCTGGCTGTCCTGACACACAACAGCTCTGGCTGTACCAGTCTAGGCGAAAGTGGTAAGAGCTCAAGGGGTTTCTCCTCCTTGCTAGGCTCGTGCATGAAGCCCCCTGAGGTGCCTGCCCACCCTGCATTTCGGCTGAGGAGAGAAAGGCGGAGTGGAGCTTATCGTGCCTCTGTTGTTGCTGTTCCCCACGTGACTGCCGTGAGGTCTGCAGCCCACGTCCCATCCCAAGCACCATCAGTCTTTCTGTCCTCCTTTGCCTATGCCCACCACTATGCCCACCTTCTGTTTCCCTTTGGCTTTTAGGTCCTCCAAGTTGCTGCGTGCGTTCTACATCCCTTTCCTGTCCGAACAGCACACGTCGTACGCCAACTACACCATCCTCAAGCCCCGGAGGTCAAAGCAAGCCAGGAAAAAGATGGGAGGTTAGCAGTGCACCCAGCGGACCAAAAAAGGCTCATTGCTGGCCAGCTGCTTACACCTTCCCAAAATCCCCCTTTAGGAAAAATGTGCTTGTAAGATTCAGTAATAAAGATCCCCCCCAGTGATTTCACTCTGCGAACCTCCAGCTGCAAAGGGTACATCATCCGCTCTCGGTTCGTGGTGTCAGGTCTCCGCTCTGCCTACACAGTCTGTTTCCAGAACATATTGGTAAGAAGCCATTTGAAAATCCTGCAGCCACCTACGAATACACATTATCCCCGCTGCTGCCTGCATCATGGCTTATTGGGCTAGAGAAGAGAGACAACTACAACAACAAGATTCGACTGTGTTCAGCTATGCTCCAGGATACAGTTTGCTACCAAGAAAATCCAGAGCCTCTTCTCTCTCCCTTGCTGTCTCTCTTTCTCAATAGTCCTCATCTATTTAATAACTGCTTGCCTACTCTTCTGAACCATTTTCAGACATTAGCATATAAAAAAGAGACCACAGCAGAGACACTGATCCTTAAACGCAGAGAATCTCTGTCACCAGGACAGTCCATCTCATCCCATAGAGAAGGGGTGCTAGGAGCCCCCTGCCCAGAGAGCGTGGTCCAAGGAAACACTTGCACTTTGGAGCAAAAAGCAAAAACTGTGACTTTGCAAGTTCTGCCTTTTCCCAGGTTCCGGTTTGATTTTCTTTGATCTCCATTTGACTCATTTCTTGTCCTCAATGTCCTGAAATGGCCAGGGGTTTTGTTTATTTTATTTATTCTTGTTGCTTATTTTTAAAGAACTGTGCAATATCCTTTGAATCCTGGTCTCTTACATGTAAAACGACTGGAAACGGCACCAGGGGACAAAAGGACGATTTCTGTGATGCGATTTCCCAGCTCGAGCTACCAGCTTCCTTAGCAGTCCACTTTGGCAGAGACTCCCCAGATTGATGCCGTACTTAATTGCATCCAGGTTTTACAGCCTTGTCCTGCCTTACGAGCCAGATTAGAAACAACGTTTACATCAGTCTCCTAGAAAATTGCAGAAAGCAGACGGGAGGGAAGGTGGGAAACGCTCCTCTCTGCCCAGAGGAACCGCACAAATGCTGTGCCATACTTGCTACCCGTTAGGAGGGTTGGTTTGCAGCCAGAATAGTCCCTGAGAGCTGTGCCTTGTGCTGGGAGGAGAGTCACAGCAATAGCATGCATGCAAGAGCCAGCAAGTGAGATGGGGCTTGGGGAAGGGCTGTGAGTAGCGTTGCCCTGTGCATGGTCGGGGGATGCTGACGCAGGCTGGCCGGTTGCTGGCCCAGTGGGGTGTAGGGAAGCGTCACAAACAGGTCCGTGCACACTGGTCCGTGGAGGAGACAGCCGGGGCAGGGAGGCCTCTAGGCAGATTAACAGCTGAGCAGGCTGTCGTCACAGGGTCAGAAGGGCAGGCTGCAGCACTGAGGCTGTGATTTAACGTGACGCTATTGGGTCAGAGCAGTAGCTGGGAAGGGAACCGTGCATGGCTTTAACTTGGAAAATGACCTTTGTAGGGGAGAGCGGAGCTGGAGCCCTGGCAGAGAGACCTTCACCGGGCACGTGAAATCCCAGTGTGAGGGAGCAGGCGTAGGGCCGGGTGCCCTCTTGCTTTTAAATCCCATCTTAAAATACCAGGCAAGGAAGTTGGTGTCCCAACTGGCCTGGGATTTGAGACTTTACAGTGACTTATCTACCAGTTCCCCAGGTCAAGATGGTCTAGGTAGGTCTTTCTTGAGCATGTCCTGGAGTTTCAGCCCCTGCAGCTGGCCTTGAACTTGTCTTTGCTCAGCCCCATCCACCCACCGGGGAGAAGTGTTTGCTTTGCTCAGTTCTCATTCCTCTTGTGTGTTTGCCAGGTCACGGGGCTGATGACCGCCTTGCTGTGAACACAGCAACCCCAGACGGGACAGCGTGGTGTGTACAGTGCTTGGCGCACTCTAGGAATGGGGCTTCTTTAAGGTGTTTTGGGTTGGACACCAAAATACCAAGTCACATGAGAAACACTTTAGCCAGGTGCTGTTGATCCGTGGTCCCTGGGCAGCCAGGTCCGTGGGGCCAGTGAATCGCCTGCTTCTGCTACGTGACGCTGAGCTGCATTGTCAGATCTACCCCTAGTCTCTTATGCAGGTCGAGTGCTTGTGGCTGGGTGAGGATGAAAGCAGACTGGTCCATACATCAGCTCCATGCTGCAGTGCTGGCATTAAGGTTTCCATTCTCCCTAAAAGCCCCATATCCCTTGGTGAAGGCTGAAAGAAGAGGGTGCCCCCATCTCTGTTTCCTCTTTAATTTTGTGCTCGCAGAGATCGTTCCTCCTGGGAGAAGTCTTCCAGCTCCAATTTAGCCTTACAGCATATTTGGACAAGCCTGTTCCCCGGAGGATACGTCTTTAGTGATGTTGACAACCGTGCCAGCAGTCTGCAGCAGAGTCTACCCGGTGTCTAGCACCCGTCCAGGAGAAGGATGGCAAGCAGGACCCCAAGTGGAAACAACGGGTGATCCAAAGGCAGGGAGGGGCCAGCTGGGCAAAACAGGGACAAGTGCTTTTCTTCCTTTTTGCACATCCTTAAGGAAGATTTACTCTATTGAATGCAAAAAAAGGTTGGAAAAATGCAAACTGGGGGAAGGGCATGTTCCTGTCTGTACCTTGTTGCCTGGACTAATCCTCCTGGACTAATCCTGCGAGGTTGTACAGGCCGAGATGAAATTCTCCCCTGTGCAAAGGAGCAGCACAAGCCAGAGGCCTGCTTGGAGAGCCCATGGGAGGTGTCAGCCCTGCATCAGTCTTGGGCAGGTCCCTCGCAGAGCAGGCATTTCATCCTGGCATCAGCGGTGTCTGCTTTGCTACAGCCTTTGGGGGTGACCCTGGAATTTCCCTTTTCAGAGCAGTAGGCTGGACAGGAAACGAATGACTTCAGGGTCCGGGCTCCGTTTCGGATGAAACTCACGTCACCAATCAGCCCTGCAGTGCGTGTGTCATGCTCCCATGAGTGTTTTTAACGGGCTTTCCACCCAGAGCGTTTACCTTGGCGTAACTGGGCTCTCTTGTGCCGCATGAGGGCTCACATGTGACTTGAAACCCAACCAGCCGTCTGCTTCCCTCCAGGTTTCCACTTATCGATGAAATAAAGAAACACAGGCTGCAGCTAGGAAGAGCCCAGCGAGCCCTTCTCTGTGGTGCTGCTTGTCTCACTGCCCCACCTCTGTTGCCACTTTCCTTTTCATGTTCACTGTGGAAAGATAGTCCAATAAACCTCTGTTTTAAATTACTCTGGTTTCACTGCCCTTTCTTATTCTGGGTTAAACTCCATTTTTTGGGGACCCCGATTGATGGGGTTGTTGCTCTGCGGAGGTGCAGTCTTGCTTCTCCTTCAAACATATGTGCTGAGTTTCACGTGCACGTGCACACATGCCCCCACGCACCTAGCCGCACACTCGCATGCACACACTGTACGCATTTCAAAGTCCCAGTGACCTCAGTTTGCAGGGACAGCCTTTTCCAACCATTGCTCCCAGTCTGATCAATCTGCCCGTTGACCTGCCTTTGAGGGAGCTGCATCTGAGCCCTGGCTACATGCAAAAGGCTGGGGTGGAATTTGCTTCTGACAGCAGAGATGACGTCCAAACATCATGCAAAACCGACGGTTTCCATACTGTGAACACATTGCGCCCTCCTGGGGAATCCCCTGGTGCCAGCGCACTGCATGGTGGAGCTCATGCAGAACGAAGCAGAGGCAGGGTGTGTGTTGGGGTTTCTTTGGGGTCTGCCTTGAGCAGGCTGTGAAGCGTGAGGCTAATGACTGAGGGAGGAAGGTATCTGCAATGAGAGGGCACCGAGCTGTCCCTGCAGCAGCCCAGAACTCAGCGCTTCCAGCATCGGTTGGCAAGCGTGTGCCAGGGTCTCGCACCACTGCGATGATGGGTAGCGGGGCCCCTCGAGTACAGTGGTAAACCTCCAAACGCTACGGATTTGTTTGCTTCTGTGTCAGGGGGGACCTGACAGCCCTGATCTAGAAATGATCACCCAAACTTACGAGCCGCACCTGTGGCTCCGGCTGCCCATGCTCCAAGCAGCAGCTTTGTCCCATCAGGGCGGAGGGCCTCACCTGGGAGCTCCAGGGGCTGCCTCCCCTCCCTGCTGCACCGTGGCCAGCATGGAGCTCCTGCCATCCAGCCCTGCACAGAGGAGCCCAGCTCCTCTCTGCCTGCCGCCAGCCTTCGCCAGCACCCGGGGCGGGCTTCCGAGACAGGAGTCAGCAGCTTTCCAAGTGTTTGATTGCACTTTGCGCCAAGCAAAATGCGGCAGATTGGGGGGGGATGGGGGGTGTTTATGGAGCTGCTGCAGGAGGGATCAGGACCGTGGTGCAAAGGGGCTGCAATCGTGCCGTTCTCCTGTTTGCTCAGGCTCCCGGTTCTCCGGGCACTGCTGGGCCGTGCATTTCAGCCCCCTGCGGCCTCCGAGCGTGGTCAGGGACTCGGCGCGTGTCCCCAGGCTGGGGGATGCTCTAGCAGGGCCCATCTGTCCCCTCTGCACGCTCCAGCGGTGCCTGCAGAGCAGCTGAAAGGTCAGCCTGGCTCTGTAGGAGGAAAGAGCAGAGCAAGTGAACAGGCCAAGCCAGCACAGCCCTTCCACTCCCCCAGGCCCCGTCCTTGTGCCAGGGCAGCTGGGCTTACGTTCAGCGGGAGGAGGGCTGAAGCACGCTTGCAGCTGTGTGAGGCTGAAACCAATCAAGTGCTCATGGCTGATGCGGGGCCTGGGAGCCCGGTCTCCTGGGTTGCACTCCAAGCCTTGGGAGGCAGCCTGGGCTCGTGGCTGGCCATGGGGACAAGACGCCAGGATCCCTGGGGTGGGAGGAGAGGGGTTTCCACTCCCTCAGGGCTATGCACCCCGCTGGAGAAGCGTGCAGTGGAGGAGCACCGCTCGCTAGACTGCGATGCACTTCTCCTGTTTCCTTGCAGCAAGAAGAGGAGGCTGGTGGGTCACTCCCGTGCTCAGTAGTCGCTTGTTCTGGGCATCTGTGTAGACTGGAGACTCTCGAGGCCACGGAGGATCTTTCATTTTGTGTTCATGCAGCTCCTGACACCAGGGGACCCCCCTCTCCCCACCACCCTGGCCGTGATCTCCAGGAGAGGCTGTCCCACAAATGAAAACCCCGCTCAGGGGAGATGGAGCGTGCGGTGCCCCGCTGCCAGGGAGCCGGGCTGCAGCTGGCCTGGGCCCCTTCTGACTGTGCATCATCTCCGGGAGAGGCCCTGGGGACCACAGGAGCCTCCCAGCTGCTTTGTGCAATGCTGCATGAATCATGCAGCCCAGCAAGCCCAAACCCTATTATTAGCCTTTGGAAAGTGCTGCCTTAGAGACAGGCTTGCTTATAAATATCCCTTATTTTCTCTCCATCTCCGCGCTAGGGGGCTGGCACGGAAAGAAGGAGTCTTTTGCCGGAGGATTGTGCCTGCCCCTGCTGCCACCGCCGCCTCCCCTCCTGGGCGCGCTCTCCCCAGCCCAGCTCATCAGCCGCTTGCTGCGACGTTGGCAGCCGTGTGGGGGGTGTCAGAGATTTCATACAAACCCCGGGGCCAGCTTTTCCCAGCATGCTACAGCACAACGTGTACTGGGATGACTGGGCTCAGTTCCCTGCCTCTGCTGCCTCCTGGCAGGACTTTGGCCAGTCGGTGAAAGGAGGCTGTTCACCCATCCAGCCCTCCCCTGTTGTCTCTCTCACCCACCGCTGGCCTGATCCAGTGGAGATACCGGGCCTGGCCAGATGGAGAGCCCAGTCACGGCTGGGGCCTCTCTGCCATCAAAACATGGATAATAAAGACAACGATGCTCTCCCCACAGCCACCCCAGCCCCTGCTTCTTTGGCCCTTGCGCTTTCCTCCCCAAGATCTTGCAGAGATCGTCCTGTGTTTCATGCACTGAAAGCTGGGGTGATGCTCCCCTCCACAGCTCTTGCTGTCATCACTCTCAGCTGTGCCCAAAGGACATGGAAAGCCTCAGTCCTTGCCCTGCATTGGCGGGGTTGCCCTGGTCCCAGGCCCTGCCTGCTATTGCCATTGCTATTGCAATGTTTAACTCCGCTCTCAACAAAGGCACCCCCATGCCGCACCCCACAGCCCAGGATTTGCTGATGATCCTGCAGGCTGGAGACAGAGCAGCTGTCTCTGCAGCGTAGGAATGAGAGTGGAGGAAGCATGGCGCTCTCCTCTTGCCCCGAAGGTGGCCGGCATGCCTTTGGCTTGGAGCTCGCCGGGCCTCCCTTTGCAAAGCGCTGGCTCCAAGGCAGGTGACATAGCAGGGAGGGAGCAGAGCTGGGTCCCCCTCCTCCGGCTAGTCTAGAGCCCTGCTCGGGGTCCCTTCGTGCTGCCGGCTCAGCTTCCTCTGCACCACTTGCCAAGTTAGACAGATCATGGTCTTCCTTCCCCTCTCACCAATGCCTCTCTGGCAAGAGCCTGGCACAGGGAGGGCAGCGGGTGATCTCATCACCAGCTGTGATTGAGAAGGGATTATCTGCAGCACCTGGAGCTGACAGAAGTGGCCTAACTGGGAAGGGAATAAGCCCCGGAAATACATTTTTTCCCCAGTGCCAAGGAGAGGAATTGAGTTTGCTGCAAGGTTTCAATCAGGAATAGGCTGCGGGTGTTGGAGAGGGGATGGGGTGCCGGAGGAGTGGAAGGAGCGCCGTTCCTGTCTCCCCAGCCTGGGCTGTAAATCCTTTTCCGCTTCTCTCGGTCTCCACCGTGGATGCCGGGCAGAGGGGGAAGGGGAAAGACACTTTTGCTGGGGTCGTCTCTCCTTTCACCCAAACCATAGCTTGGGCCCCTGGTGAGAAGCGGGCTGGGGGCTGCGGAGGGAGGCTCCCGAGGCCGTTCCTTGGGCTCTCAGTAGAGGGCATCCTGCTACCGCAGAAGCAGGCATGGGACAGGCACCACCGGGGCATCGCGGCAGCGCTGCAGGGGCGAGCGGGATATGGGCAGCTGGGGGCGAGGTAGGCGATGCCCACCTCTGCTCCTGGCTCGCGAGCTCTGCTGCTGCCCACCTGCCGCAGGAGACGGGCCTGGCGCCTGGCGTTTCCTCTCCTGAGCACAAGGTGCAATGGCTGCACAACATCCAGGCCCTGGGTTTCCTTCCTATCCCTCCCCCAGCCCCCAGGGACGAGACGGGGGAACAGGCTTCCTCACCAGGCCCTGCCTTGCCTGGGACTAAAGGGAACAGGGTGGGCAGGTGAGTGGGTGCGAGAGGCTATGAAGGGGCTGAGCCTACGGACAGGCTCTCTCCAGCCTCGGGCATGCCAGGGGTACCTCTGCGTCCGCGCTGCCTGCACCCCTTGCTCTGCCTGCCCGACCCAGGCAGGTACACGGAGGCAAGGGGTAGCTGCTCACAGGCTGGGAGCTGTTCATCCCTTAGAGGCAACTGCCTCTGCTCCACACCATCAGCAAAACCTCAGATTTCTAGGATGGCAGGTCAAGTGCCGCCTCCCAGGCGCATCCAAATGCCTCCACGTTCCCAAGTCCTACATGCACGGCTCAGCACTCGTGCATGGACAGCAGGAATGACCGCCCCAGGCCTGTCCTGTCGCGGTTCCTGAATCCCTCTTTGCTGATCAAATGACTGGGCGGCTCGTGTCTGCTGGGGTGAGAGGGCAGCCCGCACCTAGCCCTGCGGTCTGGTCATGCCAACCCGGCTTGTGCTGCGACAGACCTGGCTGCTGCCGGCTTTATGTTCCCAGCCCCCCGGTCGCATGGATGGGAAGAGAAAGCTGGCATCTCAGAAGCCGGCGGGGAAGGTTTCTTTGTGCGTGTGCAATTCTGCGCAGGTTGGACGGCGGCCCGGCTCCCCTGTGGCGCGGACCTCTGCGTATCGAGCTCTGCAGATCAGTGCATCCTGTTGCTAGTCAAAGCAAGCCAAGCAGGGGATGGCACTGCCACAGAGATGGGGAGTTGGGGTGTTGCTGCCGCGGTCTCACCGCCGAGGGGGCTGCCGACCATCCCCTCGTATAGTGCAGGGGAAGCCAGAGGCAGAACAAGGGGCTCCCAGCATGGAGGCCTGCCCGGCTCTTCCAGCAGACCTGGAAGATGTGGGGACTAATAAGGGCAACCCTGGGATCTCATTTACTTTAGAAGGTGGAGACTTCTCGGCCCCTGATCAATACTTGGAAGGAGAACGATCGATGGCTTCCTTTCGATTAGCTCCCTCCCCCTCTCAGCCCTCCGTGGCCTTGCAAACCATACTGCTACGCTTGTTATCTTTCTGGCGAAGGAGATATATCGTCCTCCCGGGTCGAGCAGGGGCTGAGGCAGATTCCAAGCAGCTCACAAGGTGCACTCGTCCTTTTGCTCAAACCCTCCCCACAGCACCAGGTTGCAAGCCGGAGTCCTCTCCGAAGGGGAGAGCTGACAGGTCCCCCTAAGGATGGACTGGAAGATCCTCTAAATTGTCTGCCACTGAAGAGCATGGGACACGGCCCCGTGCGCTGGGCAATGGGGGTCCTGCCTGACCTCCTGGTCCCCACATTGCAGCCAGGGAGGCATGTCGGAGCAGTGCAACCGCACGTCTTCCCCGCAGGGCATTGGCAGTGCCTGGCTTGCCAGCAGATTCAAGGTTATTTCTACTGCATCTTAAATGTCAACTGCCGTCTAACCTGCCTGCTGCATTAATGATTTACAGGGCGTGCGTCAGAGCTTTTGTTGCAGGAAGGCCGCGCTGCTGCCGCCGGAGACGTCTCTTCCCCCCGGCTGCCCTCACTTCATCTCTCCGGCAATTGCAGCGCGAGCGAAGCAACGTCTCCGATTGCATCAGGGAGAGACCGTGCCTTTCAGTCCGGTGGCCTCGGGACAGCTGGCATGCGTCAGAGCGAGAGGCAGCGGTGCCAGGCAGGCATGTGTGAAACTTGCACCCAGCCGTGGGCTCAGGCGAGGCTCCTGGGGTGCATTTTCACCCAGTTTGGAGGCTTAGAGCAACCCCTCTGATAACTCTCCTTCGGCTATTCTGAATGATGATGTATGAGCGATACACGCTGACAGCGCGCTGAGCTTGAAAGAGCCCCAGGTTGTGTCCCAGACGCAGGCAAAGGTGGTCAAAGGATGCCCAAGATGGAACCAGTTCAGCTCAGCATCAGAGCTCCAGCCCGGGACCCAGGAGACTGAGCTCCCGTGCCCTGCTCTGCCACAGGCTTCCTGTTTAACCTTGAGCAGCTCACTTAGTCCCTCAGTTCCCCCTCTATAAAATCAAGATAACAGCCTTGTGGTGCTTCACAGAAGGGTGGGAGCATTGTGGGCTATGGGGGTGTCCTTACACCATTGCACAGCCCTGTTATCTGCACCTAGGATTGCTCAACACAGCAGCTGCCAGGAGCTGCCCTAATTTCAGTGTCATGCAGGCCCCAAGCAGAGGAGGCACATGGGTATAAGGCGCCTATCACCAAGGTCTCTGAATACTGCCCAGAGACCTCTTGTACCTGCTGCTCTGCTGGCCTTTTCGGGGGGGACGACAAACCCTGTCACTGCCACAACTCACTTTTCCACCAGGAAACCCTGGTGCGGGGGGGAGCAGCCACCAGGTCAGCGCCAACCGCACAGGCAGGTCCTTGGCCGCTGCAAACTGGCGCCCTGTTGCCCGTCACTGAGTGAGATGAGATCCTGAGTACCTCGAAATACCAGGGCTCATCTTGAGCGCTTTCAAGGCACGTGCTGCCTCCCGTTCCCAAGACAATAGGGACGGAGCTTCACTTACCGCCCCCGAGGTGCAGAGTGAGCGGAGAACAAGGACCACAGTGTCCTGGGGGACTTACTAGCAGAGCCCTTTCCTAGAGACATGGTGGGGCGACACCGTGTGCAGCCCGTTTTCCAGCAGCGAGCAGAATAGCAGCGGAGTATCTCCTCTCTTGCAGCCCTCCTGTGAGGGCACCTGTTCTGCAGGTGCGATTGCAGCCCCTCGGCCCCAGACTGGCCAGCGCAAGCAGGATGGATCTGTGCTGGGATCCTCGCCAAGGTCCCAGGTGGGTTCTGCAGCCCGACGCTGAACGTCGGGTATCGCGGCTTCACCATTCATGGTACCCAAGCAAGTCACAGTCCGTTGGCCTGAGCTAGACATAGCCCAAGACTGTCAGCCCGCCGGACAGACACCAAGCGGAGCCCTTTTCCACCGAGGCCTTTTGACCTCACATTCCAGAAATATTCTTTGCTTACTGATTCGAATCCCAGTGGTATTGCTAAATCTGAGAGCACGCGCTCCCTGCCAGAAACTCCCCAACGGCTAGGAGAACGGGCTGGCTTTTTCCAGCCAACCCATCAATATTTGCTCTCCCCAGCAAGCTGTTAAAATGCCATCACTCCCTTGTGTTGATGCTTGTTTCTCTTCTCCTGCTGGAGTGTTGCCCCATGCATGGTTGGGAAGCAAGGGCAGCGCCAACATTCATGGGAGGCATAGCTGTGGGCTGCCACAAAGGGCCTAGAAGTCAGGTTTGAATCTGTGTTTTGTACCTGGAACGTGTTTTAGCCTCTCCTCCATCTGCTCCTGGAGAGGCTGGAGTCCCTGGAGGAAAGGCAAGGCCCGGCTGGAGTCCCTGGACAAAGCCTGTGGAGTTTCCAGTGGATTCAATTGCTGTCCATGGCAAGCTCCTACTGACTGGAGAGAGAGGCCAGGCTTTTATCCTCAGCGTGTGTAGGGCCAGAGGCAGCCAGCACTATTTTTTTGCTTGCCTAGCCCCTAGTACTGTGGACTCCACGTTTGCTGCAGGCTTTCTAGCTGCTACTGCAATATGAATAACGAGAACCAGGGGAAGGAGGGACATCACCTTGAGCAAGGTGAGATGCTTCCTTGAAAGTTCAGGGTTCCTCAGACAAACACAGAATCAGAGACAATGAGGGTGGGAAGGGAGCTCAGGGGGTCACATCTAGTCCAACCCCTGCTCCAAGCAGGACCAGCCCCAACTACATCATCCCAGTCAGGGCTTTGTCAAGCTGTGGCTTCAACACCTCCAAGGATGGAGAGTCCACGACTGCTCTAGGTAACCCGTTCCAGTACTTCACCATGCTCCTAATGAGAAACTTTTTCCAAATATCCAACCTCAACTTCCCTTGCTACAATTTGAGCCCATTGCTCCTTGTCCTGTCATCTGCCCCCACTGAGAACAGTCTGCAAATAGCAAAGATAAATGTGGCTATGTGTTTAAAGCCACACAAAAACCCAGGGTGTCAAGGGAAAGACATCATCTACTGCCCTGCAGAGCGGTCAGATCATCCTGATGCTTTTTTCCTTCCAGTTAAAACTACAGGATTTTGCAAAAAAACTTGATGGTCGAATAAAAGATATCATCTCTACTAAAAAAGATATCATACTAAAAGATGTCGTCTCTACTATGAGTCCTGAAGTTCAAGGACTTCGAGTCCTTGTAGTGAAGGCACATGCTGAGCTAAATGTCGGTACCTGGCGATGAGTTTCTGGTTAGGCTTGGTCAGGTCCTTGCACTTCGTGCTGTGCGTACCGGGAGGCTCTCTGGAGGGAGAGCTGGACTATTCTCTCCCCTGGGACCTAGCTCTAGGGAAATCACGAGATCTCTCTCATTGTGGACCAGGACCTCCCTGTACAAACACAGGACAGAAGGGTGGCTCTTGGCATAGACTGCTGAAATGTGAATCGGTGACATCCCAGCTCTGACGGTCGCATAGCAAACCCATTCTGCTTTCTTACCACTTGCAACAAGAGATGCCTGAGCCAGCGGGGAGGGGAGTCAGGGCAAAGGGAACAGGCAACAAAAACTGCACCGGAGGGCAAAACTTCCTGCAATTGCAGTCACAAAACCAGTATCACGGTAGTTAAACGACAGATGCTGTCTGCACGGGGCATCTAAAAAACCCTGCTCCATCTCCGGGCAGCCACAGAGATAGCTGGAGCAGCAGGAGATCGGTCTCTCCAGCCCTCGGGTGGCTAGCTTCGATTCAGCAGTGCTGCAAAGAATGATGGAGCCAGGTCTGCCGCAGAGAGATGGAAATTAAACTGGCAACCCCTTCCCTTCTGAAGTATCACGGGAGAATTATAATGATATTTTGATCTATCGTCTTAGCATCAGTTTATATTCATTGGATGGAAGGACGGGAAGGATTGAGATGATCTATAGCTTGCATGTGGTGATAAATCCTCATCTATAGCCCCCTGTTATAGATCTGCAATTCTCCCATCTCAATCTGTGCCAGGATATTTCTCAGGCCACAGATCAGTCCTTCAGAGGCAGTTACTAGAAACGCGTGTGTGATGTGCTCTCGTTCAGGGCATTGGGGGCTTTCATTTGGCCCCAGAGCAGTGTAAAAGAAACAAGTGCACCCCCTTTCCCCCAGAAGATCCTGTCTTTCTATGGAAGAGCCTGCATGGGTTTAAATTCACAGCAGAGAAAACTCCTTGCGCTTCCTTGTCATGCAAACCATTTGGGGTCACTGCTGGAGGTGCTTGCATGCATCTTTCCCACGTGGTTTGCCCTGGGGGAATGGGGATGACAGGCCCATTCCCATTCAGGTCATTCTAGTCCCAGCTCCAGTTACTTGCCTGTGGGTTAGCCTGGATCTGGGCACTGAAAGTCTGAGCTTATGTTGCTCGGTGCCTTTCAGGGGATGATCTCCGTGGCAGCAACCCAGCAGGACGCCGTTCTGAGAGCTCAGATAGCATCGCCTTTATCTGCTGTCTTGCTGATGTGCTGGGGTAGGCTGTTCAATTTGCAAGGCAAAAACTTTTCCAGGAGCCCTACTAATTACTCCCTATGGCATCATGGTCTAGTTGTTCTATTTGCAATGACTGTTTCAGCTCATTGCCCCAAACTCCCTGTCCTTCCTGGGAGCCCCTGGAGCCCCTTTTCACCGAGAGGCATCATGCTTCGGGATAGAGCAGCTGCGTGCCTTTCTTGTCCTTGCCTGCTCGGTTAGCAAGGAGGTGGATGATCTTGCACACTGCATGTGCAGGTTCTTAGGTCCCCGTATCTGCATCAACGGAGGGGGCGTTGTCAAAGGAAAATATTTGGCTTTGATAAGAGGCTTTTCTTCTCCTGCCAGCCAGCGAAGACAGCCGAGCCCTTAATTGCATTCCATACCTCGCCAAGTGAGATCTCTCTTTGTGCCCTTGGATTTCAAGCCAAGAAAATCCCCCATTGCTCTCTCTTGCTTTGCAACAAACACGAGAGAATGGATGTGGCAAGGGCTTGTCCCAAAGTGGGTTTTCAGCCAACACGGAGAGAACGGTGCCCGGACAGCAGAGCGCCTTCATCAGGTGGCAGGGTGGGGGCATTTCCCCGTCACAAGGAGATCCAACATCTCATTTGTGTCGGCCGCACTCTCGAGGTAAAGCTGAGGCAGCTTGCTTCCTTCGCCTGCACCTTCCAGGGATTTCCACGATGCACACGAGCCTGGAGAAGCAGCGAGGTCAGTTGAGGAAGTGGGACATGGCCTTAACAGCCAACGTTTCCTCAGACTCGCACGACGCGGAGAGGAGTGGGGTTGTGCGGACAGGGCTATTTCACAGACGCTTGGATGGAAAACAAGAGAGCAAAGCAGTCTCTACCCTGGGAAGAGCCAGGCCTGTGACTCGCAGAGTGGGTGGAGAGCGTCCCCAGGAGGCTTTGGTACATCCATGACTTCCAGCTCGCTCTTCGCTTTGCCCTTGTCTACGGGGAAGAGTTTTCCCAGCGCACCTCTGAGACACGAGCTGGACCGGAGATTGGTGCTGTTATGGTCGCTCTCGTTCCCGTAATAATGCTTTTTTCAGTGTAGCTTACAAATTGGAAGAAAGGATTTCTGCTAAACTGACGTGGCCTGGTTGTATGCTGGGCTACGCACATCCAGACTCGTAGGGTTCCTCTGGTATAATTATATTAGCCCAACTGATAACATTTGCTCCTGCAGATAAGCCCATCCATTCCTCATATATTTGTTCACCTTCCAATGACCCCTTCCTATTGCACGCTCTCCTGGATCAGGGCTCATTGCAATATTTCCCTTCACACTCGATAGGAGCTGCCCAGGCACATTTACAAAGTCACTTCATTTATTCCCCTTCAGACTTGCCCTTCTAACCTTCCTCTGCAGTGAAGCCCACAAACGTCTTGACCCCAGCGTGGCTTCCCGTGTGCCGTGACCGCTGCTTGGTCTCTGTATCCCTCTGTCCTCTCCTGTCGTTGGGCGCCAGCTTTGTGGCAGGGATTTCTCTGCGTTTGTCCAGTGCTGGTGCAATGGCTCCAATACAAATAAAACAGAGCAATATAAAAGGTGTTAATCTGCCCGTCACTTTGCTGGGATCCGTTCCCTGTGCTCCACTCGGTATATTGTGCTGAGTTAAAATGATCCCGTTCATTTGTTTTGCCCTTTGTCTTTTTTCTTTATGGCTAGGGGGGTGTTTCTTTTAGTCTCCCCTTGCACTCCAGATCTATTTTAGGAAGACGTTGCTATGAAGCTGCAGTCCCACCAATGCTTACCCTCCGCTAAGCAAGCCAAAAATACAAGCCGCGCAGGTCACGGGGGAACGCGGCCTCGCGAAGCCTCGAGGAGCATCCCGGAAGATGTCAACGCTGCAAGGAGAACCGTGGAGCCCGTTCAAACCCCGCACGGACCCTCCCGGGAGGCATTTCAGGCCCAGAGACAGCTCGTAGCGGTGCCACGTTTCAACAGCGAGGCTGGCGGAGAATTTTGATCCCTTGCTCGACTGACTTGACAACTGGATGAGGAATGGATGGGGAAGCCATGGGGAAGGGGGAGCTGCTGCTTCTTGGAACGTGCGGCTCTGCCGGTCTGACGCCGCGCTCGACGCCTCGGCTGCTTTGCTGCAGGAGGCGGTTCCCGGAGCTATGCAGCATCGGGAATGATTCATGAGCCAGGAGAGAAACCTCAAAAGCCAGATTCACTCCAACGAGAGAGCGGATCACATTGTTTTTGGGGGCGGAGACCGATTCGCGGGCTTTTAACCAGATGTGCCGCGCAGGCTGGTGCTCAGGAGAGGCCGCGGCATGCTTTTGCTCCAAGCAGGTTCCTTGGCTAGTAAATACTTACAAAGCATCAGGGGGCTATTTCTTTCACATTTCTTAAGTGACTCCAGATTTATTGAAGGTGCGAGTCTATACTGAATCATCCTGAGTAGGTATAAAACAATAGAGGATGTAGGTGCACATCGGTGCTAGGGTTGTACTGTTCACGCCACCAGAATTTTTATTCTCAATAACCTGCTCTACGGTGCAATCCCACGAAACCCGGCCAACGCTCTCCGCCTGCTGGAGGTGGAATTCGTATTCCTGCAAAGCTCACCGCTAAGATTGCAGCTTAGCTCATGGAGGTGCCCAGCACTGGGCTAGGAGGTGCCAGGGACTGTGAAGGATAGAGCTGGTTCCCATCAGGAGCTGACTTGTCTGCGAGGAAGGCACCTGGTCCTTCAGCACCAGCTGGAAACCGCAGCACCGAGGGGCCAAGGAACAGGAAACAGAACAGGGCCTGATATGTGCCTCCCTCCCTCCCTCCGTGCTGGCAAGTACCTGGTGCAAGCTCCTGGTATCTCCCACCCTGGGAGCCCGGCCAGCAGTGCACTTCAGACAGAGATGTGCAGGTTTGCTGGCCCAGCCAGCTTGCCAGAGGGGTGTCTGGCAAACAGCCTCCTTAGTGATGAAAAGGGTATCGGGAAGTGGGAAGAGAGCTAAGACCTGGTGGTGCTGCAGGCAGGGTCATTTTCTTGGTCCCCGCTGGAAAAAACAGGCTGTTTTCCACTAAGGGCTGAGCAGGTTTCAAGTCACACTTCACTTTGCGATTCCCAAACAGCGGTGAGCCCCGTCCCCACCTTCACTGCAGGGCACTGTGACAGCAAAAAGCAGGCTTCCTAGAGCAGGTTTCACTCAAACCTGTCACTCCCCCTCATTTATGGGGACAAATGCTGCAGCACAGAGAGGGGAAATGACTTGCTAGGCTCACCTCGCAGAGCAGGTCACCTGAATCGCAGCCTGATGCGCTACCCTTTAGACCGTGCTGCACGTCAGGCCAGGTAGCCAAGCAGCACCAGCGTCTGTACGTGGCGTTGGAGTTCATGGACATTTCAGTCACCGATGACTAACAGATGGGGTGTATCTCCATGGGTTGTATCTCCGACTTGCCAAGGACCCCCATGCTCTGGAAGGCATCAAGCCGAGGCCAGGTCATGGACTCATCGAAAATGAGGGTGGGAAGGGAGCTCTGGAGGTCACATCCAGTCCAACCCCCTGCTCCAAGCAGCACCAGCCCCAACTACGTCATCCCAGCCAAGGCTTTGTGTAGCTGGGTCTTCAAAACCTCCAAGGATGGAGAATCCACCACCTCTCTGGATAACCTGTTCCAGTTCTTTACTACCGTCCTCATGAGAAAGGTTTTCCTAATATCCAACTTCAACTTCCCTTCCTGCAGCTGGAGCCCATTGCTCCTTGTCCTGTCGTCTGCCCCCACGGAGAACAGTCCAGCTTTGCAACCCCCTGCAGGGAGCTGAAGGCTGCTATCAAATCCCGCCTCGGTCTTCTCTTCTGCAGATTAAATCAGCCCAGTTCCCCCAGTCTCTCCTCACCAGTCCTGTCCCCCAGTCCCCGAACCATTTCTATTGGACTCTCTCCAGTTTGTTCTGCAGCGGGGTGCCAGCGTCCCCCTCAATCCCGTCAGGAAGGCAGGAAACCAGTGACGGAGCAGCGGTATGACTCTTTGCATCTCTCTGGCTTCTTCCTTCCCACAGTCGGAGGCTTGAAGACGTGCAGGCAGGACTGAAGCAAACTCTCAGGGACAGGGACATCACTGATTCCTATGGGAAAGACATCACTGATTCCTATGGATGTCTCCCAAAGGTCACTTGGAAAACCCTGAGCATCATCTCGCTGTCCCGGGGCCAGGCATTCTTTCCAGAGCATGGCCTCCCGTTTCCCTCTGCTCAGGGAGGCCCTTTCAGAGGCCTGGCTCACGTCTGTCCGCCGGGGCCGCAGCCTGGAGACTGTAACTCAACGCGCTGTCATCACCTACATCTCCAGCAGCAGCAGGTGGGTGCAGTTTTTCCTGGACCCTGCGCTGCTTCGCCAGCCGCTCTGAATGGGAACGCGTTTCCCTGGGGCAGGTGGCTGGACCCGATGGTCTTACGAGGTCCCTTCCAGCCCTGATGTCTATGAAATGATCTATGCATTGCCCAGAGAGCCGGGTGCTGGCGATACCCGCCTAACATCAGCCTGACAGCTACTGAGAGCCTGGGAGAGGGAAGCCGGAGAGGGAGCAGCTCTGCTTATTGGAAAATAGCCCTGCCGCATCCTTCACGGGCTGGCTGTTTAGGTCAACAGAGCCATTGCAGCATTTTGCCTTATGACCAGACTGTAATGAGCAGGTGGGAGGCATGTCACGCAACTTCTGCAGAGTCCGTGGGGTTGGTTTTGGCTGGCGACCAGCTCCCGAGTTGATCGGCGATACGGATGAGGTGGTTTGGGTTTTTTTCTTTTTAAATTCCGTCCCGGGGCGAGCAGGGTAGGTGCCTTCTCGTTTCAGCGGTGCCGTTGGCATGCTCCGTGCTAAGCGAGCAGGAAAAACAGCCCCGTTTGTACAGCAGCCCCCAGGTGATGCTCTACAGAAAGCTGCGGAGGGCAGAGATGATCTTTCTGCCCCGTGTACGCCAGCGCCCAGGCCCACGGGCGTCTGCCTCGGCATGCATCTTAATTGCAGCCAGGCTAGTGCACCGCAGGGCAAGCGGCCTCCTTGGGTTAAGAAAACCATGAGTTGTTAATACTCCTTAACCGCAAGTCCTGCAACATTACAAAGAAGCACACAGGCCTCTCACGTTGCTCGTCCAAATGTTCGGCTTTCTCCAGAGCTGACGGTGACGGACACAAAAGGTCAGACAGCAAACAAGGGAGGAAGCCTGCCCTGCCTCCATCCCCCCCATTTCAAAACAGCTGTGGGGGTTGCATTTTGAGGCTGAGTTTAGGAGGAACCGTGAACTCACTCCTGGGGAATCTCACTTTGCAAAGGGGCAGCTTGGACCAGCCAAAACTTGGCTTCCAGGCTGCACTGTTTCCTAATGTCAGTGTGAGCTTTGGGTCCGGGCCAAAGTCAATGGGAAGCTTTCCATCGGCTTCACCGCATCCTACCTCAGGCGGCTTTCTGGGGGCACCGTCTGGAGCAGCAGAATTTATTCTCGGGAAGAAGCGTGGGGAGGATGCTTCATTCGGACGGCAGCGGTGCGTCACGCTGCGGCAAGTTCAATACCTGGCCGGTCCGCCTGCGATGGCATGAACATGGCCTTGTTTAAGTAACACTTGTTTTTATATGAAAACTGCCTTGGAAAAGTGCCCCCGTGCGCACAGAACAAGCGCAGACTATGTGTATACGAAGAAGGGACAAATGTTTATCTGAATTCCTGCCATGAGGCTCTTTTCCCAAAAAACTTCTGTCTGAACTATATATACACATTTCAGATGTTACCAGTTGTCACCTAGTAACTCAGGCGTTGACACCGCTGTGTGATTTTGCTCGAATTTTCCAGTTCGTGCTTCGCTTAATGAGGAATCGCTAACGACCAGCCCTTTCCATATTCGCCGTGCAGACCCGCGAGGCAGGGACCCTCCCCAGTGGCTATCCCGAAAAACCCTCCTGTTCCAGCATCTGTCCTTTTACAGACTGCAGCCAAAACCATCACCCCCGTTCCCCAAAGCTCTTGGGAGTCTGCTCCCTTGATTTCAGTGGGACCCGAATTTCGCCACAAAGGATTTGGTGGGGTTTATTCGGCTTTGGCTCTCCTCGGCCGTTCACTGAGCATGCAGATTCCCGTTAGCTAGTAATTCACTCCTGCTGTTACCAGGCAAGTGGTGTCGGCTCGAGCTGTTCAGAGCGAAAGGGGACTATGACGTGTGTTTATTGCAGCGGGCGCCTTGATTATATTTGCTTGATTTTCCTCCAGTGATGAGGTCACTCGGCGTCCCGGCAGGGTGAGTGATGTGCTGCTAAAGCGGACGGTGCCTCAGCGACAGTGACATTTTCTTATAAACATTTCCCACGGGAATTTTTCACAATGGGGGAACTTGAAGCTTCCTGGGAGCAAATGAGACGCGGAGAGGCCTGTCCCCGAGCTACCAGCTGGAGCTGGGGGGTTGAAAACAGGCCGGAGGATGAGGGATATATGGCGCTTGTTCCACTTGGCCTGAGCTGCTCTGGCAGACCCGGGGTCGCTAACGGAGGAAGGGGGCCTGTGTAATGGAGCCGACACTGTCCCAGCGATACGCAGCAGCTGGAAGCAGGACGTGGATCCATCCAAGCCGAGGGCACATAGCAGCGCTAAGCGAAGAGGGCGCCTTCCCCATTAGTCAGAGCCTTGCAGACCAGATGCGTCAATGCAACGGCAAGCAGGACAGGACGGCTTGGGGGCAGCTGGGGGCTTTGTGCTGCCAGCCCTTCCTGCTCTGATTCACTTCGGCATGTTTAACTGCCTCCGGGTGTCTGGTCCACCCACACCGACGGTGGCCAGAAGCTGGTTTCCTCCTCTCAGCTCCTCGGACAGGAGCAAGGGGAGGCCGGTCTCTCTTCCTGCCATGCATACGTGCCTGCGAGCAGGGGCAGCGATGCTATTCCCAGTTCAGAGCCAGAAACCCAAGCACAGCAGGGCAGAGGGGTTCGTCCCGAGTCACCCAGGGAAGCTGTGGATGAGCAGGGCCTTACTGGGCTCAGCGAGTGCCGGAGCCACTGACTCACCCTCCCCACCTGCCCGCGTATTTGTGCCAGGATTTTGCCCACCTGGCTAAGCGCACTGCCCATCAGGAGGCTGCAGTTTCTCTCCGGCATGTGCTGGGCTGAGTCACCCAGCTCAGCTCTGTGGGGCCGAGGCATCGGTATAATCGTGGTGAGGCTGGAGCATGGGCTGCCTCTTGCTGTCCCATAGCTGGGCTGAGGGAACGTAGGGCCTTTTTGCTGGGGAAGCCCTGAGAAATGTGCCGTGGGGCAGGATCTTTGCTCTGGGGCAATAGGGAGCAGCTGGCTCTTTGCTAAACTTTCTTAAAGTAACTTCAGGGGTGCAGGTTGTAGCCGTGTTGGTCTAAGGACATGGGCAGACATTTGGGTAGATGTGATCTTTTTTATTAGACCAGCGCCAATAGTTGGAAAAATCCTTCCTTGCAAGCTTTCGGGTATAAGCACCCTTCGTCAGGCTGAGGAAGCACCTGCAGTTGCAGCTGGTCTGCGGATTTATGCCGCATTATAATCTGACTCCCCAGGCACCGCAGACCAACTGCAACTGCAGGTGCTTCCTCAGCCTGACGAAGGGTGCTTATACCCGAAAGCTTGCAAGGAAGGATTTTTCCAACTATTGGCGCTGGTCTAATAAAAGAGATCACATCTACCCAAAGAACCGTGTCTGCCTTAGGGGAACTTGGATTTTCAAGGGACCTTAAAGCAAACCCTGCTGCTGCCTGGGCTGGGCTCATTGCTTGTGATTTGGTCCTTATACTGTCTGCCCCACTCCTTTCCCCTGAGCATGGACTGCCTCGCTCCCTTCCCCACTGCATTTTCACACCTCACAGTAACAGCTTTTGTTACCAAAGCAGTGGCATGGCTGGGTGCATTAATAACTGATTTTAGCACTGCCAGGTGCTTCATTTCCCTGCATTGCTACAGATGCAGCAGGGCTGTCTCCAAAACCCTCCTGCCAAAACAAATCTCCCCACCCCAAAAATGTTTTAGGCTCGTCAGCCTCACGTCTAGGACCCACTTTGGAAAACACAAGAGGCACTATCGAAAGCAGACTCCAGCAGCCAACCCTGGCTCCAACCCCACTGGGTATTTGGGCTGCGCGTTGGCAGCTTTCGGGCAGATACTCCTGGTGTCAGCTGCCTCGAGTCTTGAGAAATATTTTGGCCGTCGTTCTTGGTGTGTAGACACCGCCTAGCATCGGTGCACTGGATGCTTTAACCCTGCGAGTGCTGTGCACACACCGGCAACCTTGTTTGAGGTGTTCCTTGAAAAAATCCTGCCATCCTCCCTGCACTAAGTTCAATGGCAGAAAACTGAGGGCTTGGTTGAAATCGGGCATTGAACAATTGATCTTTATTCTCAAAGTCCAACCGAACCTGGGGAACCCCAGACCCTGTTGTTACTGGAAGGTTTTGAGTCTCCCATTGCAACGCCATGGCAGGAGTGATGGCTTGGCTGCGTGGGCCCCAGCTGTCGTTATAGGACTGTAAAATCCTGGTGCTGTGCCCTGGGACTTGGCCGTGGTGCCATAACAAAGAGCAGCACCTTGCACGTGACCGCTCTTCTTGCACAGGATGCTTGGATCATTCAGACCTTGCCAAAGGGCATCTCGCACCATGGAGGCCGCAGAAAAGGGTGCATTTGCAGGCCGGAGCTCTGCAGGCTGTTCCAGATGGCTGCATTAAAAAAAAATACAATAACCCATAACTGGGCCTGTCAAAAATAGAAGGCAACAGGTAACTATACCTTCCTGCCTGGCTGCTCAAATGGCCTTCATTACCTCCCCACCGGCTCATCTGTTGGTTGGTCAATTTAGTTCTGTGCCTGGCTGGTTTCCTCTCTGCAGCCGGCGGTAACGAGCATTGATTGCTCTGGGCTGAGCTGCCAGAATTTGCTGCTGGTTGGGAAGGGCGGCGAGTGCTGGTGACTGCCTGGGACTGGGGAGCAGGGAGAAGCAGAGGTAAGTGGAAGGAGGGGTGCAAGAGACAGGGCATCCTTGTGCTGTCTGAGCACTTGTATGGCTGGATGCTCCCTCTCGCCGCATCCCTACGGCCTGATCCTGAGTGTTCCTGCAACCGCCCGCCGCGCCATTTGAGCAGGGTGGAAACCACCGTTTGATCTCAGAGGACAGATCCCGGCGGCAGGGACGTAGTGGGAGCAGACACGTTAGGTGTATGGAGTGGCATTAGCTCTCTCTCCTCTCCTCTCTACGGGGCGAGGGCCATTTCCAACACCTCTCAGCCTGCGGGAAGCTTCTCACTTGTGAGCTACTTCCCCCACAAAAGGTTTAGCTAGGAGCAGGGGAGAGCAAAGAGCCCTGGTGTCCATTTCCCTGCTTATTTTGAGACAATTGAGGCTTTATTTCACAGGGGTAGAAAACTCAGGGTTGCAGTTTCCAAGATCGCATTGGAGTAACCACCCCCCTTCCCTCCCACTCTTTAAAGGCGGCTGCTTCTGGGGTGGGATCCCCGGGGTGCACTGCGCAGGTCACACCAGGCCTCTCCGCAGCTCATTCCCAGCAATGCCCGAGCACGGCAGGGATGCGTTATTCGAATGGGCTGGAGCTTTCCCCGCTGTGCCTGAACCCCCCCTGGGCTGCTCCCAAAGCAGGGGATTATTTTAGATGGGCATTCGTGGAAACCAGGTGAGGGGCTTGGGGCCTCCGAAATGGGGCGCAGAAAAAGCCTGGGCCGGACCAGAGTGGTCAAGAGCTGAAGTGGGGGGCTCTGAAGTGGGGTATTTAAGAGAAACCTTGCTTAATATTGACTCTTTAGCAACCGGAGGCATTAAGGCCTGAACTCGTCCTGACCACAAGAGTCCTTGGCTGGTTCTGCTCATCTCCGCTCATCGGAGCTTGCGGTTTACTGGGAAGACTGGGGAGCAAGTCCTTGCATCTTGCTCTGGGTTTTCCTTCCTCTGGAGGGATTACAGGCAGACGCGGGTAGAAGTCCATCCCGCCACGTCGTGTTAGGAGGCCTCCAGGCAGGACCTGGGCAGCGGGGGCACATGGTGCAGCTGGTGGTGGGGTGTCGCTCCCTCCAGGGTGTCTCAGCACCACCCTCCTGACTTTGCAGACGGGGAAACCGAGGCACAATGCAGGACAATGTCTTAGCTGAGGCCACCTTGGGACAGAGCTGACTTGCGTCCCCCCTCCCCGGCTCTCTCCCTTCCCACAGCTTGTGGGTGAACCGGACCGGGAGCCCAACCTGCCCCTGGTCCACGTGCCTGCTCCGCGAAGGCTGGCGGGGTGGGTCAGCGCGTCTCTGCAGCCAGGCACGCTCTTGACCCCCGGCCCCAAATGCTGCCCCCTCCTCCCGCCCCCAGGAGCCGGCGCAGGGGTCCCAGCTCAGGGGAGCTGCCTCGGGCTACACGGAAACTATGTGCTGGAAATCGCGGAGTAAGTGTCCCACGATTTTATCAAAACACGGTCTCCTTGACAACGGCTGATGTCAGCCGGGTTCTTGCAGGAAGCGGCAGCTGTGAGCCCCCCACCGTCCGGGGGGGCCTGGCTGGGGAGGGGCGAGCGGGGATGGAAAGCTGGAGCAATAGCGAGGACCTGCCTTAGCACACCCCGCCGAGCAGAGCGAGGCTTGCGGCACCCCGGAAAACGCAGCTCCCGGTTCTCGTTTGTTTTTTGCCGACAGAGACATCCCAGAGCCGCTCCGTGGTGCAAAGGAGTCGGGAAGCCAAAGCAAGGCAGAGCGTCTGCAACTCCTGTTTGCCATCCCGGGGGTTATCCTGCCTTGTGCGGCACCCTTGCAAGGGGCTCGAGGCACCCCAGGGGTTGTGGCTGCCCGGTTGAGGATCGCTGCCTCGGGGGGGGTGGCTCTGCCCCTACTTGCAGAGGAACCTGCCTGCCGCCTTGGAGCTAAACCCGCCACCGAGGGGGCTACCTTCCTGTAGCTTGTGCCCAGCAGCGTGGGCTCGCGGCTGCCTCGGGCTGGAGACGGCGCGAGGCCCTGGGGCCGGTCGGGGGCACGGCTGTTCCCATGGGGAGTCTGGCTCGCTCTCCCAAATGCAGACCGCAGGGATGTTTGTGACCTTCCAAAGCAGTAGGCGCCTGAGCTGGCGCCAGTGGCACCATGACTGTCTCCTGCATCGTGCAGGGACCTTTCGGTGCCACTTGTGCCACCGTCGGGTGCATCCCCTTCTGTGACTGCTGTGCCCAAGGCTTGTGCCCAGACCTTCACTGGCCATCTTGCCTACAGGGGGGCTGTTTAGCCCCTGGGGCTTTTCAGCTGCTTGCTGGAGTGTATCTGCTCCCAGTAGCACAGGGTCACTGGAGACCCCAGCGCTGGCTCTCTCCTTGTACAGCTGCTGTCTTCCTCCTTCCCAGGTGCAGAAAAGGGTTAATGCCTTCGTGTTCTTCTCAGGCTTTCTCTGCTAAATTGCCTTTTTTAAAAAAAAAAAGAAAAGCTTTTCAACAAGTGGCGATGGCCTAGACAGATGTGTTGGCATGGCAACGGCACCGAGGAGGAACCGCTCCTCCAGGAAGGAGCCGTGGGGCAGCTGGCGCTCACGACAAGGCACCTTGGATTAATGGGATCGGAGAACACGAGGGCTGGGAGGGACATCCCGAGGTGACATCCCATCCAGCCCCCTGCTCCCAGCAGGACCAGCCCCAACTACATCACCCCAGCCACGGCTTTGTCTAGCTGGGTCTTCAAAACCTCCAAGGATGGAGAGTCCCCCACCTCTCTAGGTAACCTGTCCCAGTGCTTCCCCACCCGCCTAGTGAGAAGGTTTTTCCTAATATCCAACCTCAACTTCCCTTGCTGCAATTTGAGCTGTTGCTCTTTGTCATCTGTCCCCACTGAGCGCAGCCCAGCTCCATCCTCTTTGCAACCCCCCGGCAGGGAGCTGAAGGCTGCTATTCAATCCCCTCCTTGGTCTTCTCTCCTCTGACTCTTGAGCTGGAAGAGAGGTGGCCCCAGCCCCGCCACTGACCCGGCCCCGGCTCTTGTTGCCTCCGCACTTTGATTCATGTGAATAATTCATCCCTCTCGCTAACAGCTCGTAATGCAACTGCAGGGACGTGCACAGTGCCCCGAGCCAGTGCTTTAATTGGCTGCGTTAATAATGTCCTTCTGCTCCCCCCTCCCCAGAGATGTTCCCAGGGAAGAGGTGAAAGCCACTTTTTTCTGCTTGGGCTTTCTCCATCCTGGTCCCTGAGCAGCAGACCTGAGCAGCGAGCATGGCGTCAAGCCCCAGGTGGGGGTCGGGGACAAGGGGAGGGCAGAGCGTTCCCCAGACCCCAGACCACTGCCAGCCCCCAGGATCTCTCCAAGGCTGTGGCCTGCAGTGGTTGGCCAGGCAGGGGGGATGCTGGTGGATGGTGGGGCATGAGGGAAGAGGCCTCTGCTGCTTCCCAGCTCTGGAGCTGCCCTTCTGGAGGGCGATCCTAAGCAAGACCCTTCCCCTTCCTTCAGTTTGCCCGGGGCCACCAGGAGTCAAAGTACGGGGCTGCCCCCAGCGCTACATCCACTGCCGCACGTGCTGGGTACGGCACAGGAAAGGGCAGACCCTACTCGGCCCTTTGCTCACTTGGCATCTGTGCCTAGGGACGCTGACTGCAGGATGCAGGACATCTCCGTCCTGCTGGACGTCTCCCTCGCCCAGGGAAAGCGGCAGCGTTTTCATGGGGCCGCAGGGAGCCGAGATCAGTCCCCCACCTGCAGCCTCTCCGGTTTCCAGAGCGGCGTTTCGGCAGGAGCAGACACCTGGGCTTCCCAGAAGTCCCGGGCGCGAGCCGTGTTCAGCAGGGCTCCCGCTGGAAGGGGAGCGCACACACCGGGTGACTTCGCTGCAGGGTATTATTTACCCAATTGACGTCAGTGGCCGCACAGCCTCGGCTTCTCTTCTCCGCAGCAGCCTCCAGGAGACGAGCTGCGTAGCACTGAGTCGCTCCCCGAATGCGACTAACCTTTTCAGAGCGCAGCGCGCAATTCCCAGCTAAGTAAATGTCCATTTGCAATGATTTGGGGAGCCAACCTCCCATTTGTATTGCACAATGAGCCTCTTTTCGCTCCACACACCGATGCCGTGTGGATGCTGCTTATCAAAACACTGCAGCCTTTCTTCCCAGTGTCATGGGGCTGCAACACAAAGCGCCAGATTATGACATTTGCCTGACAGAAAACGATTACCCCATTAAATCACCTTATTGGTGCAGAGATTTCTTCTCGAATCCCCCCAAACACCGCAACCCTGAGTGACAGTGCTCCGGGAGAAAGACGCTGTGTGGCAGTGATGCTGAATCTTGCTCGAGGCCCCCGAGAAACTCAAGAATTTGGATACGGCCAGCTTGACAAATACACTGGAAAAGCAAGGCCTGTTCCCAGAATCGGTGCTCTTGCTGCATAGCCTCCGGCTGCCTGAGCTCCTTCGGGGAAGGAAAACACAGGGGCAACTTTACTCAAGTTTTTATTAGCAGTAGCGTTCAGATGGGGTGTAATGGGCCCTCCTGTTTTCATCGAGGCTGGTGCCACCTGCTCCAGAATCTCCCACGCTGTGTTTTCGAACATCGCCGCTCCAGCTGCTTTGGCCGGGAAGAAAAGGCTAAACACGAACTGATGCGGCTGTGTGCCTGGTCCGATACACCAGTGCTCTTGCTGCATAGGCAGGTTTTGCAGCAAGGCAGGTTTCGGCTGGGCGTTAGGAAGGACGTCCTAACCCCGGGGGCAGCTCAGCTCTGGGACAGGTCCCTGGAGAGGTCTCCAGCACTGGGGGTTTTCAAATGCAGCTTGGCCGGGCACTTGGCTGAGCTGGTTTGGACAGGGGAAGGGTTGGGGATGCGATCTCTTGAGGGCCCTGACTCTGGTGTGAAGGGAGCTTCCTGGCTCAGCTCTTCAGCATTAACTCAAATGCCCGGCGGCTCACTCTGGGGCCATGCTTGTGGGAACCGTGGCTCCAAGCCCTGGGGAAGGGCAAGCAAAGGACATATGCAATGAAGGGCCTACAGTCGGGAGGTGCCACCGCTGCCACCTACCCAAGGAGAGATTGAGGGGTAAGCGGCCAGAGGCAGGGGTGCAGCCTGATGTGGGTGTGCATGCGGGGTGGGCCAGGACAGCGCATTGCCTGATGCCGCTTGTCTGCACGGCACAGCTCCGCCGGGGCGAGGGGACCCAGGTGCCGTTAGCCAGAGCCTCCCCCAGCAAAGGGCTCCCTGCAGTCCTGCGCCCTGACCGTCTCCCTGCTTGCCCACGGCTCTTCGGGTTGTGACCCTTTACAGGGCGGCAAACGGAGGGTCAGACCCCTGCTCTCCAGGGCATTTCAACGGGAACTTGGGTCGCTCGACAGCAGCAGCCTCGACCCATGTTGTGTTTTGAAGCCTTTATATTGAACTCTCTGGACCAAGTAGGCGACAGAGCCTTTGTCAGCAAAACAGATGTGCGCGCGCGCCCTCCGCACCCGCCCTGGCCGCCGGGCTGCCCTGAATTGTGCTCGGGTGACAGCTCCCCGGTGATCCATCTGCCGGGGCTTAGCTGAGCTGCGTCAGCCAGATAACGCTGAAAGCGGCAGAGCCGCTGGCCGGGGGCCCAGGCTGGGACACGCTGCTCTCCGCAGCTCAGCGAGGTTTAAAAAGTCTCGGAGTGACCTGAGCCCAGGGATTTACCCTGCCAAGAGGGGCGAGATTTCTCTCCCGAGCCCACAGGACACATGGACTTTGCCTCCGGCTCTGTGGTATTCAGGGATATTTTTGAGCTGGCTGGAAAAGCTGCTCAAGGTCGCGGTCAGCATGGCCCTTTCCTCCAAACTGTGACGTGGGACTCCTGGGAGCAGAGGAGCTGGCTCACGGCAGAGGGAGAAGTCTTTCCCGCACAGCGTGGAGCTCGTTTTGGGGGGGATGAGTGGCAGGAAGATTTTATTGACGCTCGATTTGAGTTGCCCTGTGCAATTCCTGCATAGTCTGCACCTGGGGACCCACAGTGCGTGCGCAGCCCCATTGAGCACGTCCACGTAGCACGCTAACACGGGTGTAACGAGGCTTGGGGAAGAGGCTGCAGGGTTTAGCCAGCCCCTAGTAGAGTCCAACAAAGGGCCCTGCTCCCCCCGTGTCCCAGCCTGATCTTTGTGGCTCAGCACCGAGCGAAGGGCAAGGTGCTGCAGGGGAGCAAGGCCGAGGCCAGAGCTGGGTTGGGGGCTGCAGCGACCAGCATGCGGTCCCCGAGATGCGCGCTAGGAACCTGCTTGCGCTCATATTCTCGAGTGTGGCCTGCATCTCCTCCCTGCTGGACTGCACAAAGGTCACGCGGCAGCTACATGCATACGATAGACCCCAAGCAACCCCCATCTCTGACTTTCTCCTAAAAGAGTCTGACGCGCCCATGTGGACCCTGCCCTGCCAGCAAGAGCATCCCAGCTGAACGCCACTGCCCCTCCTAGCCATGTGTCCCCCATCACAGCTCATGTCAGGGCTCCCGTGGTATAAGCAGAGAGGTTTGGTTAAGTCCCTGGCTGCAGCCCTCTGCTAACTTTGTTTTAAGATCCAGCATGAGCTAAACTGTTTGCTACCCCTAGCAGGGCTAAGTACGGTCTGAAATTGTGATGCAAAGCCTGAGATGTAGAAGTGTCTTTATAGATGTTAGAGAAAGGTAGAGAAGAAAGACAGTCTGATCTAGATCTGGATTAACTCCCCCCCTTAATTAGGACCTGGTCTTTTTTTTCCCCAGCAAGCACAACAGAGGCACTAGCTCCCACTGACCTATGCTATAGTTCATGCATCTCCCCTCTTGCTAATGTAGAAATCTAGTGAGTGTCTAGCTTTCCCCAGCATCCTCCTGAAGTAAATGTTTCAGCTCCCTGTAAATATAAAATAGCCCCAAAATATATCAGCAGTGCCCCATGCTTTGCTTTTATAGGCTCCACCTCTATCAGGGCGGGGCCCTGGCCTGCTCAGGTGCATCCTATAAAAGCAGCAGCACAGCACCCCCCTACAGCCTACGGCTCTATGGGAGATGGTCTTCTTTGGCCCAGGCAACCCCAAGGTAAGGCTCTGGGTGGGGAGCCTCCTTGGTCACCCACTAGACTTGTAAAAGCCCTCAGAGGTAGCTGACAGCTATTCCTAACCCTATTTCTTTAGGTATTTCCCCTACTTGACTACCTGCTTTTTTTTCCCCCAAAAGAAAGAGCTGTCCTAGCCACAGGACCCTACACAGGCTAACTCTAGGGGTCTTACTAGAAGGGGGAAATAAGTGCAGCTGTCAATCTAGTGAAACCATCTGCTGTAGATGAAGTGGCTGCTGCTGTGGCTTCTGGCTCTATGGAGACCTCAGTAATGATCTGAAAGTCCCTCTCCCTCCCAGACCAGAATTTAAGCCTTTTGATTTGGTCTCTAACTCTAATTTTGCATTAATAACCTTGGAGGATGAAGTCCTCTCCCTCCCAGAACAGGTACACTCAGGGTAACCCAGTGTCCAGTCTCTGCAGGTGGGCTTGAGAAATGCAGACTAACTTTGTGGAGCTTGTTGAAGGGCTGCAGTAGCTTCTGGGTTACTCCTGAGTTGAACTGAAACCAGTGACTGAAGGTCAGGCTTACCACAGAGCCCAGGTTTAGAGAACCATACAATTGGTGCAACCTCCTGCCGTGGGTTTCTGATAGAAAAACAGACACCATTGTAGCTTGGTCCTCTTGATATGGCAAGATCCTTCTTTTATACCAGTTACAACCACACGCACACTAGGAAACCTTGCATTTCCAAACCAGTGTTGTTCAAATCCCTGTCGGGTTCAAACCCTGGTGCTAAACCACTTCTAGAGCATGTTCTCAGGTCACCCTGAACACTACTTCTTCATCTGCAATTCACAGCGAGTAAAGCTGGTCTAGACTTTCCAACCACAACATTTCCAGATGAAGAATGGGCTTTTATCAAGAACCCCTTTTCCACAGACTATTATTTATCTGGATCTTCACTGGGGAACCTTGACATGAAAGTTATTGTTAACATTAGAGCTTTATTTTTTTTCTTCTTCATTTCCCTCCCCCCAACTCTCCCCCACCAAAGCCCAAAAAACTGGAGGTTTTAGCTCTTCCATTCTTTGGTTTCCATTCTTTCCTAGCTCTTAGACTGAGAATGGCAAAGGGAAAAGCGAATGCCAGCACTTTTGCCAAACTGTATTCTCCAAAGCCGAGGCAGTTTCAGCTCGCTAGGAAAAGAAAACTGTGAAAATACGCCCTGGGCTGTCTTGCATTTTACTACGTTCAGTGGCAAACATGATCAAAAACCAATTTGGAATCTGAAAACCTTCATTAAAAACTTTGTGAATCCAGGAGATGTTTCCACCCTGCAAGACGTTTTCAATTCTTAAACCTAACCTTGAGCACAGTTGGGCTAGGGACAGACCTTCAAAAATCCTGAGCCTGAATTATTCAATCTTTGCAGGTTAGTCTAACCCGGCTAGGCTGAACCCGTCTGTAAATGTGAAGATGTCCCCTCTGGACTGAAGAAACGCAGGCACATGCCTGCAGTGGCTCAGGTTAGAAGGTGGGGGGTGTTAGAGCAGCCCTCCCTTCCCTTCCTTACTGCTGGGGGGGGGGCGTGGCCAAACCTCAGCAGGAGCTCTGATTAGGGAGGTTTCCCCCCTCCCCCTGCCCCACGTTGCTCCTGACCAGGGAGGGAGCCAGCAGGGAGTTGATAAGACAGCATTTATCAGCCCATCAGAAAAACAAAAGCCTCCCTCGTTAGTTCAAGCTCTTCTTAAACAGCTTTTTCCAAGGAAGGAATGGAGGGACATTACCAGCTGAGCTGTTGATTAGCTCCAAAAAATCCCTAAGCAGACACTGTTTTGTCTGCCTGTCCTGTCTGCCTTACACAGACACCTCTCAGCATTAGCTAGCACACCACATGCTGGTTATGGTCTGTGTTGTGGGAGAGGGGTGGGGGCGATCCCTGCTTGAGCAAGGAGTGGTGTGGGGGGATGGAGCAGGTAGAAGCCAGGCAGACACCGCTGTACCTGCCATCTTTGCCCCAGAGCGGGGCTGGCCCCACCCTGCTGCTCCCTGGCTGGAGCTCCAGCAGAAAGCACAGTCTAGGGCTGCAAAGCAGCTGGGATGCTGGGGGACTCTGGTTTAAGTTAAACCAGGAAGGGGTCTGGGACAGACATTGCATAAACCAGTTTAACCCAAATCAGTTAAGTCTATGTTCAAGCAAGTTTATCTCAAACCAGTTTCAGCCATTTTCAAACTGGTTTATGTGCACTGAACATCTGTTCTGTTACAGGTTTATACAAGTTTCTGGTCACTTAAACCACTGTGTGTGTAATATCTGTCGCTAGCCTTGGGGGTCAGAATTAAGCTCATGCTGCTATTTCCCAGCGGGCTGAGGCACAGACTGCTAACCTGTCACTGCTAGATTATATTAGTGTTTCAGACCCTAACATATCTGGCCATGCCCACGAGACAACTCCACCTCTCCACACACTGCCATCAGGGCAATAGAGGAATTGGCACTAAGTAACCCACACTAAACCACTTCTGAGTAATTTGGATTTACTGGGCAGTGTTTCCTAGTTAACTTATGGCTTATCCATGCATTTAGTCTTCTGTGTTACGTTGACTTGGTTTTGAATTACTTTCCTTTATTCAAAACTATCTGTGCAATAGGCCAGCAATCCAGATGTCCCAAGTGAGCGTTACATCCGTGTTGCAGAGGCGCGAGGGAGGAGGCCACGCTCCCTGCATGGCAGGCAGTACAGACCCAGAGCTCTGCTGTGCAGTAATTAATACGTTTGCTTCCAGGGTCCGTGAGCTGGAACGACACTGAGCTGTTCTGCCTCCTCCCGGGCTCTGACAGCCTGTTTCTGAACCCTGGCAATAGGAACACGTTTATTTTGTCATGATTTGTAGCTTGGTGTGTCTCGGCTCTACCAGCCATTTCCAGTAACGTCACGGTAATGCTGCTGTGCTTGTAGCACAGAACAACGGTTGAGGCCACCGCAGCTTGGCGATTTAAAAATGAAATGTACATCCTCTTTATTTCGTATTAATACTCTGTAATTGCTTTACAGAGTCCAGCATACCAGTTGCATGTAAATACTACAGATGAACTTGTCAAACTGGAGCTCACAAAACTAGTGCATTTATCCCAAAGCAAAGACTAACCCCTCTACCTCTTTAAAAAAATACATTAAAGAACGTACCACACACACATATTGCACTTTTCTCCATATGAAATTTTTACCCCATATACATCTCACCAAAGTCTCTTCAAAGGAGCCTGTAATACAAGATAATAAAGCTAATAATTACTGTACAGTAGTATACACAATCCTCTAATGTTAGACACAACAGACTTGAACAAAAAAGTCATTTCAAAGCAGCGTGAATACGAAGAATAGTGCCCAATGGATACTCTAGTGTGGTATTAGAAGTCTCGTGCTCTAACTGGCTTGAAGGAAATGAAAGGAAATGGTAAGGAGGTTGTTGGCTGAGGGAGAGTCACCTAAGCTACTTCTCATCCATTGCGTTTGCCAATTTGAGCTCCCCAAATACCTGCATTGGGAGGCTCAAATCAATCTGAATTGGGACTCTCTGGGAAAGGGATAACTGGTGTGGCTTGATCTGTGCCCCCGATGCCCAAACTACCTCAGCTTGCTGTGCCCGTGGCTTGTCCGGCCTGTAGCTGTGTCATGGAAAGAGTGACGAAAAGGACAAGCTATTTGGTAACCTCACTCCCCTCTGCAGTGGGGACTCCAGAGATGTCCCACATGCCCTCCCTCTGCATCTCCTCGGGCTGGCATTTCCAGAGGCTGAGCTGAGGTTTAATTAGGAGGCCCTTGGCTGCCATGTTTTCCTTTGCATGGTGGCTCGCTGCAGTGAGGCGCTTGGTCTCTGGCCCTCTGCTGCGTGGCGGCCAGTTCACAAGGGGCTAGCAGAGCGCAGGCTTCCCTAGGGGCTGGTTTTTGGGCACGTGAAGTCTCTTCAGCTGTTTGGTGCTTTCTCGGCCAGCCCGTTCAGGCTGAGGGCAGGGGCCAGGCAAAAGGCGCTTATGCACGCTACGTGAAGTCCCTTGAATCCTTCAGGCCGACTGCCGAACCCTGCCGGATCTGGACTACTGGTGGTCCCCTCGGCCCCCTCCCTCTGCATGCAGGGGCAGGGGACACGCTCGCCTGGTGAGGTACCTGTGCTTCAGATGATCACCCAGGGGCTCAAATTTCCCACTGGTAATGTCTCTCAAAGTGCTGGGGTATCAGAGGTGACTTCCAAGTCCTGGCTGAACAAATCTGATTGCGGCACAAGTGGATGAGTGACTAATACTACATGATGGGCTGTATCCGGAGGAAGTGCCAGTCAAATTTTAGCCTACTAGGATATGAGGCAACTGCTGCCAGCTGTGTTGGCCCTTTCCCTTTCAAAGCTGAGGGTGATGCAGTCACTGGATACTTACCCTTGACTGTGTACGTAAAGTACTGCATTATTGCTCTGTGTGCTGGCTGATTGTTCATGTCTCCAGTGAAGGGAAAGGCAGCTTTTCTGCAGCCTGACCTGTGCTGACTTCGAGGCTTTATTGGATATCTCTACTTCTAACCATCCTGGGCCCTTCTCAGCCTACCAGGAATTCTTTCCCTCCAGCAGCAACTCAAGTCAATGCTTTGGTGTGTGATGAGCAACAGGCGGGTCTCTCCATGACACAATTTGAAGCGATCAACCCACCCCCAAAGTCCAAGGTCTGAATGTGGGAACTTGCAACAAGACTTTGGTTTCAGAGCAAAGTCAGAGGCAGTGTTGAAATCTGTGCGGTGATGAATATAAGTGGAGCTGCCAGCATCCTTCTGACTGAGGAGCTCAGTTTGTGTAACCTAACACAAAGGGGAAAGTTTCCAGCTAAGGGGCGGTATTCCCCATCAGCAAGATCAGTGCAGATTCTCCACTGTTCTTTGTGCTTTAGTGAACCTGTGTTGTGCTTAATGTGTTCATCTGCTCAGAAAAGGGCTTCATTCTAGGCTTGGCAGAAGGCAGGCAGAGATGTCTGATTCTCCTCCGATGGCGTCCCATGGTATTTTCAACACTTTAGTAACAAATCCCAAGTTACAGGATTGGCCGTAGGCTCTCTCTGGATTTCAAACGTGCCCGCCTGGCATCTGGCGTGTTGTGAACTGTGCAGGTTTGGAGACTCGCGCTTGCTAGGCTTGAGTATCTGTTGAAATGGTTAGTACATCAAGAGTTCTCGACACTAAATATTGCTGTAATATTTTTAACATGTCATATATATACATATGAGCAATCAAAACATGAAGTTAAACACTGTTCCACATGGTGGAACACATGCTCTGAAGGGACTTTGGCTGTAGCATGGATATAAATGGGGTATTGTCTACTTTCTTCAGAAAAAAAAGCATATAGTCTGATAAAGAACCCAAAAAGGCACAGCACTATCACTTCACATGGGTTTTTTTTTTCTTTTTAAGCTCGTTGCTTTGTCCTTAAGTTCTAAAACCCTAAATACTTGTCCAAATATACAAAGCTTAATAAACCACCAGCAACGTATACTGTAAATTCAAAACACAGTTATTTTTAAAAAGCAACAAAGGACAGATGTCTCCTTTCTCGTGACCAGAGCTACTCCAAGACCGAGGTCTCCACAAGAGGTTGTCTGCAAAAAGACTTGGTTTTTAATGCTGCCCTGGCTGATTTCTTTGTCATTTGCTGAAGGTCTAGTTCTTTTCTTGGTACCTTCTTCCTCTTTCCACATTGTGGCAGTTCCTGCGCCTCATCAGGAGGTCTCTCAACACACCGCAGAGCTTCAAGTCAGATCCAGGTATCTTTTCACTAGGTCAGTGTGTGTGTGTGTGTATATTTTGTTTGTTAAAGATCTGGAAACTTCCCATGATGGGCAATTAGGAGTTTCTTGGCAAGTTTGGGAAAAAAACTTATTTGCTAGCAGGAGGATGTGGAGACTGCTGGAGATGCCTGGTGTTTTCTGAGACTTGCTAAGGACTATTTCAAGATCAGTAGCTTACAACCAGCAATCCAAAGCCAAAGTGCAACTTTCCTTGAAGTCCGCCACGCACGTTTCAAGAGCTCTTGAGTTGCCATCAAGATACCGAAGTCTTTGCTGTGTTTTAATGAAAAATATTGCTTTTATTGCCAAGAAGTACAATGCAATATGCATTCATTCTCCTTACTTTTACAGGATTTTTACCAGGTTTGTTCTGGTAGTGGATGGACGCTAGCAGTGTCCAATTTTTTCGGAAGGGCCCGTTTCCTTCCTTCCTAAAGATGCATTTTGTCATCTTATCTGCAAACCGGTTCTTGGTCTGACCAAGTCGCACCCTCTGTCTCCAGCCTCTGCCACAAGGTTTCTGCGATGGGGCACTGACTACATGCCCTTAGCCATCCCCTGCTTGTAGCAAGCAGGTGGTTTTATAGATCCTCCACTAGGTCAAAGGTTGGAAAATAAGCCATGAATTTTTGGGGTTGGAACAAAAACGAAAATTCACATGCTTTTCCCTTCGCTTCTCCCGCTTTCCATTCTCAAGCGAACTGCAGGACAACTAATTCACCAAGACGTAGCCACTGTGTTGAGGGTCAACGGTCTCCATCATTTCACAATCAAAGAGTCCGGGCAGCTCCGAGAGGGCTAACGCTTCGTAGCTGGACTGCGACTCGTGAGACGCTGAGCTCCTCTGGGTGTCGGGCAATGCTACACTGCTCTGCTGTGCTGGGTCCATGGAATACTGGCACTGGTTTGAGTAGTCTGGCTCAGAAGAGGTGACGCCTGGCAATTCGCAAGTCTGATAAGCATATTGTAAGGACTGCGGCTGCTGCACTTGAATCGGTGACTGCAGCCGTGGCGAGCTGGGCATTGGTGACGGTGGCAACTGCTCCAGCTGTAGTTTCTGGTATTGGCTAAGGAAAGGGTCATATTGCATTTGTTCTGAGGAAGGCTCCATTACGGGGCTCAAGGGCTGCTGGAGGCCAAACTGTGGTGGTTGCTGCTGCTCCTCCTGGCACGGAAGGGGCAGCTGACTTGACCTTGGGTAGGAGCTCTCTGCTATTTGCATCTGGTTGAAATATGCCTGTAGCTGGGACTGCTTCTGGAGGAAGAGTCGTTTCTGATGCAGCCTGAACCAAGGACATCAAGAGTCACTACTTTTCAGCCTTTCAAGTGACAATACCCCCAGTGACCGACCCACCCCCTGCCAGTCACCCCAACACCCTGCATCTCCCCAGTGGTTCCATAACTTTTGACAAAGCAAATCCCTGCCCCCAGCCCCCTAAATGCCAGGTTGCTCTCATTTACAATTAGCTTGGCTAATTGCACGTTGCTAATCAGCATGCACAAGAGGCTTTTCTCTCTTCAGCAAAGGTGAGGAGAGCAGCATGCAGCAGTGAGGGGTTTTTTTTTAAGCCTTCTGCAAGGTATACAATTTCCCCCTACTCTGTTAAAATTACACTGTGCTGGTCCAATAAATGAACCCAGTGCATTGTGGGGTACTATATATCTGTTTTTTAATTGTGTGCTACTCACTAAACAGCAGTTCTCAGGAACTGGAGTTCAGTCTCTGCAGTTGCTAGTGTGAATTAGCGCAGTTTCCCTGTGTTGTGTTTAGTGAACTGCATCTTCCCTATGGATTTTAATGAAGCTTCCGTGCTCTTCGCATCCTGCTGCAGGAAGGATTTACAGCACGGCGCGGCTACGTCGGAGGTAAACTTGCCATTCCAGCAGCAGTGGCCTCGAACACACCAAAGTGCTCTCAGCAGGCTGCCTCCTATGCTGGAAGCAGTGTAGCCACTTCTGTGCGGGCGGGCTAATTAGCCTAGGGTCGACTAATTGGCGCTATCACTCAGCAGTACTAATTAGTCTGTCTCAAGTCCCATGTGCAGGTTGCTGCACTACCAGGGATGGTAAGTTTACTGTATATACGTGGCCTGTGAGTCTTATCTTGCAGCTATGTTTGGCAGACTCCCGAGACGCCAAAAACAATGAGATCTCAAACCGAGCCACACGGTTCCTGGCGTGTCCTGGAAGAGGAAGTCTGCTCCTGACTAGGGCCCACCCCATCAAGGAAAGAGGACACCTGCATGGGGTTGTTGTTTAACTATTCTGGAAGCTAATGATGGGCTGGAAGCCCTTCTCTCTAGCATCCAAGCAGAAGAAGTTCATGTTCTTCCCCAACTAGGAGGCACGGATGGCCACTCCTGCCATGGCAGGGACTTCCAGATCACTTCACTTGAAAAGAGCAAGTGCAGTTTTAATGCCTTCCACCTATCCAAGTCCCTAAGTCCGTTCTGATTTTAACGGTCACGTTTAACTCCTGGGTTTAATGCTTTTCTCTCACGTTATGCTCCTTTCACACAGCAGTCAAAGCTATGCTGCTATGCTTCCATTATTGCAGGTATAGTTTTTATTCAAGTATCTGCTTGGTGTTAAGTACTCTTCGGTTTGGCAAACTTAAACCATACAGAGAAAAGTGATGGTAACCAACAAAAATAATTGAAAGAAAAGCTTTTTGAGATTGTAAGGAAGAGACAAGGGTTGCAGTATTGTAACAGGCAGGAGGACAGTGTCCTTCTATAATGACTGCAACAACACGACAACTTATGGGAATTCTTCGTCTTTTCTCGGCAGCAAAACTATCCTGTCACGGACAATAACCAAGGGACACCAGGAATCCCGAGTGCTGAGACAGACTTCAGCCATGCTCCAAGTTACTGTAAGTAACAGATAAAGATATGCGACTCGAGCTAAAAACAGGGGTATGGCAATGCAGGTATTAGGGTAGCTCCTGAGTAGTGCCTCTGTTCTCCAGTCAAAGCCAAACACACCTTTGCCCCCCAACACTTTTTTTTAGTCCTTGTTTTTTTTGCTGAATCAGTCTTGTGGGCCTGTGCATTACAGAAATACTATCGTGGCTAATCTGTTTAATGCTTGATTACGTATCCCCGCTGCCTATGAACAAAGAGGTTCCTAATGCATGGCCAAACTTGCCCTTCTGTCAGGAACTGTGTTCCTGAAGGCCTTGGGATTCCCCTGTGAGTGTCCCCTGTAACTCCCGGGTGTATGCTGCATGCAAAATACACAGTCCACATCCTCACCTATGTTCCTGTAACTGCTGTTCCAAGCTTCGGGGGAGTTCTTTGCAGTACAGCTGGCAAGTGTTTTGGGCTTTGGAGAGCAGGCTGGATTTCTGTAAGGGCACCAAAGGATTGTTACTGGAGGGGTTCTTGAATGCCCTTGAATCCAGGAGGAGACCAAACTGAGTGAAAGGCTCAGCTGTATCACATTGCAGTATATGAATTCTGGGCTCACATTCTCAAAGAGATTGCACCAATCTTGACATTGCAAGTGAAGATACTAAGCACTGGCTGAAAAACTGGGTGCTGATCAGGAATAAGGGTCGTGTGGTAGTAGCACCACATGCCTGTAACTAAACAGCTCCCAAATTAAGTAATCTGTGCTACAATTTAAGTCCATGGCAGGAGCAGGTGCTCTGCCCCTCCTGAAAATTAAGTCCCACATCTCAAAAATGGGCACCCCAAAAACAGCACCACCCCAAATGAGAGCACATGCAAAAAAAAAAGGAAGAAAAGAAGGCTGCTGACTGCCCTTGCCAGATCTTAAAGGTTCCACAAACAGTCAAGTAGCTTGTCATGAATTTAAAATAGCTTCTGGGTGTGCTTTTGTGCAGATATTTATCAGACAAGCTGCAAAAGACTTTTTTTTTTTTTTTTTTTATAACAGAACTTGGGTTCTTAAAGGAAAGCAGTAAAAATAAAGAGGAATGATCAACTGAGACAGACAGAGGTCAAAGACTCCTCAGGATGGATCAAAGGCCAGGTCCTGGAGCACTTTAAGAGACTAATTATACAAGAATGGTTACTGAAGTGCTGCTACTCAGTTCCTCCTGCAAGCACCATATCAGTAAGGGGCTGAGAGGGAAGGCAGCAGGAGCCAAGCGGAGATGCATCTTTAACTGGGCTTGCTTTACTAGTGGGTAACCTGCTACTTTATTTTTTTTCCCCCCTTTTCTCTCACTGAGACCTGCAGCAACTCGGAGGCCGGTCGGCTGCACGGTACCAAAAGCTGCGCTGCCACTGTGACGCTGTCGTACCTGGAGTCTGTGCTGAAGGTATTGTGTCTCCAAGCTCTGCCGTCTGGATAGTAATTGGGGGTGTACGCCATTAGGAAATGCCGAGACAGGGTCCTGCTGCTGTGATGTTTCCTCCTGGGAGGAGAAGTGAGGATAAAAAAGACACAGGTAAACAATCACAGACGCAAGCTACATTTTCTGTGAAAGCCCTTTAAAGAGCAGCATACAGAGGCCTAAGCTGCTGTGATGGGGGCTCTAGTGTCACTGCCATGCCGTGCTTGTTCACTGCTCTCGTGGCAGAAAAGATAAAGCCAGCAGGTCTCCTCCCTGTCATGTACAGAGGGCTTGTAGCTGCCTAAACTGAGAAATGCAAAACATTTTCTGGCTCGGGGACAAAAGTCAGGCTGACCCCATGACTGCGTCTGACCCCAGTGCAGCGCCCTTGCCTCACGCTAACAACGCAGACAAAAAGCTTTCTGATGGGAGCGGAGTGGGGTTGTGCATACAGGAGGCACTGCCAATTGGCAAGAGGGCTGCTGACACAGCTGGGGAGCAAATGGCTGTCAACACACCAGCTCCGTGAGCTTCACAGTGTCGTACCCCTAGCAAGAGAGTCGTCTGAAAGGGCCAAATCCAGCTTTCTGCATCTGGGGAGCGGCACCTTCTCACCTCTTCCCCCTGCCCCTCGCATTTGCTGCCAAGCTGAGGGCTTTTCAGTATTGCAAGGGTAGGAACACTCTGCAAGGCAGACAATAGGTCCTATCGAATTATTCGATTCCTGGGAGCAGAACGAGGGAGAGCTCTGTTACACTAACTGCCTCCTGTTTCATTAGAGAGAGGCAGCTAAGGGCCAATGGCAAAATAAAGTCAAATGCAAGGCCAAGAACTGGAGCCCCCTTGCCACGCTTAAAATGTTGAATAGTGTGCTCATTCATGCCAGCAGCAGCGCAGGGTTGAGTCCTGCACGGTTCTGTGCACGTTGCAGGCTACAAACTGAAAAAGGGCTGCAGTCAGGAAGCTAAGAGCAGCCCCATAATGCTGGCAAACACCAAACCACAAAAACTGAAGTGGCTACCAATGAGGGAGAGAAGTGGGAATTTTAAGCACTAAATCCATTTCTTTCATCGCATGCTTGGTGCCTTGCATAGAACCAGCTCCTTGAGGGAGGGGTTTGTCTCTCCTTGTGGCTTGTACAGCACCGCGCACAGTCTAAACAGTTGTGTACCTGAGGGGGACTATTTACAAGGTCCTGCAAATGCGCAGCAGTTGATGTCAGGTTGGCCTCTTCCTCTGATCCCATCTGTTCATAGAGCAGCTGGACTTTATTCAGCTCCAAGATTCCTTTGGTTCGTGCCAGATTCTGAAGGTGCTGTCTGAATGCTACAATTCCTGGATGGAAGTGAAGCAAAACAAGACCGGAGGAGACGCTACTGATAGTCCGTCAGCCCAACCGAGTCGCAGCCCCAGCTTGGGACGTGAAATAACAAGGCATGCGCAGCCCCATGTTTGGGCAGGACTCGTCACGGAACAAGGGGAATAGTTACCTTGCGTGAGAGACGTGTCGGAGGCTCTGCGCCCCTCTCGGAAGCTGACGGGGGAGCGGTTGTGAGCCTCGCGTTTTTGGGAGGTCAGCGCCTGCATGGCTGGATTGGCAGGTCTCAGGCCTATGAAGGGGGGGGTCATTCTAGGCGCCGGCTGGTTGGCCAGCACCATTTCCTTCAGGGACGGGGTGTCCTCCAGGAAGTTGAGGTCCCTCTGAATGGAGCCCATGTCGTACTCGGAGTCAATGCTGCCCAAAGACTGGTTCTCATCCAAAGAGAAGACTTTCCCTTTGAGAAACAACAGAGGCAGGATTAAATGGAAAGTTCTGCAATTTAGCAAAGCAAAGGAAGTGCCACAGGCTTCAGCAGTTCCCATCAGCTGTGTCTCCTGCGACTGCCTCAAAGGAAATGGAACAAAACCCACCAGCTTTATAAACAAAGCGACTTAAATTATTAACACTTCCCGTGCTGGAGTGGGGTCACACCACTCCGCTGCTGATCCCGGAGGGAAGACGCTTGTTTAGAGAGGAGACGCAGTTTTCCAGCCAGACATTACCCCCGAATGCTCTGCAGATGACATAGCACTCACACCTGCCATTGAAATGCAGCCATCTCTGGGGCAGAGCACAGCAGCTGCCGCACAGGCACGGCCCACAACTCTCTGGGCCAAGAAAATAATTCCATGTCCAAGAGAAGTGGCAGTGAGAATGGAGGGAGGCAGGACGAAGTGACCTGAACTGGGATGTGGGGGTGGCAGTGAGAGCACATCCCACCTCTTGCAAGCAAGGCAACAAAATCTTGGCTGGCACAGGGGGGAAGTGGACTTGGCTTTAGAAAGCTTAACAGCAGCACACCCGGGAGCTGGCTCAGCACTGCTGATTCTGGTAGACGTCTCCAATGCTGCCTCCTGCTCACACCGTTTCCTAAGGGACTTCCCACTCCAGTCCTGGCCAGATGCCATTGAACCTGGGACAGGCGACTGGCCTACGCCCCAAACTCACATGGCTGCATCATCTCATTGGCACTTAGGGTATCAAAGATACTAGTAGGGACTTTTGGATTCTTTGTAGAGACTTCTAACAGCAAGGAATTAAGTATTTTGAGAGAGTTAATTAATTAAAAATACCTAGATTTAAGCCGCCTCGTATTCTTCATTCTCTGCCCACTGCTACTGGGATGGGATTGTGTTTGCATGAGCCGGGTGTGAATTTGCTCCCTTTCTGCCTGTAAAGCACATTCGCTTTTGCCTCTATGTTAAGCAACAAACAGTGTTGCTTCTCAGGCCCATCCCTAGCATCACTGGGATACAAGCCAAACTAGTGTCCACCCAGAACTCGAGAGACTGAGTGATGTTAGAGTCTGAATCGGAGACTGACCGCGGTCTTTGACTTCCGTACCTGTGCCTGGCATCATGACCAGCTGGTTGGTCACTTCAGCCAGAGTGTGACGTCTCTTTCCACAGCGGGTTGCTTGGAGAGCCGCGAAGGCCTGTGCAGGGTCATCTTCTGGCTCGCCTTCCGTCTCGATCCCCTCGTCGATAGAGGTTTCCATCATGCTGGTGGGCAGCGACTGGCATCCTTTCCTCATCATGATAGGGGGCACGGGATCCAGTAGGCAGCCATTTATCTAAAGGTCGCAAAAAGAGGAGGACAGAGCGCTCAATTACCAGTCAGCAGAGCCTCCCTGAAGAGCAAGAAATCTCCAGCCTGGAGTGTGAGCGGGCAGAGGCTCAGAGAGCAGCCAGGCCAGACTCGAGGCAGCCTGCATATTAATGCCTCTGTAGCCTGCTGAGTTCAGAGATGCATCCCCCTCCAGTGAATCACTGCTTCACCTTATTTCTAAGTCACTGGTGGTGGTGGAGCCTCTACAGCAGAATGATTTCCATTTCTATAACGATGCAATTTTGTTGGGATTTTTTTTTTTATTTTATTTTTTTTATAACTCTCAAAATCTGCTCCAGGTTCAGCCGCAAAATATTTATACTGGGGGAATGTTCAACATTTGACTGTTTTCTCAGTTTGCCCATTGTTTATCTTGGAGTGCAATAAACAAGCAGACGAATTTGTCTCGCCGCGCCGGGCGCTGCGGTGTCCCTACAAAGCTGCGTCGCAGCGTGTTCTCCCGCGGTCGTTTCACACCCTTCCCTTGCTTCTGCTCGGACAGGGCCCTTTGCTTCAAGGGCCCACGTGGCCTGGCTTTTGTGTCTGCTGATGTGCAGATGCCTGAAGCTTAACGGGGTTGAATAATGAGGATGAACAGCATCAATGTGTTCACAATGGGTCTACGTTTTGGTTCTGTAATTGGGAACGGTAAAAGAAATAGCAATGAGCTACTAACTGGAGCCTGGGCTGATTCACAGTTGGGTCTTTAGAGTGCTTTTTAATACTGTATAAGGGGCCCTAGGAGCTACTGGCATAGTGTCTCTCTCTCTTCTGGCAGGATCACCATGTGTGAAAACAGATTATTTCAAAGTTCAATCCGCTCTTGTTTATACTGGATGTTATTATTTCGGCTTTTAAAAAAAAAATGTAAGCGTACATTAAATTTGAATCTATCGGAACACAGAATGAGGCTAAACTTAGCACAGTCGCATAGACTATTCTTGCAAAGCATGTTTGCTGCCCAAATTTTAGAGAATGTCTCACTGCTGAATTAATGCAAAGTACCTGGAACCTGAATTGGTTGAAATGCTAAATCAGCCTGTAATAGCAACAGCTTCTCCTACAGGTGTAGAGAACTTTCTTCCTTCTTTCCAGTTTATTCAGTTAAGTAGTTCAGTTTAATTACTGGTTCAAATTGGAAAAACTGATAAGGAATTGGGTAAAAAGGCATGAACACTTGTTTTCCTCCCCAGTCTAAGAATAAAAGCAAGGGCGGAGAGGATGAGATCTATTCGTTTTAAAACACTGAAGGATTAATAACCAGAAACACCCAGTTCAATTCAAGCCTATGGAAAACACTTCTGTAGTTTAAATGCAAAACATGATTTGACAAACTTATGTAAGAAAATGCATTCAAGCATCTGTAAGATGGTTTTATATAAATTGAGTCCTGTCTGAGCATTTTTAATTAATTTCTACTTCTATTTCTATCCGAATACAGCTTGAAATAAGTCATTGGTAAAGGACTGATCATCTGTCTTGAAAACAGAAAAGAATGTATGGTATTTTTTAATATAAAGTAAAAGTGAAGACTGAATAAATGCATGGGAAGCCATATGCATCCTTAAATGTATACAGATAGCAGAGATCCTCCTGATTTGCCAAAAACAAGAACCAAATTTAGCACGAAGGCTGTATTTAGTTGCAAATCAACTTTAAAGATCAGCTGGCCTTTAGAAAAGCTGCAAGTACAACTGCAGTAAAAGCCTGCCTATTAAACACAGGTGTTTTGCTTGCTGAATTAGATCTATCCATCTGAGGAAGATTAACTTGAGTAACAGACCCCCCCACCCCCTCCATCTCAAATCTTTCCTACCACAGGGCTCTTGGGTATCTACCACTGTCCATACTGATGTGGCACCTATACGATGCTGAATTTCCTTGTGCTGGTGTCCAAGTTGGATAGAGTAGAGATGTCCAGTCTAGCTCAAGAAGCCAGGGTCTAGTTTAGCAAAGACTGTGGGCAGAAGCAACCCCACCACTGACATCTCACTGATCAGCTGTAAGATTGCCAGTTTCTTGATGGTTTTAGAAGAAACAATTTAATCTTCAGTTCCTGATGAATAGAAGATATCAGGCAATTTTCAATGCCTGCCTGACACTGAACCTTGAACTATTAAAAAGGAAAAGTCTAGCATGCAGAGTGGTTCACAAACTTGAGAGGGATTCCTCCCACTGCCTAGAGCCTGCGAAGTGAAGTGATGCTTGAGTTCTCCTCTCCTCTGCATTTTCAAGTCCTTCCAGGCACTTAATAGGAATTACCTCCCTCCTCTCCACTAATCCCCAGACATTTAAGTGGCTGCAATTCGACAAAGTCTAGTTCTCAATGGAATTTAGTCTCATCAGATTAACTTCAAAGTTAGTTAATTGCTGAACTGTTTGGGCTTGGCTAGCTGTCATATCTCCAAGGACATCACTTTCTTCTGAAAGCTCCACAGGCCTTTCACTATACAGTCCCTCTCAACCAGGAATTTACTTGATTAAGGCTTTGAGTATGGAGCACTATATAGCCAGATGGAAGTGACAGGCTTGGAAAAGAGTGAGCTTTCAGAGGTGCTCAGATGCAGGGCCCATGTACTGGATTTTGGCTTAATAGCTTGAGTTGGACTAAGATCTCTTACTGAACAAAGCGCTTAACTCGTGCATGGCAGGAGGTGCTATTTTGGGGTTGGGAATCAGATCCCAATCAAGCCCTACTCACCAGTGGAAGGGGAACCAGGGCTTTTCCTGAACTGGAAAGTTGAAAGACAGGTGCCCAACAATCAGCTGATTGTGGGCTGGCTCTGGAATTGCAGCAGGACTCGCACCAGCCCCAGTGCGGTCTCCGCTGGAAGACAATCAGTTCATCATCTTCTGGTTCTGGGACTACATTTGGGACTTAGCCTGGCTGCCCCCAGTATGGTCCTAACCCTATGGTTCCATTTAAGGCATGATAGAAACCAGCCACGAAAATATTACCTTTTTTTTGTGTGTGTAATATTTTTATGGGTGGTTTCCCTTTGTGGCGCCATTAATTCTCTGAATGTATGGCTGGTTTACTAGTTAAGACACAGTTAACAGACTGATCATATCTGAAGTGTAACATCTGGCAGAAGCCTATGTTAAAAATGAAATTCTCTATACTTTGCCCTCCCCTGATGGGAAAGAAGCAAAGTCATGTGGTAGGACTGATGCCCAGGACAGCTGGAGTTATCTGAATGTATCCAGACTTTACCCATGGTACATACTACTAGGATTAAATCTATTGCAATTTAATTCTTAATTTCTGAAGCTTGGTGCAGTTTTCTATATAACATCTATGAAGAGGTTTAAACCTGCCTGGGCAAGTAAGCTTAGTACCAACCAGTTCAAGATTTACTCTGCCTCTTAGCTGGATGGCTCTTCTCTCTTTCCCACCATTCCCACATGCCACCAAGTTTCCTTCTGCTCAGACAGGACAGGACAGCCTCTAGTCCATCTATGGCTCTCCTTAAATCAGCTGGAGATTGAGTGCTAGAGCACTCTTCCTGACCCAAGAGGTGAGAGCCTGGGTCTAATATCAGGCAGGGTAAACACAAAGCACAAACCTGATAAAATTGAGGATGTTATCTGAAATAAAAATGATGGAATTCAATAAAGACTCCTGCAAAATGCTATGGTCAGATGGAACAGATGCCTAGGCTGCTATACCCTGCGCTGCAAGCTGAATGAATCAGCACCATAATACAAGCTAGCTGATAGCATACTGGATGCATTGGCAGGAATACAGTACTGGCAAAAATCTCATCTGGACTATCATGCCTAGTTTTGGCCACTGCACTTAAAGAACCATGTAGACAAATTAGAAAGAGTTCAGAGGGGAGCAGCAAAAGAAAGCAGAGCTCTAGACTGCATGCCATGGGAGGAAAGGTTGGAAGAACTGGGCTGGCTTAGTTTGGAGAAGAATGGGTGGATCTGATACAAAAAGGGCTGCTGCAAAGAGAACGATGACTGATCAACTATTCTGCATCTCCAGGAGGCAGGATGACAAGAAAAAGTCTCAGATTGCTACAAGGGAGTTAGATGCTGGGAAGAACTTTGTGAGGATGGTTAAGACCTGGGACAGGCTCCCTAAAGAGAGGTGAAATCTCTGATACTTTTTAGATACAGGTTAGAAGCCTGTTCCTTAAGAGTTGGTTTAGATAGGGTGGTCCTACCCTGAGCAGGGCCCTATCTTTCTAAGATGTTATGACTTATATGAGCTATTGTAGCTAGCTGGAGGCATTCATTTGCTAGGGTGTCGCATCCAATCCCTGGCTGAGGAGTCTAGGGGATACCTGCGTTATAAGAAGGGGCTTTTACATACACTCCTTACTAATGCCAGTCAGTCCTGTGCTAATGTCATTTTCTGACAGTAACCAAACAAGAACGGGCAGAGGTCAGTCATATTCCAGGGCTACACTGCAGAGCTCGCATTGTTTGTTTTACAGGAAAAAAATTAACCAACAGCCCCAACTATCATTCTTTTTTTAGCACAGAAGACCATTCCCCTCGTCCAAGCATTTTCTATAGAGCTAGGTATCCAGGTTGTAGCCGTATTGGTCTAGAGGAAAAGGCAAGAGCTATAAACGTGACTGAAACCTTTGAATGCGGTCCGGAGCAAAGCCGTATTCGCCTAGTAGAGCTGTTCCCAATGCAAGCTGGAAATGTTGCAGGTTCCAGTTATTAAATGCATGAGAGAAGATGACACCCAGAGTCCTGCGAGCCTCTGCCCTGGCTTCAGCTGCTGGAATCCCTCTTGGCGTCACGGTGCGGGCTTGGGGAGGGGACCAGCTTTTTGTTTAAGACAGGGAGGTAGCCAATTCCTGTTGCTTTTTGTGCTGGGGAGATGTCTAGTGAGAGACCTCAAAGAGCCTCCTGCTGCCACAGGGGATTCTGCAAAAATAACCGCCCCCAGTGCCAGCCTGATGTCTCCCTAGAGGCACTGCTCACCACACTGGAAGATCCAGCAGCTACATCTCTATTGAAGCCACACTGATGGGTCCCAAGACCTGCACTGACTGGCAAAGTCTGGTTCAAAGTGGAGGTAACAAAATTAAAATACCTCTTACTGGGGGCTCAGATCCAGGCTACCAGGTTTGAAGGCATGTTAGTTGGCCATGTTGTAGCCTAAATTTCACCCCTGGGCTAAAATATAGCCAGCCAGAATGGCTTTAGACACAATGCTCTTTAGGCTGCAGGCTGAGAAGAGAGCTTTTCAGTTGTATTAAATTAACTCGATTAAGCTAATGCAATTGGAAAGCCACACCCTGTTTGTTGCAAAGAAAGACCTGTTGGTCTTTTTCCTCAAGTGCTTAATAAGGATTTATTGTTTGATGTTTTGTCACCAGGAAGTACCAGTCAGGGATGGACTTGCTGCTCTGGTACCAGTGTAAACCGTGGAGGAGCACTGCTAGCTAATATTTACCAAGGGGGTGGCCAGGGAGATGTGATCTGACAAGTCAGGTACTGAATGCTTTCCTGATGCCGGCTTACAGGCTTGGGGAAGCAGCACTGCAAAGTGGCAGAGTGCGTGCCACCTTTGCCTCTCTGGCTCTAGGAATAAACAACCTGTTTGCAAATAAAGTAATGATATTTCACACCTGAGAATTCAGCACCTCCAAGCTCTGTCCCGCCACACTTCCTGCATCATCAAAAGTAAAATATTCTGCAGTTAGCACTTAGTTAACAACTCTGCTGCTGCAGCGTCCAGAATTGAATTCAACTTCCCTTCTGACAGCTGAGTTAGCCACATACCGGCCATACCCAAAATCAGATCCACGAGTCAGAATAAACAAAGAGTAGATCTATTGAATAATACAAAAAGGCCATTTTTTATAATGTTCTGACTTGCAATAGTTTCCAGACTGTAGGGCAAGAAAACAGGCTAAACTTTTGACATCATGCGACCACTCACCGACCAAAAGGCTGAAAACAGCTGCTGGGCTGTTCTCAAACATTCAGCTCTTTCCAAATGCACACGTTAGGGGCCAGTAACACCATGCACATGTTCACAGCAAACAAGCTGGGGATTCAGATTCTAATAAAGAAATGACTTTGGGCTGTTCAATCTCAGCTGGGTGTTTGTTCCCCCTATGGTCCTGGCTCCTGTTCTTTAGAAAGTCTGCTCCTTCTCCAAGACAACTGGATGGGGCAGCGCAGCAGACTGGAAGGGAGCAGGAGGGGAGGCTGCCGCAGGTCAGAGTCAGTTTGCATGAGAGGTCAGGGCTGGACCCACAGGCTCGAGGTGCGCTGGCAGGAGCCGGCCACTGCCCTGCTGTGCTTTCACCACTGCTCTTAGGTCCTTGGACTTTTATCAGTACTAAATTTGTGCACAAATAAAACTACAGCAACTGTCAGTACAGGTGCAAGGGTCTTTTCTTCATATATGAATAGGACAAAACTACCGTCTGTGGTCTCCTATGCAAAAGTGGTAGGGCAATAAGTCAACTGGGGAACATTATTTTCAGCCCTTTGGTATTTTGAAAACTTCTGTTCGTTTAGAAAACAGCCTGTCAGCACTGGCAGTTGCTATTTGACACAATGGTCATAGCAGCAGCCTGTGTTTCACTGCCTCTGGAAAATATTTACAGCACTGTGGTGAACAGCTATAAATATTTTGGGCTGGTGGGATACTACAAGGACTGTATTTACAAAGAACACCGCTTGATCTGTCGCCTGATATTTTAAGTCAGTGGCTCAAATTGTTTCCATGAAGTGGATTCTCTCTCACGCAGACCCCTCCCTTCCTACTTGTGGGGCATCTATCCATCATGCATCTAAAGTGCTTAAACATCACTGCAGTGGATTTCATGGAGTCTTTGCAAGGCAAAAACTCCTGCTTTTCCCCTTTGGCAACAACAGCTTTATGGCAACAAATATAGCTTTCTACTTGGAAAGCATAATATATTTTAAAGTGCATTTAATACACAATTCAGCTGCTGGAAAGGAAGAGGAAAGCCAGCATCATGGGACCAAGTGGCACTCTGCAGTCCACTAATGATATGGGTCATGCGTTGAGAAACCATGACAGACAAGCACATAAGAACATAATAAGAGTGTTATGGATTGGGTCAGACCATAGGTCCATCGAGCCCAGTATCCTGTCTCCCACAATGGCAGTGTGCTGTAGCACACAGCTGTGCAGTGGCTCTAAGGCAAGTCTGACTTGACCCCACACTGTCATCTCTGCATGGGGGTCTAGGCTGTCCAATTTGCTTTGTAAAGGGTGGTGCGAGACAGCTGACTCAGTAGGCTTTCCGCTGGAAGAGACTCTGCATGGACCCATTCGGGTCAGTGACGTGGAAAAAAGATCCAAAATAAATCTTAAAGTCGAAAGCTAACCATCAACAAGTAATAACCCATCAGCATGGCGAGCAGGAGGTAAAGCCCAGGGTGTGAATCAGGCTGAATGTGCCATGCCAAGATTAAAATCACGCTCCCGTGACAAATGCGCGAGAACGACAAAAATGAGCACGTGAGGATGAGGTTTCATAGAAACATTTCCACGAACAACCTGCATCCCCATCACAAGAGCACCCAAGTTCTCTCCCTCATGCCAGCTTGCCTCTCTCAGCTACAGATGTCCCAGCATGATGGCAAAATGCATCAAGCTCACTTCACTGCAGCTCCCTTCAGAGAGCGGAGCTGTAGCCATACAGTTGTATGGCCGTGGAGCCGTCGCATCCTATTAGGGGAGTTCAGTCAAGTGTGTTAGCTGTGGAGGTGTGGGAGGCCTACACAAAATCTTCCAGTCTGATTACAGGAAACAAAATCCATTAAATGGGACTGCAATTCTACACGGTCTCCAGAGCCGATTTCATACACATTTCTAGCTACAGGAATGGCCTTGCTGAGAAGATCAGCTGCAAGCCCTTTGAGACGCTGCTGTTCTAATATTTTCTGACAGCCTGAAGGTCCTGCAGGCTATTTATCCATCGAGAAAAGAACTAAAAGAAAAAAAAATATCACATACATACGCTATCGTGCTTATGTCTGCCCATTTTCCTATAATTCATAATAAGCCAAGGAGAAGAACAAAATCCTAAATACATTTAGCTAGTAATACAAGCTAATGCTTAAGGTTCCATATGGCCTTCTCTCCTCATCTGTCTACTGTTTTGAACATAAATATATATATCACCTGTGCAGTCTCAGCACAAAGAAGACTGAAGAACAGCGTGCGTTTGAGAAGTAGGGAACACCTGCGTGGTAGACGGATTTGTTTTCCTAAACAGCAGCACAGCGTGTTTGGAAAGTCTGAATGAGACCCATGGGAGCCAGGTAAATAAGCAGGTGATAAGTATAGCTACCGCAGGCGTGAGCATCTATTCCTTTTTTACCCATCGCTCACCTCTCCACGTGCAATATGGGTGTGTGTGCAATGTCTACCTCGCAGAACAGACATGCCGTGATCCGGGGAGGTAGGTGGAAAGAATTCTTTGGCCATGTGTAGCCTTACCTGCCCTTTCCCCACTAACCAGTCTCCCCCCAGACTGTATCAAGTCTACAAGTTGCACTGTATTCATTAGGCCTGTCTCTTCTCACCTTGCGCCCCAGGATGATGTTACAAGCAGCGGTGAGGTTAATAAAGCATATTTCCTCTGACATGAAAATACAACTGAACACAGAGCAGGCTTGTAGCCTGGAACACAGGACTAAAAGGGACTTCTTGGGTCATCGAGCTCTCTACAGAAAGCTCTGCTTTGATGGCTAAGCCACCTCCTAGTTCCTGTGGGATAAGAGCATGCACCAGACAAGGCCAGCTGGGACCTCCCCTGTAAAGAGCCAGTATGAATTACAGTTAATCCACTGAAGCTGACAGAGTGAGAACCCAGCTCTAGCTCAAAAGCATTTTCCATTATGAAGGTGACATACCCCAAATGCAAAGGAAGCAGGCTTCTAATTAATTCATGTGAGGCTGCAGGTATTTCTAATACCAAATGTGCTAGGCAGTCCCAACATGAACAGCACCAATATCCCTATAATTTCAGAGACCGAGGGCTTGGACACACAAGTTACTACGAGGTGAGTTACAGAGCATTGGTTACTCTGTGATAGCTGCCTGAAGTGTACAGAAACAGGAGGAAGCCGACTCCTCGACGGAAGCTGATCAACCTCCTCCTGCATTTCCCACAGACCAGCCAACGCACTTTAGCTTTGCTTGCCTTATGGCAGTTTGTTGCGTGCACCCACGTGCAGAAAAGGACTCATAACTCCAAGACGTACCTTTGGTGTATCAACTCTCTCTTCCTCCATGAAGGCTGACTCCGCCTGGCAGCTGGATGGGGGGAAGGAGAAGACTTCTGCAGCAGAGGTTGAGGGCAGACCCGGAGACCTCAGCAGCCGTACATTCTGTGAACGCAGGTTCACGGAAGCCACCACAGCTTGTGCCTACAAGAGAGAACAAAACCAAATGGAATTAAGTGGAAACTAAGAAAAAAGGAAACACAGATCATTGCAAAACACCTCAAACACCCATGACCAGGGCTCCTCTGACTCTAGTTGACCCTAGTCAAGTTCTGTGTTGGATAAAGGGAGATGCACACTGTTTGAGCGACCTTTCTTCAAGGCCACTGGCATACTGAGGTCATGTGCACTAAAGGCACAGCCCAGCTCCTAGGTAGGGGGTATAATCTATTCTTCCCAGAGAAATGCCTCATTCATATAGTCTTTTGAGCTCGTTAAAGCAAGTAGCTGTAGAATGATGAACACCAGACATTTGTGCTGCACAAAGGAATAAAAAGGGGCAAAATTCTTCCATTGTCCCTTGGGGACAGCGAGCAGAGGTGGCTCTGCCACAGTCTAAGGGCGAGTCATAGGATGGTGTAACACAGGCATGGGTGATGTGGTGCAATCGCACATCTTGGGCCAAGAAGCCACATGAGACATTTGGAAAACTCAATAAATATTAATTGCAGACTGAAAGGCTGGGGAAGACTGATGGGAGCTGTAGTGCAGACAGCACTCCAGTCACTATTTTACCATAAGCATGGTAGCACAAAAGCTGGACACAGATTTGCCTACACCAGGTTCCTAGCTCTACAGCTGAACAAGAGGCAGGCTCAGTAGGCAAGTGGTGGCAAAGTTTCTAGTGCAGACACACCTAATGTCATTTGTGTCTCAGCCGTCTCCTTCAAACTGCCAACTGGCATACGGGTATGTTCCTTTGGGCAATCATATGCCAGACTGGTGCTTTCAGACCTGATGCAGTTTAATGCCTTCCACTTCAGGGAATCCAAACCAAGCAAAATGTCCTGCAATCCAAACCAGAGCCACTCTGCCTTCTGGAAAAGCAGCCGGAATGAAAGAAATACCGAGAGCCACTAGACTCAAGCACCTCTAAATGCAACAGCACTCAGCATGTGGGAGGAACCAGGAACGTGAAAGAATATGTATTTGATGCTATTACAATCTACAACTCATCTTAGGCCAATTCAATTAATGAGGTTAAGTCTTTCACGTTGCCAGTTGTGCATTAATGGAAATCAGAGGCAGCGCAGTATCTCTGCACCTTAATGAAAAGGAGGACAGAAATGTAAAAGCAACTCTAAGGGACTGACTGAAACAAGGCAGGACAAACTGGATGCTACCTGTTTGTCTTGGAGGAAATCACCAGGGAAGAAAGTGTGAGTGACGGAGCGGCAAAAAAAGAAGTGCTCCGGAGCCTGCACAGATTCCATCAGTTCTGCAAGTGAACGCAACAGATAGAGAGCAGGCAGCTTTGGAGTGGAGGCACTGGAGGGGTCAGCTGCATAGGAGCGAGCACCTAGTTCCCAGGGGTATGCTGATAAAGAGCATGCGACACCTGCGTCTTCAATCATTAGTTATTCGCCACAAGGAGTCTACTTGCACAGAGGAGCTTGCAGACCTCTGGGGAACCATCTCCAGTAGGTTCAGCCAGCTGTGCTGAGGGATCCCTAGAGAAATTAGACACTTGCTGTGTCTCAGGAGAACCCAGCGCTGGTCTCAACAGAAACACCATGTATTTAGCAACAAGCACGGGCACCCCCGAGGCACCACGTGTCTGAAGGCAGTATGGTCTGATTACCTGGAGCTCAGATACCACAAGGAAACAATGCCTTATGTGTAACACGATATAAAACTAGACAGCTCGGCCCTAATGATTTGTCTTGGGCACCTCCTGACACTTTACTTCTCCCCACTGTGCTCTAAAGGAGACTGAGAAGAGGGGTGGGGCAAGTCTTGGCTCATTTCTAAGACCCCGCACAACACCTGCATTTAATAGTGCTGCACAGAGTCGATGGGTAATTGGACCTCATCTCATTGCAACCCCCTGTAAAAAATGTGCCTGTTTACTCTGAGCAGAGCACGCCAAATCCTCCAACGTGCAAACCTTCTCTTTCAAAACTGTGAATACCCTCTCACATGTTTATGGCTTTCCTAGTACCAGGTGCACCTGAAAAGTTGTGTCCAGAGTCTTGGGGGTAGATAAGCACATGCAAGTGAAGAAACAGAAGTTAAGTTTGAAGCTTCCCATGCCCAATCAATCTGAGGCTAAACGACATCCTCCTAGTAGGCTGAGCGCCAGTAAGCAAAGCTAGTCCACGCCTGACTCATCCCAATTCCCTTGCCCAGGATGAGCCTTCCCCACTCTGGTTTCCCCAGCCTGGTCCCAGAGACCATGATTGTGACTCATGCCCAAATAGCAAGACTAGAACTTCACGCTCCCTGTTGTCTGATCTCATCTACTGGATAGCTTCTCAGTCCAAAACAGCTCTGGGATCAGTATCATAGCCTTTGCTGTGCTCCCTACTCCAAGGGAGAAAGCAGGCTCCTTTTAGCAAGGAAGGCAGCTCAACTTGGGAGCTCAGGTCATGAAACCAGGGCAATTCCCTGCACAGAGTAGTTCTGACTTGATCTGATGTCCCAGCGACCCCAGACCAAAATGAACCAGAAAGGTGGCTGGTCCCACAATGCCAGCCATCGGGGGACCAGCCACTTTCCAAAGGGCTGTCATCTCATTGTTTATATGGAGTGACAATAAAGACCCTAGTGTCACACTGATTTGAGGTTCCCGCCAACAATAAGATCAATTCTCACAAGATCAGACAGATAACTGGCCTATCTCAAGATGGCTCTCAAGAGAGACATACACGACGTGCAGCAAATGCTTGGGATTAGGGATCCCAGGAAGGACAAAGGTTCCTCTGCACGGAGATACCAAGGACTGAGACCTCACTAGACCAGAGCATCCTGTCCGGTCCTCAGCCCCTCCTTGGCCTGAAACGAGCAGTTACCTTGGCGACTGTTTGTTCAGCAATGGTGCTGGGCCGACGCTGGCGAGCATCGACCCTCTGCTCCACGGGGAAGCTGCTCCGATGCGACTTGAGTCTCTCCACTAACAGGTAATAGATAGCAGCAAAATGGTTATAACTCTTGTTCTGCAGTGACTGAAAAAGAGAAGTGCAAAGGTTTGAATGCAGGCAATGTCATGTGCATTTCACTTGTTCCTAGGGGGGAAGCTGGGGGGGAGGCCTTGAACATCCAGGCTCCAAAACCACAAAATAAGGAAGTAGGTGGAAACTGCACTTCAGCAAAATCAAAACAAAACACTTGAAAGGTGACAGGGCTGCAAGCAAGCACCACAGTGATCAACTGGAGGAGATGAAGTTCCAAGCCAAGCGCCAGGCAAAGAGAGCATCAGCCTCTTAAGACTCAATGGCCCTTATAAGTTGACAAGACCAAGTAGTTGCAGCTGCATGTGGGAGCTTGCTGTGGGGACATCTGCATAGATATTCAGAGTTGGGCCTTGAGGTTGCTTTCAAAGTTCCCAAGCTGTGGGAGTTACCTTCTGCATCTATATCTGACCATATAGTTTGCATTAAAGATATCCACATTATAATGCTTATTTTCTTAAGTAAAGCCCTCCTGAGTACTGGCTTGCAGACTGCAGACAAACTACTTATGCTTGAGGCCTGCATATCTGGTTAAGGCACAACCTCAATGCAGAAAGGGCAGGCCAGGAAGTGAGCAGCTTTAGGGCAGACACTGTGCCCTGAAGCTCCACAGTTTTTCCAGGGTCAGGCCAGAGTGCCGCTGGAGGTCCAGCTTAGGACTTTGCAGTCTGTACATTTGGTGGCTCTGAGCTTTAGGGTGGCCTTCCCTATCAGTGTGGAGCCTGCGCTCCTCCTTGCCACGATACTTAGTGTCTGCTCATCTCAGTAGGGACCACATTCTAGGGCTCCTCCATGAAGAGCGCCCCTTCCACACCCCCGGGGCAATGGAGCACTAAGTCCTGGTGTGCTGAGACACAAGCCTTTTGCGGCAGGAAACTTAAAAAACCTGCAGCCTCCACACGGGCTAAAAATACCACCCGTTCTGAAGGAAATGATGGCACTGACTCCATAGGGAGCCTTTCAGCTTTTATTTCTGGGCAGAGGCACGATTTGGAATCCAAGAGAGACACTGGCAATTGCTTGCTGCTTTTATGCTCCCTTTGACTTTTCTGAAATGCACGCTCCATCCTTTCAGAAGCTGAAAACCAAGCTACTCTGACTTCTGAGTTTGCCCCTCTCCATTTGACAGGCGATGATTTCCCCAACACCACACTTTGAATCTAACGGAGCACAGTGTCTGGCTAAGAATCAACCTTGCTGGCATGAAGATCCTTATAAAAGGGGTACTTGTAAGCTGCACGCTGTCTGCCTCCCACTAGCCATTTTAAATGGAGTGCAGATTTAAATGTAGCGTAGCTCACTGCAAAGTAGTTCTGCTCGCTCCTCCATACATTGCCATATGACCCAATACCAAATATCTGGAATCGCATATTAATTCAATTAAAAACAAACCCCTAATAAACTAAAAGATCCGCGTGCAGGAATGGAGGCTCTGGGACATACAGAATGAATGCATTGAGCTGGGTTCCAATTCAGACTCCTAACACTAGTAAAAGTTAGGCCGCTTCTTCCCATCCCCCATTTTTATATGATCTATGCGCTTTCTGCTACAACTGGCAGAATTTGCATGGGGGGAGCCTGGGCCTGAAGGTCAGGACTGAGGAGGACTGATAAAGCTGTTTGAGGGAGAACTGCACAACATCTGCCCACAGCACACCTAGCATGAGCCAAACACTCTCATTACTGGAAACATTCCCTACGAGGGACTCCCGAAAAACTGCTCTGATCTCTTCCATTTGTCAGTCACAAAGAACTGGGGGCTGGATCCAGATAGAGCAGCTGCTGCACATTTCAGAAAGCTTACATTTTTCAGGATCTGGGGCAAAAACTCCTGTGACTTGTGCCAGCCCTGGTGAAGGTCTGTGCAGAGACACACCAGCAGTCTGACTTGGTCGCAAGTGTAGGGAAGACGATTACAAGGGAACTCGGGCCACACCTAGACTAGCAAAACAGGAACGAGCTCCCCCTGGGGTTAAGTCTTTCTGGAAGCCGATTTTACCTCAATCGTTTTCTGCTGGTCTATTCCAAGGCTGTGCATCAGCCGCAAAACCTGCTCATTATACTCTCCAATGGAAGGCTCGTTCTCCTGTCCTTGCGGATAGAGAATGGGTCTCTGCACAGGAACTTCTATTAGCATCCACTTGTGCTCCTTAATCTGAGCAATTGTCAGCCTCTTGGATGGGTCTAGGACCAGCATCCTCCTAATCAGGTGCTCGCATTCTGTTGGGATAAAAATAGGGTTAAGACAGGAACAGGCCGCTCCCCCATCAGCACAGGGTTGTGCTGCAAACACAACTCATCTGACACTTACTGAGGCAGCAACAACAACAGGAAGCTGCCTTCCTTTTACCTGGTGTCTGCTGTCAATAAGTTTCCTGAAAGTTAAAATCATCGTTCAAGCCCAGGCCTTGGATGTGCAGCAAAAACAAGATCAACTCCTTTCAAATGAGCCAGTTGGTGAGTGGGGCCATTACTCCTAGGCAGCTCCTGTCCAAAAGTCCCATTAGTACTTAATACCCTGAGAAGCCACTTGCTATATTCTAAATGCAGTGCCAACCTTAAGGGATGATGCCTCACCAAACCTCTGCAACACAGGGCAGGACCCATCCTTCCACCCCTGCCAGCTGGAAAAAATGCTGCAGGAGGGTTGAAATAATTAACCCAAAGCCATGAACTGGGGTTGGAATACTGGACTTCCTTTTAAATCATACCCCAGAGGCACAAATTTAAAGGATTAAGCTGCTTCTGTAGCTGAGCATCAGTGTAGGCACTGGCTTGGAGTCTGAGCTTTCACTCAAAACCCATGGAGACACTCTAAGTTTTGGCTGCAAAACTGACTCTCAACACACATGGCTGCTCTTGCTCTCTGACACCCCGAAGTGCTGGGCAGGACTGAAAACCCTGGTTTAAAGCTGCAACATCTTTCAGGGCTCAGAAGAGGAGGGTAGCATTAGCTGGGGCTGCAGTTTTATGTAATGAGAACACAGTGCATTAAGCTTCAAACTCAACAGCCACGCTTGCAGCGGTGCACTTCGTGCCTCCAGCGCTGTCGCTACAAACGGACTTCCTCAGTGGCAGGCAGGGTCAGCCCCGCGTACGTTTTCGGCTATTTATTCCTGTGTTTACCTCAGTGGGTTTTAGCGCTGTGCTAACGGCTCACAACCCTTCCCACTCCTTGCAAACTGGTTTCAGCAGTAACAGCTGAGCTGGAAGTGAAACCCAGAGTGCATCTGCACTGCAATCTCAGAAGCAACAGCAGCCCGTGTAGACAAGCCCCAGCTAGCTTTAAGCCAGCTAGGTCAGGTACTGCTGGGTGTGCAGCCGCACCAGCACAGAGCTCGGTGCAGGCTGCAAAACCAGCCCAAGCAGCTGGGTGAATACCAGGGCAGTCAGCCCACAAAGAGCTCTGAGCTTCTAGGCTAGCCTGCCTGCGCTCAAGCCTGGTTGTCTGCAGGTGGTTTGAAGAGGTTAACACTAGTTGCAATCTCTGTAGTGAGTGCACTCTGGATGCATCTTGAGAAAGCAGAGCATGGACCATGAAGCAAGAGACAGGGGAAGGCTAAAGGGAAGGGCCTTGGGTATGTCTCGTGTGGCTGTTCTTGGGCTCGTACCAAAGGCCATTCACTATCAAGGGGAAAGAAAGACTAACATATGTTTTCAAAGAGGATTAAAGAGTTCATGACACCCTGGATTTAAAGGGAAATGGGACTTTTTAAAAAAATTGGAAAATTAAAAAAAAGTGTAAGGTTCAGGATCCCTTTAACATAGAAGGGTCTAAGGGGGTCCCAGCCTGCAGGCCAATGCCTGTATTATTGCCTCCTGCTTGCCTGTGATCAGAAGCAAGGGAGAATGGAGATGCAGCACAGCTGGGCCCATCAGACAAGGCAGAGATCTCAAGGTCTCCGAGTAACACGCTGGAATGCTGGAGATCTGACTGCGGTAATCTGTCATACAAACTGCTTGTGAATTTTTTCCCCTTTCTCTTTGCTTGTGCTGAACAGATGCAATCAAAGCAAAACAGAGCAAAGCCAATCTGCATTGTGCCGATGGCCATTTTGTTTCCATCACATTCTCTTTCCAGACTAAAATAAATGTTTATACCTTGGAAAAATGAGAAAGAATCGCTGCTTGAATTTGGGAACACGGTTCTGTTTCTCATCAGCGGTAGGGAAGGGGCCATTCCACTAGATCTACGATCTTTTCCGTCACTCCCAACCGACTCGGGATACGTGTGCAGTGTAGCAGAGCCACCCATGTTAACTTGGGTTCTGGAGGACATCTAGCCATGACAGCTCACATCTCTGCATGGGCTAATCTACCCCGCTGAGAAGCATCAGTGTCAGCCACTAGCTCAGAGTTTTCTGCCTCCAACTCAGGAGACAAGGTGACACTTGGTACTCAGCAGGGCAGACCAAGAACACTGCCAGCTGCCAATACCAGCTGCCTTGCCTCCCATCTGCAGGTCTTTGCGGGACACATGGAGAGACATCTCCAGGACTTTGAATCCCCAAAGCATAAGGACAGATTTGTTACCTTCTGACATGAAATAAGGGATCCTGAATCTTCCTTCCAGAACTCGCTGCCTCAGAATGGGGAGGGTAGGTCCATCGAAAGGCAATGCTCCACAAACTAGGACGTACAGAACTACACCCATGCTCTGGAAGAAAAAGAGAGCGTTCCCACTTTCACCTTCCAAAATACATATGCGCATTACTCTCTGCGAGACTCTCTAGGCAAACTCTGCCACAGGAAACATTAGCTTCTTCTACACGCTGCAGAAAACAGGAGCTTCAAAGAAAATAAAGGAATTGTATTTCCCAAAGTCCCTAGGCACAAGGAACAGTTAACCCCCATGACTAGGCTTCCAGTACCTTGTGCTGATAAGCAGGCAAAGCTGGGGCATGTAATGGGCCAGAAGCTCCAGCTGCTAGCAGAAAACTCCACGCACATGACTGAAAGGCACCTGAAGAGTGAGCCCCAACTTCAAGCGAGACTGAGACACTCTTGGCTTCATTTGAATGCTGTTCAAATAATAGGAGTCACAGCCATCCCAAATCCAGAACCCTCAATTTCTCTATGCCCACTGATTTGCAAAAGCTTGAGGGAAATCCTCCTCCTGGGGTTAGCGAAAACTATGATGGCAATGAGATACTCAACTAGCGAGTCTGGCTGTGTGGAAGGCTCATTAGAGGGATTACATAACGTGTCCACCCGCCAGAACCATTTCTGAGCGTGTGTGTGAGAATTGGCAATGCAAGCGAAAACTCCTGCAAGATTTGCCAAAATCAACTACAGTGCCACCCCAGATGAAGTATCCAGCCAGGAGTTCATGCCATGAGCTGGTACAGGGAGCCACTGCACTGGGTGTCAAGGGAAAGAGGCAAAGATTCTCAGCACGCTCTAATTTTGCAAGCGTACCGAGATTTTAAGGGTAAATCCATTTCCTTCCCTATGCATTTGCTGAGGTCTGCACTGAGGACTGTGGGTTCCTCTGCAAGCTCAGAACTTTCTGAGCACCGGTTCCTCGAGCTATGACGTCAGCCCCCATCAGCTGTCATGGGAGAAATGCAGAATCCCGAACTCGAGTCCTGGTGCAGGGCGAGGTGGGGGGAGAGAAAACTGCTTTTTGGCGGTTTTGTCTTAGAAAGCAAACATGCTTGTGGTTTTCATCGTTTGTAAGAGGATTCTGTTCGCGTTTGGGGATCTTAAAAAAAGTTTAGCAAAATGTTTACCAAAATTCTGCAATTCACTTCTCATATTCAAACAGGGCCCCTGTTCTTCTTACCCTTGAGCATGGCCAAGGAGCATGTAAACAGGTTCACATTTGAGTCACAGGTTAATGGGTCCAGCAGGGTTGCAACCTTTAGTCCTTCTAAAAGAGCATGGCTGGGGACAGCATCTTTTGGTGAAAACAAAATGGACCTTTTTAGCTGAACAGCTGCAAGGTGAACTTCTCTGCATTGCCCTGCTTGCAAACTGAGCACTGACTGATATCAGTCTGCGTCTCTCCGATAAATACAGCACTGCAATCCTGGTGCCAAAACAGAGCCTGCCAAATGGCACCGTATCTCTGGCTGCCTCAGGACCATCATCATAAAGTACCAGGACACCAAAAAAACAATGAGAAACAAATGAAGAGTGAAAGGCATTAGGTCTGATAGGGCCATGAAGAATGCAAGGACCTCTTTGGTGCATTGTGATAATGACTATTTTACTTCATGAGATTTGAGTTGCTTTCTCTGTCCTCTTCTATGCAAGCAGCATGCAGGGAAAGGCAATCACTGATCAAGAGCATGCATCTGCTGCAGTTCCCCTGCACAAGGCTCATTCTCTTCCCCTCATGCTACTGACTCAGACCGTTCCTGCAGCCCTGTCAAGAATTTAAATCCTTAACTGTATTCAAACTCTTAGGGGAGAAGGAATCACTGCTCAGACCAAGAAGAGAGACAGGGGCAGCTTTCTAGGCAACTACATTCTCTCCTGTAGTGACTTTGTGTGTACCTGCAGCGTGACCTCAGGGCTTACCTAGAATTCAAAGCGACTTTGCAAAGCAAGGTTTCGGGCTGCAAAACCGTAGTGCCACCTGGTCGTTTTGTGACTTTGTTTAGAGAAATAAAGCTACAGAAGATCAGACCGTCTGTGGCCTAAAAGAAATTCAGGATTGACTCTGATGTTAGCAGGGTCTAAAAGGTGATTTTAACCTTGTGAAAAAGTAACTAAGTCAAGATACCCAGATATCCAGCTGGGGTCCCTCGTATTGCTGCCCTTCGAAGACCTCCGGGGCTGCATAGGGTGGGCTTCCACACCAGGTGGTCAGAGGCTCCCCGCTTTTATAGAAGTTTCCAAACCCAAAATCTGTAGGGAAACAAATGTATATAAATCAGAGGTTGTTTTTAACTCTGGCACATTTTAAACCACCATCCATCAATGCCCTGGTGTTGATTTGCCCAGACTCTGAAGGTTGACTTTCTTTCATAGAAGGCTCAATTTGAAATGCTCTCACTGCAGCTCCTGCCAGATATGCTCACTGTTCCTCTCAATGTGTGCAAGATGCTAAACCTTACAGCTACTGCGACACGGACAACCCCCTGATGAAACCTCCTCCAAGCCTCTCTGGAAATACAACTTCTACTATTTGAGCACATTCGGATTTGTAAAAACAACCACTAATAACACGAGTGAGTTGCAGTCTTTGCCTGCTCGGTGGATGTACTCCCTGGGAGCTCACCTATGGAGACTCAGGGCCGACCCTGTGATTTCCTGGTCTTTCCCCAGGCTCTCATTAAGCCCCGGGCACACCCTGGGTACATGACAAATATTGACAGTGATGGCATCAATGTTGGGGGTGGGGAGAAGGAACTGCCAAAAGCAGCAAGTCTGGGAAAGGCACCGTCCTAGGAAAGAAGCCGATCTGCCTAGGACCCGCTGGTGCTAAAGGGAGCTCTGCAACAGGTGAGGAAAGAATTCAAATGTAATCATTACAATGCTACAAAAGATTCCAGGTTCTACATCATCTCCTGCTGCTCCCTTTCAGCACGTGGAGTTTTAAAAAAAAGAGAAATGTGATGGTAAAGTCATGGAAAACAAACTGAGAAGCACCTCTAACAAGCAGGAAGGCTGACTATAATATTGTTTTTATTACAGGGGTCCCCTTGAGCCAGACACTGAACATGCACAGAGTAAGTGGCAGTCCCTGCTTCCAAGGGTTCATCGTCCAGCAGAGGGGAAGCGCCCCGGCTGAGCACACACAGTAGTAGCTAGGACACAGAAGTCCTGCTCTACGGCTCTCCAAGGACACAGGCTTAACTGACTTCCTCAAATCCCTGCTGGGCACTGGAAGTAAATGAATGGGCAAAAACGCTGGCATTTCCCTCTCTGATCTTTCTCGGCAGCACATGACCCCTAGTCTAACAGGAAGCACAGAAACATCCTGGGCAGTCCCTAAGGCATTGGTATTGCTTTCAGGCTCTGATGCCAATCTGGACTTTGAGGATGTCCCTAGAAAGTTGCTTTTGCATAGTTGTTAACTTAGAGCTTACAAGAGCAGTTGTGTGCCATCAGCTTATCTATACTGGTATCATCGGGGACATCCGGATCCTCATCTGGATTACTCACTGACATCCAAGGCAGGGCTGCAGGGATAAAGTGCACCTGTTCTCAGAGACACACAAAGCAAAGCTACCACACGTGGGGTGGGGTTGCCAACTCTGGGTTCTGCTGTGGCTCTCTTCCCTTCCACACCTGGTTCCCTGCTCTGCCCCTAAACTTCTGCATCGCCCCGCTCTGATCTACTGCTCAGTTCCTCTGCCTTCCTGCCACCGTTCTTGCTCTCTTCCATTTGCAATTCTTACATACACCTGGGCTTTCTCCTCAATATTTGCCCCTGCCTGAATGCATTCAGATTTTGCTTCTGAACACTCTCAGTTCCACAAACCTACTCAGTGCTGATCCACGCAGTGCTGTTAATTAGATATTAATACATTTTTTAAAAACACATTGCAGCACTGTGTTTATATAAATGCATCTGTTCACTCTTTGCTGCTCCACTGTTTTGCCTTTGCCTTCTATGGGGCCAGGATGTCTCCCTTAGGTGCTTGGAGCGTCAAGGGTCTGAATTGTTTAGCCTCCCTTAACAGGGCCACAGACAGTCTTGCCTATTACCTAAAGGCAAAAAACACTGCTAATACTCAGAGAGGCAGAAGAAAGCACTCACTGAGGTGAAAGAGGTGCTTGGGTGGAACCAGTTGTATCCTTCACTTTAAACCCTTCAAGCCCCAGATTTAACTTTTTCAAACTAATTAGCTGTATTTATTTCCTGGGTCAGGCTGCATTACAGGCCATGCACAGTCTATGCCTCACAAACTCCCATGCTTTGCAGAGAGGAGTTACACATTAGATTTAGACTGGACATTAGGAAGAACTTCTTCACAGTTCGAGTGGCCAAGGTCTGGAACGGGCTCCCAAGGGAGGTGGTGCTCTCCCCTACCCTGGGGGTCTTCAAGAGGAGGTTAGATGAGCATCTAGCTGGGGTCATCTAGACCCAGCACTCTTTCCTGCTTATGCAGGGGGTTGGACTCGATGATCTATTGAGGTCCCTTCCGACCCTAACATCTATGAATCTATGAACTGGAGCATCTGCACGCTGAAGCTCATTAACTTGTGCTACATGCTTTCTGAGCATCTCTAGGTTCTGCAACTTCAGGTGGGGGTTAACTTTGTGCTACCCAGCTTGCATTAGGGTAACTTTGGTCTGCTTCATAGAGATAAAACAAACAATTTGCAGTCCTCCAGCATACCAGCGAATGCCCCCCCTGCTCTGTGGATGAATTTCCCACCCCCCTTGAAAATTACTGCCCAGACAGGGCCTTGCCAGTGCCAGGAAGCAGGGATGCAGTGGCAGGAATAGAGCTGGGAGGCAGAGGCATGGCAGTGCCTTCTCTCTGCAAACCTCCACATCTCTGTCCTGGGGTGGGGGGAGATGGCTGTGTTGCAGGGAGCCCACCAACGACCCCTGCCAACCCAGAACCAGCCCTCAGTTTTCCTCAGAGGGGGCTGCGTCTTTCATTTAGAACTGGGCAAATGCCACAGAAAAGTTCACTTAACCTCAGTTACTTGTGCCTCCCCATGCCCCCCTCCCCAACCCAGAGCAGGGATGGAGCCCAGACACCTTGGCTCCTAGCTACACCCCTGCACACCAGCCTTCTTGGGGCAAGTCAGAGCAGTGCACGCAAGAAAAGGTATTAACCTTAACACGTGACTGCCCACAGCACGTTCCAACTTTAACTCGGCTTCATATTCCACAGTTCGCATGGTCCAAGTGTAACGTGCATCTTCACCTGAATATCATTTGTGCTCAGCATCAGCCTATCTCTGAGTTAGCTGCTTCTCTAAGTGGGGACCTGCCAGCTTTTCTACAGAATAACCAAGTTGTCCTGTGTGAGCTTGCAGCTTGTGATTTTTTCAGATGGTAATGCTTTACTCTCCTAACTAGCTGAGCTCCTAACATTTCACTGTTCTCTGGTGCGACTTGGGGGATCTTGTGAAAGTCAAGAGTGTTGATATACAGTAATCAGGCTGCTGATTTAGCCCTATCAACCACTGAATACCTCATAGGCATGTGAATACCATGTGGCACTGATCAGCAGATAGTTGCGCTGATAAACACTGTGATTAGTAGACATTGTACAGGCACCACTGATACTGCTTCATTTTGCTCTATTTGTGTACCCTGTATTACAGCTGCAAAGGACTCGGACCTTGCCTCACATGACGTGTGCTACAAAAGGAAAGAGCCTCAAAGTTGCAATCAAAGCAACGCTGGGTTATTTTAATTAAAGGAAAATGCAATCTAACCCTCAACAAAAAGGAACCAAAGGGCTAGGTAAAGCTAACCTGTCCTGGCTCTGGAGTGCCACATACCCAGAGCTGGAATCAAGCTTTATTATCCATTTACACTCGTGGTGGGTGACCTTCCTTAACAAAAGGCTACAACTTCTCGTTTTTCACTGCCTCGTTGGGCTGTGCTCTGTTAATCGGTGGTGCTCTCTTTAATTAAACGCTCCAGAGCCAGGCGCTGATGGAATGAAGTCTTGGCTGGTCGGTCACGGAGAACTTCAGCAGGATCCTTTAAGACGCAGGTGGTCTCAAGCCTTTTCCCAGCATGAACTACAGTACGTCCTAGTAGGGAGACTGGCTCCCCTCTCATTTCCAACTACATAGCACCAGCATGGATCTATAGCAACCGCTTATGTGAAAAGTAATAGCAGGAAAAATATTCAGTGCAGTTTTAGCTGTCTTTAATGAAATGTGCTAGCTAGGAACAAAGGAGAGCCGGTGTCACGCTGCCAGTTGAGCCTACAGGCCACAGCATGGAAATCTTTGCAGTAGAAAATATATGGTTTGAGGCAATGCAAACTTTCAGTCAATACCCAACCCATTAAGCAGGCTATTCAATGGGGACTCAGCCCACAGGCTGACTTTCTCATAGGACCCCGTTCCGTGGCCCATCTGGGTTCAGGCAGAAAAGTGGAGCTGGTAGGTCAGTCACACTGCAGAAACACCAGCCACGTCATTCCTTCCTTGCTTCACCCCACTCTTTTTTCCAAGGCTCCTGCTAACCCTGTGGGCTCCGGACACAGAGACACGACGTGAACCTCTAAACTGACCTCACCCATTGCCACATGATGTTTAAGATGACTGCACCTGCTATAGCTGTGTCTTCCTTCCATAGACCTCAGAGCATTTAGTATGGCACTTGCCTATCCTATAGGGATGTTGTGATGTTAAGTATTAGCCCTATTTTACAGGAGAGGAGACTAGGACAAGGAGGCAAACTGACTCGCCCAAGGTCACACATTCAGTCAGTGGCAGAGCATCTCAAGCAGCCAGCAGAAGCCAGCAAGGGTCTGCCCCGAACCCTTGTGGGGACGTTCCCAAGCACAGCACCCAGCAATACGAACAGGCGCTCTGCTCCGCCGCCCTCACACGTATGCAGCATTTCATTAAGAGTGGCGTGACCTCTCTGTCCCCCGCCCTGATCCACACGATGTGCTCTGGGAACACTGCAGCGATGACTCCAAAACACGAGGACCAAAGGGGAACTACCCAACTCCTGCTTCCTTTTAAAAACACGGGCCTTTGCTCAGCTGTGACAATACGGTCCAACAGTCCCCTTGCATTTATCAGTTCCACGCACCTGACAAACTGCCTTCTTTTACATAACCTAGCCAGCCGGCAAAGAGAGAGAGAGAGACGCACACATTGTAGGGATGTCTCAATGTGCTGTCATGATAAGACCAACTATGGCTGGCAGGGCCTTTGAGGCTGGCTCGTGGGAAGCTAGATACAGGAACGAATCCTCAGCAGCAGCAAAGAAGGCAGCTCCACGTGACCTTTCCACCTCCCTGAAATAGCACCACGCCTAAACCAAACTCTGACCTCGGGGCCTGAAGGGTAGGACAGCTCATCGTACAGGGGTGCAGGTTAGAGATGGGCTCTGCTGTTACTCGGGCTGGAGCCCTGCCACCTTGCACATGCTAAATCCTTCCATGCTGACAGTCCTCCAAAGCCACCCCCACAAATCCCCGGGATGGGCAGACAAGTTATCTGCTACGGACACAGCAGACTGGAAAAGTCCCCTCGAATGTTTTAGCACTTGGAGTCAGAGGACGTGCCCCCAGGTGCTCATCGGCATGTGGAGATAAAACACTGAAGACCCAGGGCCTGGTTCCCACCTTCAGGGTGGCCCGAACCGTGTGAACAACTGCTCGGTTAACTTTGCAGCGCGGACGTAGCTTTGCAGAACATCCCCGCTCTTCAATTTGTGGCTGGAGACTTCGCAACCCCATGTCACAGCCACCAGGAAGTCATTACGTAGGTGTGAAATTTGCCTAAGCAGGCTACAACACCAAGATGAGGCACAATCCTGACATGATAATTATTGCAGCACCAGCTATATTTTTAAAAGACAGGAAAGTCTCAGAGAGGATTATTCCTCTGTGAAAAACACCTGCAAATGCTCTGCTCTTGAACACCACGTGCTTAACATGTTTAAAAAAAATACTTCAGCCCTAGGAGATGTCCATGCGGTGGCTTGTGTTAATGATAACCGAAAAACAGAGCCATCCCGGCACAGCAGTCAAGCTTCCCCCATTCCTAACTTATGGTACCCAACATATATCCTCTGACAGCTAGACGCAGACAGATAAAAGGCAGATCCAGGGGAAGCATGAACAGGTGGTGTTCACGAACGAGTCGTCTGTGTGCATTGTACCCTACGGTCCCCGTCACTGGGATGCTCTCCTTTCATTAAGGTCAGTCCCCACTTCCTTCTTTCAAATCCACTCCCTGCTATATGCCTCCAAACAGTTACCCATTTAACACTGGATAAGTCCAAGCAACAGTTGAGGGTTAGCCATTTTTATTTGAGAGGGGAGAAAGATATGCATCCCAAATGCTTTTGTGACATTGCTCAGCTCTTCAGATGGCTAGCTTTTCAGAAGAGGATATCTTCATTCTGGAAAGCCCCAACACATATTCAGTAATAACAATACAAATAATATGAATACATCTATTTCTGTAGTAACATACCAATTCTCCTCCAAAAACCTGAAGTCTCTGCAATGCTCCACCGGCCAAGGAAGCAGCAGACTCATTCACCATTCTTCAGAAGGCTCAAGGCGACAGGGCCCTTGCTCTTTGTTGGTATAGTTGTTTCTTAAAAGCTTGCATTTAGATGAATACTACTCTGCTTTAGGTATACTACTACTTGAGGAATACTACTACTCCTGCAGACTCGCTGCATGAGACTGATGGCATTCCTCAGAGAGCAGAGCTGCAGGTACAGAAGTGGTGTCCGAGCCACTAACGTGATCTCAGTGAATTATAGGGATCTGAAACCCGGGGGGAGGGAGTGGAAGGATTTCACTACAAGATGGCTGGAGCCTTGAGATCTAAATGGAGTGCCCTTGAGGAGACTGCAAAGGGTCGGATGCAAGTGAAGTGGGAACTGCGACCTGCAGCGTGAACTGCCTGGGTTACGGATGAAAAGGAACATCTTGTAAGGCTAGAGATTAGCGCCGTGGAGTCTCCTTCACTTGACATCCCCGAATCAAAATAAGACAGCTTTCTGAAAAGGTAGTCTAGAGCCAACACAAAATGACTGGGCTCAATGCAGCAATTCCTGGGTCATGTAATGGTCCTTGCAGTCCGTAAACTCTGTGCAACTATGGGAGGTTTTGGTTTTTCTCATGGTCAGTCATCTCTGTGACAACCATTAACACAGGATATTCAAAGGGACAGCTATCTGTGCAGGACTAGGGAAATTACTGCCAGACTTTTTTGGATATAAATTGTGCGTGCGACTTAGTTGTTCCACTTACTTTTGTACCACAGCCCACTTAGTATGAAGGGGTTTATTTCTTTCTAGAGATGAAGGAATGAACAGTGTACTGACTAAGTTATACAGACATCTGGGCTGGTACAAATTGGCTATCAAGGACTGGCAAGGTGTGAATGTCTTGAAGACACTCTGGAGAACACCGACTGCTGTCCAAGGGGGGCTTGTTAAACGTGGACGGCCTGTCTGATCACAAGCCCTCCCCACTCTGAACTGGGAGGGCAGCACCCATAGGAGCATTGGGACTGGGACAAGGACTGAGGTGCTCAGAGGGGACGGGAGTCCTTCTGTCTCAGAGGATGGGGTGATTTAGCCTGGCAAGGCCAAGTAGGGCTAGGCAGGTTTGCTACCAGAAGGTCATTTTCCTTCCATACCAGAGCCCACATCACCCAAGAAGAAGCAGCTGGCACCGTAGAGGAGAGATGTGCACTTAGGCTTCACTTTACTGCACCAGCCCCATGACCTGAAAAACTGTCCCAGTCAGCTAATGAGTCATGTTTTCTCCAGAAAAGCTGTTCCCTGTTACGAAGAACATCTGATGGAGGGGATGTTTGCACCGGGGCTCAAGCTCATTTAGACGGGCAGAAGAGGTCACGCTGGAAAACAGGAGGTGCTGAAGCCAGATGCCGCGTCTCAGAGGAGCAGTCACGAGGCTCCACTCAAGCGCACCGGAGGGGAGCGATCGCAAAGAAGGGAAACCTTCAGAAACACTGCAAAGAGGTCAGGGGCAGAGCACACCCTCGGGATCCGGGACAATACTGTGCTCAGGAAACATGGAGGAAGCCAGGCAAGCTGGCCAGACAAGGCACCCTGCTTCTGTGGTCCATCCTCATCATCCGAACGGACAGTATCAAGACCAGCTCAGGTCCTGTCGCAGAGTGGAAAGCACACGGTTACCCTTCCTCTGATCCCTACATCCAACACAAGTCATGATAAAATGGCAAAGAAAATCCCTTAAAATGAAAAACAAGCAAACAAAAAACAACCATCCCAAATCCCTCACTCCCTTTTTATCGCCTACCTTGTTCCTATCACAGCCAGACTTGTGTTGTGAAATCTTTAATTCACGTCGACACAATTTTTCTTTGCACATTACTGGCTTAGCAACCTTGACAAGACTTCAGGAGACACGAGGCAATTTCTTCCCTCACAAGCATGTTGCCATCTGTGCAGGTGTCATTAAGTCTGAACTTGCCCCACAGTTATCTTGAAATTGTTAGAGCGGTTGAGATTCCCACCCCCCCCCCCCCCCCAGCTTTGTTTAAATGCTGCAAAAAGATACCAGGTTGTTGCCGAGAATCGTGGCCCCGCTCAGGTCCCATCCGCGGGAAGGTCCCATCACCGCATCACAAGTACGTTTGCAGAGAGGCAGAGTTTGAGTGACTACACGTTGCAGAATAAATAAGACGTGGATATTCAGTTTGCCATTTTGGGAACACGCCTGGTGCTGTCTCAGTCCCTGAAAATGGCATATTTTGAACAGCTACTGTTTCACTATACTCCAATATATTCCCTCTTCCAATTCTGGATCGTTATCAGGGTACATTGTCATAATCATATAATTTTGGCCTCTCTGGTGCCAAAGGCCTCCAGACAGTGCTGAAAAATTTAAATTAGGGTTATATAACAATAGTGTTGTTCCCCACGCAGCGCACCTATATGCAGTGCCAACACATCACTCAGCACCTCCAGGTTTTTTTGATAAGGGCAGAGCCATGTAAAGACACAGGCCGTTCAAATGAAAATTTCTCTCCTGTTACTGGGGCTGCGTAAGGTGGATTTTGCACCTTCATAGTCATGGCTAAGCTGCACTACTGACACATTTCGTAAGTGTGAACGTGCAGAAGCCACTGGAGGAAGGAAGAAAGATTTATTACTATTACACAAATCTGAACAAATGAAGAATGAAGTGTGATCGGGCAGGTATTAGAAAGATTGAAGACAGACATTTTTTGTCACAATCTTTACAATCTCTAAAAATATTTCTGTTTTGTAGCCAAAGAGTTGATGAGCTTACTTAAGATGCACCCCAAGAACAAGCAGAGGCTAAACCTGGAGAGCCTGACCCTGGCAAAGTGTTACCTTCCTGCTCCTCATTTGGCCAATGACACCGACAACTTCTGTACTGGCTCGACACCGAGATGGATGCCCTTCGACTGGGTGAAGCAGCACCAGACACCCTCTTCCACAACAGAGGAGATCAGGCTGGAGGTACTGCATCCTTCTAGCCCCAACACGGGCAGGGAGAGCAGAAGCCAGTCTGCGCCACCTCCTCCCCCTGCCCCTTGCTCCTACTTTCACCTGCTACCGACTGGTCTGTCCTCCCTCCTAGAGGCTGTTCCTGAGGTTTGCCCTCTTCTCCTCCCACCAGTTGGTTTCCGTTTCATAGGTTTTGTGGGAGACTGTGTCTGGTGTCTGGAGCATTTGCCCCATACATGTTCAAACACTTCCTTCCTTCCGTGTTTTATCCATTATCCTACAATTCGGTTGCTTCCCTTTTCTAAGAGGAGCACTGACATCTTTCTGGATGTTGAAAGGTTGAAAAATGAGGAAAGGAAAGGTTGAAAAATGACATGCCCTGGCAATAAAGATAACAGCCAAAGCCAGATACCTATTAATTCAAAAATGGACATTTTCATGTACCATGACTCTCAGATACTTAGGGATACATATGCCAGCAAATTGCACCAATCTTTACAAATCCAATTACATCCCACTGTTGGACAAAATGATTACCCATGCAGGGAGTTCAACATTAGTCGTTAGGCTCTATCACTGTAATGAAATGTTGCTCCTTGGTTTCCTTAATTTTCCCAGACTTGCTTCTTCCGCTTGTGTAAAACAATTTTTTTTTTTTTTTAAGGACTCTCATTTTTAACAGTGATATTGTATTTGGAATAAAAAGACTTTGATGGGGTGCAGCATGCGTTCTTGGATTTGAGGTGCCTAACTGGGCTGCTTTGCTGTTTTCTCGTTTTATTTTTATTTTGATTAGTTTGCTTTGTTAAAAAGAGTTAGTTGTCAACACTAACTAGACCTTCCCCCAACCCCAACGTCTATGTTCTTATTCTGAAATTGCAAACTTCATCCGGATGAAAGGCGTTCCTTTTAATGTACTAGAAACTTTATTCATCATTTCTCATTCCAAATCTATCGATCAGATTTGAAGAACACTAACATTAAAGAGCAAAGCATGTCCCAGTCTTCATAGGACACGTCCCAGTCTAAGTATTTTGAAGATCTGCATCTGGACTTGCTATCTGAGGGCTGCTGTCTTCATTGGAGCATCTGCACTTTAAAAATACGATCATTTATGGCCCTGTGTTTGGTTGAACAAACTGTAGTTTTTGCAGTCTACAAATATTGGCTGTAGGGTTCTTAGCGTTTTGTTTCTCCACCTTTTTACTCCTTTCAAAAAAATCATAAATCTCCAAGAGGTAATTTTGCAATTACATAATTTAAATGATTCTCTTTCCTTTTTTCTTTTTTTTTCCTTTTAAAATCGAGGTTTCAAGCTGGTTCTCAAGCTGAGAAATGGAAGCTATTTCCCAGGAGTGACAGAACCACTGTAATTTATGCTGTGCACCCAACAATGAGGTGGTCTCTAATTTGTACCTTTAAAAAAAATTCCTCTTGCAGAAGAGCAAATGGCTTCAGGGTTAAGTTAATCCACTTTTCTAAAATTACCAACTAGATTCAACCTACCTGGCTTCGTGGAGACACACAGATCTTTTGTTATTATGGTAATATGAGTAAGGGAGATAATTGTGAGGAGAGAGGGACTGATAAAGGAAAGGTATGAGTGTGGTAGAAACAAACCTGACCCACTTCATGAACTGAATGCTGATCAGCCAGTTCTGACGTCAATGCATATTTTACTGTCCACCAGCAAGAGGAGCCGGCAGTGCGCCCTGCTTCAAAATAGCAGCCGCTCCTACCTGCTCTGGTTCGAACACAATAGGGCTGCAGTCGAGCTGGTGTGATTTCTGTAAATGGCACCTATATCATCTCTACATCCGAGCTCTGCTGGGCTGGAAGTGCACACACCTTCCAGCGATATCACGCCTAGTTCACAGCTGTACTTATTTTTCACAGGCTAAAGATTTCCTTGGTGAAGCCCGATCTGAACTCCGCAGATCCATCAGAAACCAACTACTATAACAAACAAAACAAAATACAGCTCATTTTCTCAGACAACAGCTCTGAAAAGAGCCACCGGGATTTGTCTTGTTAATGCTAAAAATAATACAACAGAAAATCTGAAGGAGTCTGCAGATCAAAATAGTCTTTAGCCCCATCCTCCTCAGACAGAAAACTTATGTAGTCACCGTGAGATCTTGTGTTTAGGATACAATTTGTGGGTGGATGCACGCGCTTTCAAAACAATTTCTGGAGGATAAGAGCCTACTAAAACAGCCTGGTACAATTGCCTTGGGATCTCTGTTCTGCCTAAAAATTACACTTTAGTTGCTTTAAAGATAGAGCCCCTCCCCATTACAAAAAAAATTACGCTGGGTCAACTCTCATCCTGTTCTGCCTAAGAAGCAAAGGTGATAATCTCACAAGTCCTTCAGCACGCGCTCTCAGGAACAATTCCTTTGGATCCGAGTTTATTCACTAGTGAGCTGAAATGCATAAGGCAATTTTATGCATATTCCTGCACTTGACTGAGAACCAGTTTGCTACTAAAGTAGTAAAAGCTTCGATTTTATGCATATTTCTGCACTTGACTGAGAAGCAGTCTGCTTCTAAAAAAGTACAAGCTTCAGAATAAAAGCCCTCGGAGAGAGAAGCAGACTCGCCAGCCAGCAACATTAGGAAGCCGGGTCTGATGCACGGCGGGGCACCTGCTTCTCTGCTCCTCCGCGGCAGAACTGAAAGCCTGTTCGGATTCGACAGGTGGCGCGACCAGCAGAGGGAAGGCCTGACACTGACTTTTCAGTTTGGATCTCACCTGGATTCTGTTTTGCACCAACATTGCAGAACTTCCCTGCACACTCGTTAAAAGCTTCAATTTGCTGTTTATAAAGAAACGTATGTTTATGAAGGAGCAGATCTAATAATTGGAGGTGGGAGCCTGGCTACCTTTGCTCGTCTGCAGCTTGGTGAATGAACACCACTGCCAGCTGCATCCATCAGAAGCCAAGTGAACTACCAGGAAAGGAAGATGGGGACAAGGACCTTTGTGCTACCAGATAACCAGACAGCGATAGGTAAAGCATCAGATAAAATCTACCACCCATGGCTGCAGAAAGCGACACAGCTGCTTAGGCACCAATCGCTGCACTGTTTCTGGAAGCTGTGACCTTCATTTGATGAGTTATCACCCGAGCTGGACAAAGGGACCCTCCTGGGTCTGACCGAGCTGCAAGCAAGAATCACAGCCTATGAATTAACGTGGAGAACGGAGCTCGCAGCCAGCGTGGCTACTTATACAGAGGCCAGCACAGCAACTAACATTTGTGCAGAACAGTAATATCGCTACAGAAGTGGAGAGATAATGAAATTAGCTCGAACTTTACCACTTAGCCTCGCTTTTGATTTATTTCTGAATCCTGGAGAACGTGTGCTTTGAAATTCCCTGCGACAGAACAGCTCGTGTTACTAACCTTTCTTTGGCTAACAGGTCTCCCGGGACGCCTTTGAAACAGTACTTTTGTGAACCTTTGTTGTGTTTGTGCTGGAATGCACAGGGAAGCGGGGAACCGGACTCCCTGCCGTGCTAGGGACATTCATGAAAGGGAGACCTTCTGTGAATGCAGCACAGCTTCAAGGCAGTCGAGGCCCCCCGAGAAGGAAATCTGAAAAACAATCCCTGGCTGAACGTGGCAAGTGATAGTACAGAAAGCTGCCATAAAGAAAGGAAAACGAAGAGGGTCAGAAAGAGATGGCAGGGTGGTGATGGATGGCTGAATGGGAGAGGGAGGGAAAGATCAAAGGAACAGCAGGCCGAGATCCTCCTGTAACCCGGTTCAGTCACCGGTAAGAAGCAGGGCCTAGGTTTCTGCAGTTCCAAATGGCAGGACCTGCCAACAGGCATGCTCCAAAATAACTTTTCCTCTAAAAGGAATCACAAGTCACAGTCACAAAACCTGAGCTTTTAGGTCTGCAAACAAAACCTTCCAAAATGTGACCCAACTGTGTAAACCCAATGGTCATGACAAGTCTAGCTCAAAGTGTCAGAAACAACCCGTCTCCCACCTCCGCTAGCAGGGATTCAGCTGGGTGATGCTGGAGCAAAGCGGAGAGAAAGAACAGCCTAAAATACCGAGCATCCATTCGGAGGCTCGTCACTGACCGCTCTCGGAGAATCTTGTCAGCCGCTCCATTAATTTTTATGGAGGAATGAGCCAAACTGATTCTCTACACCGTTAACTGTTTCACGCTGGAGAATTAATTGTGACATCCAGCTAATGGACCTCTCTCATAACCCCCATCTGCCTGCCTCACTTTCCAGTTGATCAAAAGTCCATATTGTGCCCCATATCAAAACTGCACCTTTCCCGCAGCATTACTGAAAAATCTTCCTTCACCTCCGGACCACTTCAATAACTATACGTGCTCACTACAAAACACTGCAAAATACGGAAACCTGAACATTTAGGAGTAGCATAAAATAAACAGCGCTTGATTTCAAAGCAAATGACACAAGGGCTAATGTGAGGACTCTGCTATTAGTTTTTATATTACGTTAAATTTGTATAATTTATCTTCAGCTGCTGCGGACTTTCCATCCGGATGCACTATAATGCTGCAGAAGCCAGGGGTCTTGCCACGAGGCGTACTGGGTAAGATGATTCATTGTCACTTTGCTCCCAGGTTCACAGCATTTGTTCTTCACACCATTTCTTGCACCATTTATTGTCCACTAGTTTGATGTCCCTTCCAGCGTGGAACAGGCTCTGTAACCACCATCTAACTGAAATTAAAACACACCACTTGCCCTTCCTTTTTGTTTGCCTGTTACCCAACTGTTCTGCATATTTTTAATCTACAAAGGAAAAAAAGAAAATCGGGAATGTTCCAACGAAAAGCAAGCAGAGATCACAATGAAGGAATGAAAGATCCAGGAGTTGGAGATGCGATCCGTACAGAAGGTGAGATGACACAAGCCTTGCTGAAAATTTCCCGGCTCGGGTCCAGCAGCCTATACCATAAGAAACCTCAGTCAAGAGCACTCAATCAGGGGCTGTGGTACCCTGTCATGCCTTGAGATCCTCTCAAGGGTGACCAGGGGTGCAACACAACGTTAGGTGTACAAATGTGGTGCACAAGATAAACGCAGAGATTTCAAGCAGGAATCCATAGCATCAAAATGTTCTGACCTGTTGTGGTTCCCGAGTTCTTTCCGAGTTGTTTGCAACATAAGAATTGCTCTACTATTTTTCCGTAGTCAAAAAATGAGCAAAAACTCAGAGCTGGCATTTTCTGAGGGGTGCCTTGAATCTACCAAACCTGTGAACCATTGCTCTGAAGGATCTTTCCTTCTGTCTCCTGTTCTGAATGGAGTTCTTTATGCTGTGCTCCCCCCTTTAAAAAGTGCAACGCATTAAAAAAGGAGCTGGTTCCTTTTTCCGTTTTTGGAATAAAGGAGGCTTGAGAGGTTTTAGGGGATTTTCCTGGCTGTGTTTTTACCCTCGAAATAGCAGGGATGTCAAGTCTGGTCTTCCCTGGCTTTGCTGCAGGATCTTACTGGGAGTGTCAACACCTGAATTAGAGGAGGAGGGGCTGGACTCTTTAATAAAGGGGCTCCTTCACCCAAAATGCTAATTAGCCAGTCACTGAAGTTAAACAAGCGATTAATCAAAAAAATAAAAAGGCAGTTGGGTTAAAAACCACTTTCCTTCCAAGTTCTTCAGCTTTCAGTCTTTTATAGTGCTTGTGAAGTTAACATTTCACTCTTTCATATGAAAACAAACAGAACAGCACTGACCCTTTCTGTTTCCCGTCAAGATGCCCTCTTTACATAATCAAACCAAAAGGAACCCACTTCCAATTCAAACCTGCTGTGGATCACCTGTAAAAACCCTTAGCTGCAGCTTTACCCTTCTCGAAAACACTGGACATCAAAATGCATTTTGATCTTACCCCTGGAATCACGGCAATGCCTTTCAGTCCATTGCCGGAAAGCCAGGTAGGAAGCCCAACAATCAAGGGATGTGATCATGATTTATACCTCAGAAGAGTTTCTCTCTGTGGCTTTCTCTGCCATCTGAGAGTCTACTTGCACTTTCTTGTCAGAACCGGCACATTCACGTCTCCTTTGCAAACCGGCTCCTTCCCTGGTCCCAGACTACTACCGATGACAGAAGTTCAATGGCTCTCCAAGTCTGGGTGTCATCCAGCCATTCTCTATGCTACTGTCTCAGGCCTAAATCAGTATGGAAGGGATCCTGGAATGGTAATGAGGTGACGAGCAGCAAAAATGATTCCACTGCAAACAACATCTGCTGTCTCTAAATTTATCATTAAAATGAAATCAAGCATTCTAAAAGAAATCAATAAGTTCTCATCTTGAGCCTTTTTGATGTTGAAAGAAGTTATTTGATTAATTCAGCTTTAACCTGAACATCTGGCAGCGTTACTAAAATGTCACGACACCACAAAAATGACAACTCAGCAAATTATTTCTGTTTTCTTGCTAACAGAAAAGGAGCTAAACTTGGAATTATTTTTAGTTAAATGTTCATTGCCAACCCCACAGCGCAAACCGATTAACCATCCTGCTCGACTCTGATTTGCCATGTCCGACTTTCAGTGGACTTTTTGAGCAGCAGCAATCAGTTTGCTGGAGCAGACAAGGAATTGCCGCACGTACCAGGAAGGTTAGACTGGGTATCAAGGGCATGCTGGGTACCTGCTATTTTGATGTTCATGTTGTTATCGAGCAGGAGATTCTCCGCCTTGAGGTCACGATGCACTATCTTCCGGCTATGACAATACTCCACCGCAGAGAGGATTTGCCAGAATTTGCGCCTGGCTTCCGATTCGCTCAAACGGCCGTGGTTGGCAAGATAATCTGTGCAAAGAAAGCAGGAATTAGTCAGGAAGACTCAGTCGTGTCTCTCAAACATGTACTGCTGGGAAAGAAAAAAGAATTTTAGTCCGGATGCCAATGATTATTCATCCCAAGCACCTCCTTGGAAGAGCAGGAGAGGAAGAACAAGCCACCGTCCCATATAGCCCAAACCTCTCCTCCGTCCTTTGCTGCTGTGACTGGTCTACTATTTGTTACAACAGAAAACCTCCCTACAATGGGAGAACAGCTCCCAGTTTTGTGTCACCCTAGCCCTGATTCAACGTTTAGTCACCTGAAGAAGTCATTTATACTTCCTGACAAGTCTCTCTTCTCCCAGGGGTTTTAACTTATGGAGCCCTGCTAGGGAAGAGACCAAATATCTGCAACAGAAGTGGCTTAACCCAGCTCTCTGCACCACTGAAACGAGGGGCAGCTTGTTCTTATAACTAATAATTGCATGAAAGTCATTCCGGTGCTAAAAGATCAATAGATCAAGAAAGTGAGGCCTATTTTGCTCCCTGAACGGACACTGCATAGGCAGTAGCAGTGAAAGCTCTCCATTAATTGTCCCAAGCAGCGGTCAGTCTCCATTGCCAATTCAATCTCTTGCCTCTTTCTTCGAAGGAAGACAATAATGGGGACCCTCATAAGGACAATTTTAGAATCGCGCCCGTTCCTCAGGCTTGGGGTTCAAACAATTAATGTCAGAGATGCAGTAATGGGGCAGGTATTGTAGTTACATGCAACTGTGAAACAAAGATGCATATGGGAATCTAAGATGCACGGTAATAATCGGTTGCTAGTGGTGAAATTAGAAGGGATCAATGAACAAGAAATGCTACAGTGTTAGAGCTGGAAAAAACAAACAGACAGAAAAACAAACAAAAAAGTTGTTTTTTTAGCTACACGATTAGCATCAGACCAAAAATAAATCTTTAGCACTGATAACCTCTGAGGTTGCCTGTCGTGAGCATCCCTGCTTCCTGACACAGGGCGATGCTTGCTATGAGCTCAGAGGCGACATACAAAGTCTCACACCAGAACTGATTTCTCAAAACCATTTTAAAAGCTTTCTGAACCACCAAATACAGCGTGACTTCTCTCTAAATCTGCACAGATAATGCTCATCTCTTAGCTATTCAAAAATAAGTGATCTTCCATATGCCTGTATACTCCAAAAGGCTTTTTTTTTTTTTTAAACATATTACACTGAAAAGGTCTAGTTTGAGTGAACATTTTTATGGGGGATATAAAATATTCAGTGTTTCCATCCCCTATCCCTGACCCCTTCATTATGATGCACAATCATCCCCGGGTTTATTAGCACCGTACCAGGGTTATTAGCACTTGAGGTTACATTAAGAGGAATGAAATCCAAAAGGCACGGAGGGAAGCAAGTAGCTCAATAGGACATCCATTGCTTTGCTGTCACAGTGAAGCATTTGCTTATTGCAACACATTTTGAAGCTCAGCTGTTTGTCTAAATGCAGTTCTTCAGAGAGAGGAAGGGGGAGAAAAGGATATTAACTTTATCTGGACTGAGGTTCGCTGCCTGGCTGTCACATTTCCAGAGTAATTCGTTTTGCCCGTAGCGGCACCTCGAAGGTTTTCCATTCCCTGGAGAGATTTTCTGAATATAGCACAAAACCAGAGGCACTGGGGATTAACACTGGGATGCACAGTGAGTGCTCGTTCCACTTTCATTTCAGACAGCTGCCATCATGACTCGTACCCAAGCAGGCTGCTAACGGTTGGCATAATACCTGGTATAATGTTAATACGCTTCAAGTAAAACTCGCTGCTTCGTCTTTGCCAGCATCACACCAGATTGCGACTTCAGCAACATGTCAGACGCACGCTTACTCTCATGCTCAGACCTGCTGCAGAGCAACTTTGAAATAAGACATCTAAGTTTCTCAGACTATTGTGTTCTCTTCTTCTCTGACTAATTCCCAGGGAGACATTTAAAGTGCCAACATGTCATTCAGGGAACACACATATTAACACGTTAGCTCAGAAATTTTATTTCCGAAGCTTCTGGAAATGCAGGCGACGTGAGGAGCACCACTCCGTGTGCAGCCCGTTAGCCCGCAGGGCCAGACAAAACTTGAGCAAGACCATCCTTCGCTTTCTCCTTTTTAAAGGACTGACTGCCGCCAACTACAAGGAAAAAAGGCCCCCAAACGGGCAGAAAGACCGAACCCCTTCTGCCAACCCCCAGCTGAGATAATAATTCAGGACACAGCGTAAGATCCCAGCTCACCTTGCTCCTATGGGAAAAATGAGGCAATTCAGACTACTCCTCCTATTCGTACCTGTGGAACAGCCCATGAAGACGAGGAGTAAGTTTTACCAGCGAGCGCTGCTTTGATGTTTGCAACTTGGAGTCTACAGAAGCCAGGCAAAGGAACAACACAGGAATTGCTTCCTCGGCGAGCTCCCAGGATGTAAACCACTCCGAAGGAAGCAGCAAGAGAGCGGCAACTCCATTACTGGCTAGAAAAGCAGGGGTGTACATGCCACGGCATGGCTTTAAGTTCCCAACTGGTGACAGCTGTCAGTCCCGCTCCTGCAAACTGCTGACAGCTCTTTACAGCTTTGTGGTGTTGGTTAGTCAGCTCCAATAATAGCAGTCCAGCCATGGCAGCCTGGATCTGAATGTGTGTGTGCAAAAGCCTGCTCTAGAGAGCATTACCAGGAGCTCAGTGGCTAGTCTAGAGCTAGTCCCAAAAAGTCTGCATTAAGCAGGGAGTGACTATGGTATAAAGAATGACTATATCCACAATGATTAGTGACTCCTGTGGGCTTAGAAGACACTTGACAGTTCTCTGCTTGGATAAATTAGAGCTCACATGATGAAAAGCCATAGCTTGTGTTCTCAATCCATGATAGGTTGCTGTATTAACCTGCAACCCCTTCCATCATTTCCACTGAAAACTTTGCTCCTCATCGGGAGGTAATAAATGACGCCTTGCTAGCTGCTACACAACGTATACAATTTCCCAAATGTTGAGGATGATGGAGACAGTCTGTTGGCATTTGGCTATGGTTCCTGTGTTATGGCTGGAGGGGAAATTTAGCAGCAAAGAAAACCTTTTACATCCTCCAGGTTGTATGAGGGAGCTTAATAGACAGAGAGAACAAACACTGCCAAACATTATCCTCTGGCAGTATTTCAGAAAAAAAAAAGAATTTGTAAAAAGGACAAATCTAATTTACAAGCCATCAATAACAGTTTAGCTGCTTGTTTACGATGTGACATGGATCAGAGGATCATAGCTGGCAAAGGACCATCGAGAACTGGAGACACAGTCAAGGCCAAACTCTGTTCTCAATTACTTCACTCATAAAACCACAAACATTTCCCTGAATTTAGTGGAATTATTCTGGCTGTATGTCTGTCTAAGGGGTGTTGAATTTGGCCCTCAATAAGTCAAGGCAGCCTTCAACATGAAAACTGAAAAGAAGGAAACAGCCCAAGGACAAAATATGAAGACCTGGAAGAAACCACCTGGGGCTGTAATTTAGAGAATGGCAAGCAGACCTAAGGAAGGAGTTGTCAAATTGGGAGCAGACCAACCAACCAGTCACCAAGGTGAGGCGGAGACATTTGCAGCACCTGTGAGAGCATGGCCCCCAATTCCATGGAAAGTATGCATGACCTTGATTAGTTCTGGACACAAGACCCGATGCAAAGCTTTAACGGAGACAGGAAACACGCAAAATATATACAGAACCACAATCGGACCATTAACGTCCACGAGACATTGATCACCATATGGTCCACAGTGCAGCTGAAAATTTCGTGAAGAGAGCCTACTGGGTACAATTTTCTATTCGCTTATCTTGCCTTGCAGATTAATGGTATGCATTTCCTTAATATCTTCAACATTACCCTTAAAAGTTGTCTTATTCATCAATACAAATGGGTAATTAGTTAGAGTGATGTTAGACTCAAGGAAGACTGCACTGCATTCAGAAGGTTGTCTAACTTTATTGCAAGCATGCAGTTGGTCCAATTAAAAAAAATCCTTCTCTCTTATACAAATTGGGGGAAAAAAATTAAGCAACTGTCTGAAGTCTCACTTCCCCCTTGTTAGTCCCCGCAGTTTCACCCACTCAAGTAACTTGCCAACTTTTTCTTAAAACAAAGGTTCCTAGCAGGTAATTTGTACCTACACCTCAGTTCAATATGAAGAATTGGAAAAAAACAAAGTTCAGACAGAAGGGACGATGGAGCCCAGCCCCAAGAAATGCAAGCATGGGTCACTACTATGAACAAGAGATGCCAAAAACACTGCATCAGTAAAAAGTTGGATTTAAAACTGGGGTGAAATAATAGGCAGCTCAGGACAGCTCCTCAGCCTTCAAGGCACCGCGCTATGGGCTAGCACAAGGCTGGGCCCGAGGCACATCCATGGTGCCTGGGAAGAGCGTAAGCAAGCACGTTCCAAGGGAACAAATGAGAACGGCCCTGGCTCCAGTGGCCAGGAAACTCAATTCACTTGCTGCTCTCATTTTGGACCGAGACGTTCCCTTGATTCATGAAACGTGAGCTTCCAAGCCTACCCAGAAGTAACCCAGCTAGAGCACCCAGCTCCCACCAAACCTCTCCTGTGGTCTAGAACGGCAGTAAGGTGGCTCCTAAACTCTGCTAAAGTCCCCACGGGAGCTTGTTCCACACCAACAGCTTTAAGCTTGGCACAAATTGTAACTGCCATGGCCATGATCTCTCTGAACTGAAAGAAGGTAAATGTCCTAACCTTCTAGCTATAGAACAGGCAGTACTTTCCCCTCTTCTGCTGAAAGTTGCACTGCGTAGCAGAAAGAAGTAAGAGAAGTGGGGGGCATAGCTTGATGGTATAGGGCTCAGGGCATTCTCCTGGTTTGGAGGGTGGTGGGAAGACCCGGGCTCTGGTTCTTGCTCAGGACCTGAGGGAAAGCACTTCTCGGCTGTTCCCAAAAGCTGCAATGAAGAATGGAATCAGAGGTGGGAGGGCGGCTTCTCCGACTGGCATAAATACATGTGAGAGCACCGATCTGCTAATGCTCAAGCTTTGACATTTTATTTTCATGCGAAGCACCTTAATCATTTCAAATCGTGTGTTTGACAAAAATGAGAGGAAGCTGTTGCCTGCCATATGCGTTAGCAATTTCAAGGGACTGTCAGCGATTTCCCTCTGTTTGCATCTGTTCTGCTCTGCGTCAGGACTTTGAGCTGCTTTGATTTCTTTAAGCAGGTCAAAACTTTTTAAGGCTGGGAAACCAAAAAAAGGAAAAAACAAAACAAAACCTGTTTCATACTATGAAACAAAGTTAACGACTGAGTGGTTAGAAAGACAGTTTAATAAGTTTCTGAGAAAGATAGCAAAATGCATATGCAATGATAAAGGAATTGTTAGTACCACTATTTAAAAAGAGAAAAAGCCCATTTAACTCCTAGTGCACACATGCATTGCTTTCCAGTTTTTGTTTTGTTTTTTTTAAGTGCTTTGCAAATGTTAGTTTGGGGACTGTGATGAACAGTGGGATAACTAAACAGATCTCATTACAATTTTTGCCCTCCCTAAAAAGTTTGCCTTCTTGTTTCAACAAGTATCCTTAGGCCCATCTGTCATAATTCTAGTTTCTGCCTAGTCATAGGTCCAGGACTGCATTAGCGCACAACTAACACCAGATGCCCAACTGCCTGGACTTGCCCTCCTACATGTCACCGTTTCAGTATAAGCCTCTTCTCCCTAAGCGAGATGAAGACTTCCAAGGAAAGCTCACAACCCAGCAGCAGGGTTCACCTTGAGCACGGTACAGTGCAGCCCGGGGCTGCTGACGGACAGCTCAGCTTGATCACAAGCTTGCGTCAAACTGAAGGAGCCTGGCAGCAGCAGGGGTGAACGACTGCTTTTCAGCAGGCTCAGAAAATGGATTTCATGGTTTTCTCGTTTACCAAAGCGCAGTGAAAGATGACTTACAGAATCACCCAAAAGGACCAGCATTAAAATAAATAAATACTCATAAAAAACCCCCTATTGCCTCATTTACAGTGGTCTTTAGCTAAAGGTCAAGGGCAGCTGTTAGGAAACCCTGGGAAATGGGCATTGTCTCCACATTTGGGATCTGCACGTGAGAAGCGGTGAGAATGAAGACTGCCCGGAGGCTGCAGTTACAGCGAGATGAAATTCCTTCTCGCATGCAACTGACTTCCATCCCCACATTTTCACATGAGGTCTTTCAAACCATTTAGCATTTCTGTAGCTTTCACTCTTTAAAGGATGCTGCAGCTCTTCAAAAGGAGACTGGACGCACACCTTGCTAGGGTTAGTTGACCACAGCAGTCTTTCCTGCCCAGAGCAAGGGGGCTGGACCCGATGATCTCACGAGGTCCCTTCCAGCCCTAAACTTCTGTGAATCTGCAACACTGGCAAAGGAAACCCTTCAGCCCTTATCAACAGGAGTCCCACATCACCCCCCGCCTCCAATTAAGCTGCATACGCCATAAGCACCAAATTAGTCACACATGCAGAAAATGGGGTAAAGTGATGGGAGCCACTCCCAACCTTCCCATCTAGGACATCCAGCTCCATCTACTGCATTGGGGAATCTCTTTTCTTTCCCTTCGCTGCTGGGCACCGCCACCAATGGGTGGTACAGCCCTCCGAAGGCTGGGGCTAATGCACCCGCACATCAAAAAAGCTGCAGTTCTGGGTCTCCCACTAGCAGAGCCGAGTTTCAAATTCTCTCTCTGCAAAAGCTACAAATATTTTAGGGATCGTCATTCTGGTCCAACTGCAAATTTCTTCTCTAATTTCAGGAGCCTCTCCCAGGCAGTATCGCCAATAAGGGTAATGATGCTGGCACTGGAACAAGATTCATCATTTGCAGAACAAGCCAGCACAAACTTCTCTGTCTGAAGTCAGATAACAAGTCAAAGCAGCTGCTTCTATGTGCAAGCCCATGGAGATGATGTAATGGAGGTGGAGAACACTGCTTCCGTTTATTTGCAATAAATCGCTCGGGGAGAGATGATTAATGGGTTTATTTATGGATTTTGGTCAAAGGAGTTATGTAACTGTCACAGCTCAACCTGTTTGTCTTAAGTAATGTAATGCCAAAAGAGCAACACGTCTCACAAACCTCCAAGTCAATTGGCTAATTGTACCGGGTTACCTTTCCAACACTGTTTTATAAGTAAGTCACAAAAAGATCTGATTTATGCCTTTTTTGTTGTTTTTAGTTTCTTTGCGATATACAGGGAAGATCTGAAGAACCAACTTTTATACCCTGGAAACCTCCTAGGCTAGTGGAAAACTTTTAGTGAGCAAGTATAGGGAAAAGACACTTCTCCCTAATATTTTTTAATTTCTGTAAGTTGCATGTTTTATTAAGATCTAATTGAGCTCAAATGACTGATTAACTCTGCATCTTAAACACAGCTGTCTTTCTGTCCATAAACACCTCTGTGCCCTTCATATACAAAGTTCAAGCTTACACGAAGCTCGCGCTGACCCTCCAAGATATGCTTCCAACAAATGCAGGGAAGGCGAGACATGGCACTCCAGCCTAGTTATAATTAATGCAAATGCAAAGAAAGAAAAGAGCCTGCTCCAGAAAAAACAACTCCAAACTGTCAGGGATATTTTAGCATATCATAAAGAAACAGAAGGGCACAAGCTTTTAGAAGATTTTTTTAAGGTCAAATTTGTTTAGTAAAGCTCCCCGGCTGGTCTTCTTTCTAAAGCAGCAGAATCTTTCTCCCTCCCACAGTGACGCCGTCATTTCCTATCTCCTTCCGCAGAATCGAGTAGGGAGTGGAGAAAAGTCACAACAACAAAAAAAAAAAACAGAAAAAAAAATATTAGGTCACCACAGAGATAAAGGAAACATTGCTACTACAAACTGCTGAATAATGTTTCAGGCAGCAATATCAGCTGGACAAACACTCCCGGCTGCCGACAGCATTTCAGCTAGTGGCTCGGGAAGAGAAAGATGGTCTCAACGATAAGTTTAGGGATGGGTCGCTCTGTTCTAACAGAGGGTGAAATCACGAGGCTCCGTTTCTTTTCTGCATGCCCAACCTAAGATGCACATGTTAACTCAGAGGAGAAGAAGACCCACAGCTTTGAGCAGAAAAGAAAATCCAGCCAAAAAAATGCTTTAGGTTTGTGCTAAACGAGTCTCCCAGCCCTTTTGTAAGAGCCTCGCATGGCGATTTGAACTATGAGGGGCTCTCACCTGGGCGCACAAGAAGAACAGAGACGCTTCCCCTTGTAACACCTTATTAACTGCTGGCCTGGTATATATTAGCACCGTTGTTTTACACATGTGCAAATGGACCCGGAGACAAAATGACTTGCACATGACCACCCCGTCCGTCCTGGCAGGGCGAGGATTAGAACTCGGGAGTTCTGGATCCTCCAGTCACATGCCCTGTCCACAAGACTGCAAACTTCCCCGTTCAGCTGCCTGCCTGTGCTGTCTATTTTCTTACATAAAAGGCTCCATCTATAACAGCATTGTGCGTCCAGTGACCAGATGTCATAACAAGTTAAACCACGTAAGACCTAAATGGCAGAGAGCGGTGCCGGCGAGTTGCATGTTCTTCAAGATTCAATGCTGCATCGACACTTTAGTGTTACTGCTGGCCACGGACCTCTTCAGGAAGATCGACCAAATTCATGACCAGGCGTGGGCAAACGTGGACAGCTGTTCTGTGCTGCCCTGTGTGCAATCCCCAGTTTCAAGTGGGTACAGAATTCTTCTTTGCCCCATTCTTATCTGAGCAATGAAACAGCATGGGCTGAAATGATTCATTACAGCGCTATCTTCCTACTATATGTATTTACTCAGTTTATGGCCTTAATGTAATAAAAATTACAGTGCAATATAGTCACCCTGCTATCATGCTTCCCACAGAAAATTAGTTTTTTTATAAATATTATATATACATGTATGCATATATATACACACACATATATGCTTCTTAATAATGCCTTGGAGATTCTTTCATTATACAGTATCCAGCACACTTGTGCCGTTAACAGTCTCAATGAGCATTTCATGGCCATCAATACGCTGTGAATGCCATACTTCCTGCTGTCCATTGCAGTTACACCACTTCTGCTGGGAGAGATATGCCTACATTAAGCACATCCCACTCAGTATAAACAACCCCTGATTTTAAAGGGGTTTCGATTAAAATAAAATCAAGAAACATCAAAATCAAGCTGAAACTTGATCCAAATTTTCTGCCCTAAATACTGAAAGAAGTGTTGTCTGCTCGGAACTAAGTATGTATAAAATGGTGGGGGGGGAGGAGAGGGGGAAAGGAAATAGGATTTTTCCTACTGCCATAATTAATATAAAATGGGAATTTAATGTCTTTGGGATTTCTATACATGGGAGATGTACATGTATATAATATTCCCATTTAAACTTTGACTTTGGTCAAGAGATCAAGTCATCCAGGCAGTTTCTCAGGTTATTGGCAGTGCAAAGTATCCACACCCCCTACAAACCTCAGCATCCAGTTTTGCTTCAAAAGAATCTAGTTAGATCTATTCAGAACAAGTGGGGATGTTAAGGAGTACATTAATTAGGTGGATCCATGAGGCAGAAAGTGGACTATTACATTCATTTCTAAAAGATGAGATCTGTAAACGTGGAAATTAGAAAACAGAAGAGCGATGCGCCAGGGCCGCAGGCACCGAACGACCTCGTGCTATCTAGTGGCCTGAGCTAAGCAGCAGCTGGGAACTCAGATGTGCAAGGACGGGGCAGGGACGTTTTGGCTCTGTTAAGCTGTCTAGAGAAACAATTACAAGGATTTCAGTGAGCTGGAACGAAAGTGTTTTGTGCGCTGCTGCCGCCTCACTACTCGGTACCGTGGGCAGCAGGAGCCAGCACCAGTCTCCCAGGAAGAGGCAGACTACTGGACTTCAGCTGGATTATGCAACCTCCTTGCTTCTCAAAAAAAATATTCAAATTAAACACTTGGGATCAGTCTCTAGAATCCATAGATTCAGAATAGCCATTAGATGCCTCCAAACGTCCTCCCCAAGCCTTAATGCATTTGTGAGGCTGAACACAGCCAAGAACAAGAACAAACAGAAGCCTGGAGGTTATGCAATCTCCCGATACTTGTGTGCCGAGTATCATCTCTATCATTACGACTGACAAATCACATGATACTGAGGTGCAGATAGATTTCCAAAACACAAACGTATAAACATTCAACACGGTCTCTTAACCCTTTAATAAGATTTGCAAGCTCTTTTTTGTTAACGATTTAGGTTGGATATTAGGAACAACTCTCTCACTAGGAGGGTGGTGAAGCACTGCAGCGAGTTACCTGGAGAGGTGGTGCAGTCTCCATCCTTGGAGGTTTTTAAGACCCGGCTTGACAAAGCCTTGGCTGGGATGATCTAGGAGGGGCTGGTCCTGAGCAGGGGGTTGGACTAGATGTGACCTCTTGAGGTCCCTTCCAATCCTCATTTTCTATGATATAACAAGTACATTTGAAATTCTCCAAATGGCACCATTTGATTTTACAGCTCTGGCCTACCAGGGTTTTGTTAAAGATTCCAGGCTAAAGTTACAGCTAGGTTTGCCCTTACACTCCCAGCAGGGCCCACAGATGCGTGCACAAAAGAAACCAGTTTAACCATTTGTACCAATAGACTTTGCCTTCCTCCAACAAGCACCAAGTACCACAGAGTATCAACATGAGTAAGAGTCAATGCCTGCAGAGGTGATGCTTGTGTGTCAGCCAGTGTTGAAATAGGATTGATTAAGATTTGAGCAATGCCAGGTCCTGGGTTATGGTGATCATTCTAAGAGAGCTAAAACTTACCCAGTATTACTGTGCGAAATTTCACCGGGTTTTGTTTTGACGCTGTTTCGACTTGCTTCAAGCTCGAAACAGCGACGTTGAAATGAAACGAAGGACTTTGAAACAGCCTCGAAACGAAACGAGGGCAGTCGAAACGTTTTGAAAGCTTTGAAACGTTTCGAGTTTCGAAGCTGAAGCTGGGCTTGCCTGCAGGGAAACAGGAAGTAAGGAGAGGGAGGGGGGGAAGGACTGCTCTCATATTGACCGTGACTGTTCGGCTGCCGGAGATGCTGCTGGTGCTACTATGCTGCTTACTAAGGTACTACCTGTCATTGAAAGTGGTGGACCGGGATGAGGCTGTAAGGGAGGAGACGACCTCCTCGGGGCACACTACCGTGTCGTGTAGAGGCCCCAGCACCAGTGAGGGCACACCTTAACACTCCCCCCCATGAGTTTTGCTTGTCAGCAGCCCGAGGTGCAGTTTCCCAGAAACCCCTGTGCCTATCTCCTTGAAACTTGGCAGGCTTCGTGCCCTCAGATGGGTCTACCATCCTTGCTGTTTTCATCCAAATCTGCCAAAAAATGACAGTTACAGGCAGTTTCATGCTTCCCCACTATAGCCGATGGGCAAAATGTTGAAACAGCGTTGAAACAGCGAAACAGTTTCGATGGAACAAAACAGGTTTTTTAAATGAAATGAAACTCAAAACGAAACGCTGTCCTGTCGAAAGGGTGAAACGGAAGTTGAAACAAAACAATGCTATTTTGCACAGCCCTATTACCCAGGTCACCTTCCTGCAACATCTGGACTCTGCTCTAAGGAGATTTAGGGAGACTGCCTGCAACATAATAATATAAGCCATGGCTTTTCTTCAGGGCTAGCTGATGAGTTGATTATATTAGGGCTATTACAAGATACAGGGTCAAAGAAAGAACAGTTGCATACCGATGGTAATTGGTTTTTCGAGATGCTGTACTCAGCTGCCACTACAGCAAAACCCACACTGTGTGTAACGTGCCCCAGCTTCGAACCTTACATAAGGATCGCATGCTTCATGGTCCCTTGGAATCCTGGAGAAGGGGATAAGGAAGTGGAGTGCCTGATGCCTTACCACCCTTGTGCCTCAAAGCTGCTGAGGACTCAACGAAGGCAACGGCAGAGCAGACCGCAGGATTCACAATGACTACCATCCATTGCTTCAAAGGAAGTGCAGTTACTGTACATATTAGGGGCTTTCCCAGGACTTTCCAAATTCACTTTCTTGGCTGAGGGGATGGCCACAGGAGACCGTTTTGACAGCGAGATGAGCTGATCGAGTGCTTGGCGGAGGATGGTGCAAGAAAGTTCTCTATCAGCTTTAGAAAGAGGTCCTATGTTGCTGGTTCTCCGACTGATGGGAAGCACATGTTAGAAAGGCTATCAGAGGAGGATCAGATACAACACTGGTGGATTGCTTAAGCAGAGATTATCAGGCTGAGGGTGAGAGAGAACAGAAGACAGTATTTGCTAGGGATGTAGCCTTTCACAAGGGAGAACAGACATCTCCTGTGCCATCTGACTAAAAGCATAAGACAATTTCACGACAGACGGGATTCAAACCCTGTAGGTTCTGAGTCCACCACAACGATGGCTGGTGAGAAGTGCCTCACTCAGCTCTACAAGGGGCAACCGGTGGGAGGGGTTCCCTGTTTTTGGAGCATCTATAATCAAAAGAATTAATGGATGGAGAGAAGCGGGACTTCCTCCAAGAATCATCAGAGAGGCATTGGAAGCCTATGAAGGTATAGCAGGTGAACACCTGCTGGGTTCCCTCTTGTTATCAAGGATAGTAGGGGAAAGCTGCAGCTGCTCTGCTCTTTGCATCTCTAGAAAGGAATGCAATGAGGCAGGCACATGACATCTTGTAGCCTGATGGATGCTGCTGCTCTAAAGAGATGCCAAGCTGACATGTGTGAAGCATACCTGCACCTCAATGGGATCCACCCTGACACATGCTTGCAGTGCTGCTGTCTGCTGATGCACATGGTGCAAAGCAAAACCAGAGCGTCAAGTACCTAAAGTTAACTGAATAGGCAAGACTGACTCAACTTGGCCAGGTCTAGGAAGATAAGTCTGTCCCATCCAGGCAGAGAGCAATTCTCAATCTGTATTTGATTTTCTACACTACACTTTCACAGCAGGGAGAATAGCTTCCTTGAATTTGGGAAAGTACTTAAACGCACGATGCACTCCAGTACAATCCAGGTAATAATCAGCATCTTCATCGGACAATTAATTACACGTATGTCGGAATTCTTCTACTAAACTGTTCTTCCAAAACCAATGCCAGCTCCTCGGTTCTACAAAGCTGTCAAGAACATGCACACATTACTCTCAGCATACAACATCTCTAGAACGCGTTCCTAGCATTGTTTGCAAAGATGTCAGTCAGACCTAGGAAAGGGTACCAAGTTCTCCAGCCTGACCTGAATTGTTGTTTCTGCATCACACGCAATAGTTCAGAAGTTGCAAAGCTCTTTTCAACCCACCAGGGACACATGCTAAGTACAACACCCTTAAGAGAAAGCTTATCCTAGATTCCTTGATTGTAAGACTTGAACAAAGAAAAGGAAAGCTGATATTTCATATTTCTTGATAAAACTCATTTGAGACTGATTTTTTTAGATAAGCCTATTATACAAAGGCTATAGCTTTGTGTGTCATAAAGAGAGAGAGACCCTGCCCCAAATAGCCAGCAGCCTGCAGTTATTAAATACAGCTTAAGAAGGAATTGCTCTGCCCCAGGGAATTCAGTGCAAGAGAGCAAGTAGAGAAGAGGGTATAAGGCTGAAGAATGCTGCCCGATAGGAAGAATGGATTCTGGAAGAATAAGGTTGAAGCCATCTGACAATTTATCACTGAAAGCCTATTGGAAGCTCTTCTTTTTCCTATAGGTTGGGGCCACTAATACAGTCAGGCAAGTATAACACCGAGAAGCTATTTTTCTTGGATCTGTGCCATTTTTGTGATATGGAGACTTAGAGAAGTCAACTTCTATCCTTTGCATGTCCTGATATAGATATTACAGCAATAGGCAACAGCAGAAAACAGTCAGAAATAGCTCGGATATCTCTTGGCTGTTATTTCAAACTTACACCTTGGACATTTCCATCCATCATCCACCCAGATTTGGACAGGTGCTCGGTTCGGGGGTTTCTGAAAGGGCCTTCTACTGGATGGTTCGCTAATTCAACAGAAACTGGAAGCCACCTTAGATCAGAGTAGAACAATAGCTGCAATAAACAGGCCTTTCACTTGGAAGTGAGGCAGTTTCCTGTGCTTGTTTCAGCAACACATTACTTATTTAGATGACTAAAACATGTGGAAGTGTTTTGAAAAGGGCAGCATTTATTTCAAAGGTTGTGATCTAACAGAAACCATGTCCAAAGTAGCCAGTGATTAATGCGTTTCACTGAAATCGCTGCCCTGGACATTTCTGCAGAATTCTTCTTGCGCATGCATATGAATAAGCAGGTTGACACCAGCAATATAGTAAACTTATTGATGTGCAGGCCTTGTAAAGTTAATGTGGAATGGGAATGACTATATTCACATTCAGGGGCAGTCTTTTGTTTCTAATACAAAGAATATCCATTTACAAATGCCTCAGGACATGGCATTCAGATTTATGGGATGACGGTCAAGACCCATTCCTATGCAAGCCAGGACTCTGAGAAGAAGGCTTCAAATGAGCCTTTTGGGGGGAAGCAGCACAGAAGTCAATCAATCAATCAAACAAAATGTATGTAGCATACAAAAGGGTGGATAATTAAGTGCTCACAACCTAGGAGATACTGGAAGAGGACTGAAGAGATGCCGGCTATTTATGCTAATTTGTTAGGAGAACAATCTCCAGTCCAGACCTTCCCTTTATTCGTGGACTTGCTTGCAGAGCTAAGAATCCACTGTGAGATTACCATTTCAAGTCCAGATGTATGGAAAGGTCCTTTGTGTAGTTAGGTAAGTAGTTATATTTTTTAGTATATAGTATCAACACACATTTCCTTTACTGTTTGCTCATCTGCTCCAAACTTTGCAGTGTTCTAGGCAACTCCATGCCTTACTCTGGGAGTACTGGAACCGGTTACCAAGAAATCCTGTAGACTCTCCATCCTTGGAGGTTTTTAAGACTCGGCTAGACAAAGCCTTCGCTGGGATGATGTAGATGGGGCTGGTCCTGCTTTGAGCAGGGGTTGGACTAGATGTGACCCCCTGAGCTCCCTTCAACCCTCCTTGTCTGCTATTCTATGATGCTCTGTTTTCCCAAGCAGCATACACTTATGTATCACTCAGGCACCTGAAGTCTCCCCTATCAGCACATGATTTCTTCTCAGTGTCCTCCAGGCTTTCTTGATTTCAGCAAAGTTTAATTTGAGGACAATGCAAATTTACCTGGGCTTCCCTGGTGAGTAGCACAATTTCTGGAGTAGAATTCAGGTCACTCCAATTTAGTTGTGCATGAATTACCACATTTTTTCTAATAATCTGAAACAGAAGGGCTCAAAAAAAATAAAATAAAGGTCACTAGGTTAGTGATGTCACTGCTCTGCCTTCATTTGCATATTCATAAAGCACTATATAAAAACAGCTGCCATTCTTTGTTTAATTTAGGTGCTGATTGAGTTTTTACTTTGGCTCCTAGTTTTACTGGTTCCTGTCGGGAATTATTTTACAAATATTTATCAGCTTCTGTTCAACACTGGTGGCATGCCAGTCAATAAATACACAGCTACCTGGTTGTTTCACGTGGAGTTTTCCGAGTCAGAGACTCATGTCAGAGAAGCACAAATAATAGCTGCACAGAGGCATTTGGCTTTTCTGTGCGTGTGCTGGCAAAAGGTATTGGATCAAGAGTCCTTGGAGACACAAGAATAATCTGTTTTTCCATAGAATAGATAAAGCTATTACAGAGCATGCCATTGTGCTTTAAGCCCCAAGGGACCTTTTCTAGGAGCAAGAGGTGAATGTAAAGGTCAGGCACAGGGCTGATACCAATAGCTCATTTTATATTTCCATGTGTGTTTTTATTCTTCTACAAAAGGAACTGGGGGCGGGAGAGAGTTGGGCAGGAAGGTGAGCTGTTCGTAATACCTATGTGCCCCTCGGCTATGATTTCCAAAAGGAAACTACCGAAATTTAAAGTGCCTAAATCCCAGTGTGCGTAATGCACTTCTTTTGAACACCCCAGTCCTCAGGTATATTCGTACAGAGGCGTTTTCCTTGGTCATGTCTGACGATAGTAAAAATGCAGCATTCTGTTAAAAGGACAGCAAAGCTATCAGCACAAGGAACAGGTTGGCAGGGGACTGGGGTTTGGATGCCCTCAGTTTGTTGCTGATTTAAAATAAATTAGATCAGCAGCACAGTAGTTGTTTGGAAAAAAAGAAAAGAAGCAGCCCCCAAGACAATCCAGCTGCAGGTCACGTGCAGAAGTTTGAGGACAAAGATGGAAATCTGTTCTCCTAAACTTCAGCCAAAAGCAGCACGCTCCTGTCAATAGTGATTCTCACTCTGGAATTTATATGCCCAGTTGACCATAAATCAGCTGCAATATCCTACGGTATTTGGTCACATTTTCAGCCCTTCAACTGCGCAATGAACTCTTCTGGTACTGGGGGAATGCGTAAGATTATTAACCACAATGAGCAAGACTGGATGAGCTACATTAGCAGTAGTACAAACCACCACTTAACTGTGACCTCAGAGACTCACTCTTTTCCCCCCTGTTCAATGGGTAGCTTATTTTTAGGTTGAATAATCAGCCTTCACTTCAAAAGTCTGGACGCTGGAAAAACACAAGCACAGCAACTGGTTGCTAATGAACACTGGTAGTGAATTAGTTTCTCCAAGACAGCTTCAGTTGAATGAGCACTGAAAATGATCTGCATCTCAGTTGCTAAAAGGATTTCAGACGTGGAACCGGTGGAGGGTCAGGAGGAGGCAGCTATAAAAGTACCTCAAATATGCAGCAGAAGTGGCTGGTGAAAATAAACTTTGCAGGTCTGTAAAACATTAAGCGCAAGTGCAGCCCTTTCCCTACATGTAAATCACCTTTTTTCCCGCCCCCTTTAAAGACTCTCTAAGACCTGTTTATTTTTTACCGGCTTGTAAAATGTAATAACACTTGAAGCGACGAGATTTACTCTGGAAGGACTTTTTGGAGCAGTGACGTGAACTGGTAAAGGCTGAATTCACAACTGCTCCTAAGCACAGGCTTTCTGTGCATCCGACGGGAAGGAAAGAGAAGCCACCTTGGATGAAAGCGAAGATAATCTTCTCCCCAGGTTAGCGTTTAGCAATGCTGTTTTAGCAGAGCTGCAAAGACCGACCGGCAGGGCGATGCAGCCAACGGATATTCATGGCGAAGTTGCAATACCGACAAAGAACAAGCGAGAGAATGTTTGCTAATTGCCAGCTGCTGACAAACACTTTGCAGACTTGGCTTTATATTTCCTCATTCCAAAGGATGACTTAAAAAGGCTCTTGTAGGAAATCGCTCCGATTTGCAAAACAAAAGTCATCTGAAGTTACTTCGTTATTAATCCTGCAGCACAGAGATTCAAGGGAATCGCTTCTTGTCCACAAGACTCGACTGTGCTCTGCTTAGGTGCGGCCGCAAAATGGCAAAGAGCAGAATACGGTGGTTACAAGGCGATGCCAAAACAGACACATTAAGCTAAAGAAAAATGGGGCTCCAACGGGATTGCTGTTTGGTTTGGCCACACGGACACAGGAAAATGCTAGAAACCTGCAAGAGTACGGATCTCCCACTTCAAGGGGGCTTTCCACTATAAACTGTAATCCAAGGGCATGAAAACCACCAGGATTCATTTCACATGCCATTAGGTTCGAAGCAGGGAACTTACCAACTTACGCTTGGTGAAAGGAGGAGAAACTTTCACCTGCAAAGTCTGATGTGATTTTTCCTGATATTTCTGTATAAACAGTAGTCATGGTTTTTTCCTCCTTGCTCTTACATAAGAGCCCGGCTGGACACATGACACCCTGGCACTGACATAAGCAGTCCAATGATAAGGATTTAAAGGTGAAAAGAGAATACAGCCGGGACAACACGAACGGGGGATGGAAATTTCTGAGTTCACTCTCAGTCAAACCCAAACACCAGGGTTTTCAACATCACAGTCGCTGAACTTTATTCTAATTGCCACCGGCTGAATTCTTTCCCGGCTGGTGATGTCAACTGACAACAGTTCTGCTTCGATGGAGCTGCTCCCGCCGTCCCCAGCTGTGTTATTGTGACCAAAAACTAATGCAAAGCTAGAAAATACCTAGGTGGTGAACGTTAAAAAACAAACAAACCAACAACTTGAAGCAAGAACACCAGTGACAAGGATGCTTAGTGTTTCAGCTGCAGCAACTCAGTTGACAAGTGGTAACGAGGCCTGAGTCGTTCTAGATTTGAATCTTTCCTTTGATCCTTTTTCTATTCTGCTCCTCCGTTACCTTCAACACCATTATAATCTGCGTTTCCTTTGTTCTCTCAATAATTATTTGTAGCGTGGCAGCACCTGCCAGACCCAGGCCTCCATCAGGAACCCATTATGTAAGGCACCATGCAAACTTAATACCAAAAGCATTTTTGTTGGAAGTGTTGCCATTAGTCAATAATTAACCAACTCCCATAACACAACTGATTGATCTAATAGTTTTCTGCATCTATCTGGCAGCCTGCAAAACTAACAGCAGGGACCTCTCCTCTCTCAAATTCCAGCCTGTTTCTACAACCAGTTGCTTCCCTTTCCTGCCAAAACAAAAAGAAAAATAGTAACAAGAAAATAGATTTCCAGCCTGCAGTGGAAAATCTTATTCCCATGCAGGTGGCCTCAATAAATTCCTGGGTCATATTCATTACCCCCCAAAATCAACCAATGTATCAAAACTGTATAAACAATATTAAACCTTTAGTAACATACTGAAAGGCATGTTTAGATGACTCTCTACCAGGGGTGTCAAAGATAGCCTGAGGGCTGGATCCGGCCTGCAGAGCCCTATCATCCAGCCCCCAGGGCTGCCCACGGGTCTCCGAGCTGACCCACGTGCCGCACATGGCGCTCAGTCCAGTCAGTCTATGGGTCTAATCTGGCCCCGCACTATTCATCTGACTCAGAGACTGGCCCACGGGGCCAAATGAGGTTGACATCCCTGCTCTTTACGGGAAGGGGAAAACCCCCAGTTTTGACCATGCACAAGTTACATCACATCAAATCAGACCATTTAGTGTCTTAATGGAGCTGTAAGTGGGGCAGTGTCTGGGAGGCCAAAAAAGGCTTCGTTTCACCGTAATAAAACTACAGGGCTCATCTCCGCTAAGTCTCAGCTTTGCAGGAAACAAGACAGACGTTCAAACCCAGACAGAAGAAATATCAGAATGTAGCCCTCCCCTGTCCCAATTCCCTTCTGCAAGCTTACATAGCCTTGGCCACATCAAGGAAACAGAAGAGATTCACTTGCTCTCTTGATCACTTTTTTCCTGTGTGCCCCCGTCTCTCCTGATCAGCTACATCTATAAAAACAACAGTCAAATGGGGTCAAGCAGCTGCAATGGAGGAGAGAATGGCAGATTCAAGTATCTGATGCACGAAGGGCAAATGCGAAGCAGAAGAATCTAATTTAATTTGCCCAACTAGAATAATTGGAAAACGGTTCCTAGAGAAAACTCGGGGCAATGAGTAAAAATTGTTTGCGATTCCAATTTTCAACCTATGAGGCAGCTGCCAATGTCGCAGCTGCTTCTGCAAATTATTGGGGCAACGGAAAGATGCAGGACAACCTGCATTTCAAGTGTTTCGGTAGCCCTTAGGGTCTCCCGGGGGCTCCAACAGACAGATCCAAAACAGGTCCGGAAGGGCCTCGGGGGCCATTAAGTCCAGCCCCTGCATTCGCAGGCAACCGTTTAACCAAGGAATCCCCGAAAATCACCACTTCAGATCTTCCCATGCAACTGCATGGCACCAAACCAGGAACACCCAGGGCACCACACAGCATCCCAGAGGTAAAAGGCGAACGAAGAGGGTACTGCCAATGCCCTGCCAGCGTAAGGATAGAGAACTAACTCGTTAAAAGATGCCCAGAGAACCTAGGAAGAGAACCACCCACTACAAAACAAAGCAAAAAAAACCCCCTCCCATACATCTTGCCAGCCTGACCCATGAGAAAAATTCCTTCCCGACTCCAAATTCAGCACTGTCTGATTATCTAGTTCCTTATACCAAAGTTTGCCACCACGTTAATGCGTTCTAGGAGGCAAGAACAGAAACAATATCACACACCAGTAATCCAATAAAGTGTGGTCTCTTTGAGGATATATAAGGAGACTAACGACAGCATTACCTAAGTGGTCTTAAGACTAATGAGTGCAGCACTATTAAGCAAAAAGTCTATAAATCCTAGGACAGGCCAGGTGGGAAGCTCCCAAGTCATCCTAAAAACCAATTAAGCTCCAAACTTCATCACCTCAAATATTCCTAATGGCAAACTCAACGTTTACAGATCCCCAAGAAGAAGAGTAACCCAAGCAATCCAATAAATCAAACCGCATGATGCCGCACAAGTGACAAGTCCAAAAGGAGAAATCAGGCAGCATTATTAGTGGGGCAGCTTCAAAGGGGGAGCAGGCCTCACACATCCTTCCTTAAGCCCTGAAGACATCATTTGAGAATAAAATGAAGAACTGGCTAGACAGCAGGCTCCAAGCAGCTTGAGCTTCTTATAAAAGTATACTAATTAGTCAGTCACCTGGGATATCTCTATAACAAAGAATTTAGGTCAATTCCTGTACTCCCCCTGCCCGCTATATGAAATAGAAAACCGGTTCCACTTACTATGTTGCAAGACAGAAAGAATATGCACAAGCCATCATCCTAATAGAAGAGATCTTCCTCCCTTTCTGTAATTAGAGGCACTTATAAGGGATGGCCTGGAACAAAATGATCTTGGGACTCAAATATCATAAACGCCGGGTAAGAACAGAGTCGTGCAAGGGGCAGAAACAAACAGGGCTCTTTGCCTGACTCGCATCTGTAAGGAGAGTATCTTTGTATCATCCTTCAATAACCTATAACCAAGAATGGTCCTTTTATTAGACACTTCCTATTTCCCACCTATATTCACATTGAGAAAAATGTAAAGAAAATATATTCAATTAAATTAAGAAAATAATTATTTACATTAAGAAAATAAACGGTATAAAAAGAGAGTGACAAGAAATACCAAAGCTCAGTTCTTGTTACCTAGAGACCTGTCTTCTGGGTTTGCTAAGTGCCAGAAAAAGGCACACAGCTCTTACTGCAATTTCTGCAAGGCCCAGGGTGTCAAGTAATGTCTGCCCCCCTGCCCATGATTCGGTGAGCTTCCTCTCTGGGTGGATAATGTGTGGGAAGGTAACAGGAATAGTAATTGTAGAAAATTGCCATTAGTGAATACAGTACGGCTCACTAGAGTGTCTGGGCTTGCTGAAATAAACAGCAGTTAGGGCTTCATTCAACCCATATTGTAAAGTCTCCCACTGCTTTCAGCAGAGCTGAATCAGGCCCTTCCACAGACGCTGCGAATTACCTGTTCTGAGCAAGTCCCATTTATTTATATGACTACTGCAGCTGCCAAGAGCCCCACCAAACAACCAGTTCTTTTATGGATTAATCAAATAAAAGAATTTTTATTCAGAAATCACTTCACGGAATTACAGAGTGCTGGTAACTGGTTTGCACGGCAGGAGCGATTGCTCCTCAGCTGCATGAGAGCTCCACGCCTGCGCTTTGTAAGATGTGTACCAGACTTGGGGGTAGCGGGGTCAGAGCCCACCCTTTACTGCCTGCTTCCAGAAGGTCACACATCCATGGCACAAAGTATACACTTCTTCTAGAGCGGCGGTGCCAAAGATAGAGCTGTATAATCAGCCCCCAGTGCAGCCTGTGGGTCTCAGTGGCTCGCAGGAGTATGAGAGAGGTCCACGCACAGTGCACGCATGCGGCTTCAGGGCCGTGTAGTGCAACTCTGGAGAGGCTGGAGCCCACGCTGGCTGCTTGACGACATACACTAGAACACGCGGCCGGTCTGCGAGTCTGGTCCAGCCCATGGACCAGCCACATGCTACTCAACTGGAGCTCTAGAGGACAGGTCTGAGATCAGACGACCCAAGAGTAAGCAGATCTGTGATGGTGAACAGAGTATGTAAATGGGGACAACATCCTTTGTAACAAGGAAATGGTTGTATGATAGCCCCTCTGGGGACACTTCAGAGAGTACTGAGGAACTAGCTAGTTCCTGATCAGAGGAATGCACTCCTGCCAAAACACCTTGCCACGTGTACGGCAACTCCGAGACAGCAGCTTTCAGCCATTCTTCAGGTAGCATACCTGCAGTACAGTGTATTTTAACACAGAAATGTTAGTTATAAAACGCACTTAAAGATCTGATTAATGACTTAGACGAGGGGGAAACACGCCAAATTAATGACTTCTGCATGTTTCCCCCCCAACCTGGATATTAAACATTTTGTTTGCAGAAAAGGCACAGTTAGAATTAACTTGGGAAAATGGTTCATTCTGATACTGATACTGGAGCAAACTACATCCCTGTCTTTTTGACATAAGAAGGGAGTATGGCTACGACAGCCTGGTTGCCGAAGGCTGAGGTCTCAACTTAAAAAGCACACACAGACAGTATTACTTGGGGTGTGTACATACGATGTAGTCACAGAGGACAAAGTGACCCAGAGATAACTAGCTGCCAACATTGCAGGAGCGTCCCATGAGTCTGTCGTGCCTTCAAGCTCTTACAACACGTATTGGGAGTAGATCTTAGAGACTGCCGTGTGGCTACTATCCTAGGCACCCATAACCTACCACCTACCCACCTTTAGCTCTCTCTGTAGTGCTCACCACCGCAATAATACGCGCTATGACTGTATAGGGCCAGAAGAGAATCAGTTGTGCCAACTTGGGTTTGTGCAGAACTTCATTCCTCAGCTGGCAGCCCAAAGGCTGAACACCTATTCTATTTTTTTTTTAAAAGCTCTGGAGAAACTCAAGTGACAGTGCAAGAATCTTGCCGGTTGCTCAACTAAACCTGGTGCCTGCACGTCCCAAGATTCAGCAAGACCCCTCTTACCCGATCCCTTTCTGCTTAAGCTTCTACATCTACTTTGTGCTGTCTGAAGCAACAACGTAAGATGTGGTACAACAGAATCAGGCCTCCCACATATCCACGATGAATATTACTTGCACTAACAGGCTCTTCAAATAGGATTAGGACAGTGGTAAGCACTGGTGGCAGCCAAAGGCCAATTGGCACAGTATTTATCAGAGATTCATAGAAAATGAGGGTGGGAAGGGAGCTCAGGAGGTCACATCTAGTCCAACCCCCTGCTCAAAGCAGGACCAGCCCCAGCTACATCACCCCAGGCAAGACTCTGTCAAGCTAGGTCTCAATTAAAAACCTCCAAGGATGGAGACTCCACCACCTCCCTAGGTAACCTGTTCCAGTGCTTTACTACCCTCCTAGTGAGAAAGTTTTTCCTAATGCCCAACAACCCTCCCTTGCTGCAATTTCTTCTTGCTCAGTACTTCCCAGCCTCAAAGCATGACATGCTCTGTTCTGCTGAGGCTAACTTCGACATAAATGTCTGCTGGTGGTGAAATACTGCATGGTCACCTGAAAATATACGGAGTATAATTCATCTGTGCAGAGTGGGAACTTTAACCTCACAACCGCTACCAGCAAGGAAGGGATGTTATTAAACCAAACCCTTTCTCGATAAAAGAAGAAAAAAACTTGGGAATAATCTAAGATGCTATTGCACAGCACCAGTAGAAGACTAACAAAATGCTTAATTAATGTCAGGAGCCACCGACAGGTAGTAGTGACTTCTCACTCAAAGTCTGCAGCAGCCCTGCTGTTTCAAGATCTAAACTGAGTTAATGCACTTCAACTTGACCCACTTCCCCAGTCCTTCTCCCTACTCTTTGAGCTCTGGACCTTCCTTAATAACACACCTAAATCCTGTCACATCACTCTTCTGGCTGCATCAGTCTTGTCCTGCGCTGTGGCACGGAAGGTCAGACATGCTAAACAATGATAATAATAAAGCCAACACGTGTTTAGCAGGGGCTATGGTCCCTTTTCACTCTACCTCAAACAGGGTCAGGACCCCAGTTCCTACCAGTGCGGCACCACAAGCTCCCACTAACAGCCACTTAAATAGTTATAGAAAGATATAAAATCTCTGCCCAAGGAATATCTAATTGAGTTTCTATATGCCCAGGAGCCTGCTTTACACATCTGCTTCATGCTCGGCAATACAAAGACACTGTACTCCCCCATCCTATTCCCTGTTCTCATTAGGCATTAAAACTCAGTCTCACATGACTTACACAAAGACAACACACAGTGCCCAATTTACACCACAGGATGATATTCAAATAAATCATATCACAAGGAGAAACACTGTTTTTACCTTTACAGTCAATTCCTCTTGATCCCAGGTCCAGTGGCCTCTCCTATCCTGGGACTTAAGTGCCTCCCACATTTAACTAAAAATACCTCAGTGTGGGCAAGGGCACTCTTAGTAGCTTATCTACTAGACACTGAAAGGTGATTAGGCCTGCTTTGGACTAACAAAGGTCCAAGGGCATCCTCCAGTAACCTTAGCAAGGTCAAGGACAGGAAGGCAATGTGTCACCCTTTGTCTATAATCCCATCAGCTCAATGCACAGGTGAGTGTCGGACACTATAATTGCATTAGGCTTTCCATAACCCAGGCCGAACCCAAGTGGCCCAGCCTCCCTCGGTACCAATGGTACAGGCTCGAGGACTCGGACTCCTGAACAGCCCTCAACTCTAGCAAATCCCCAGTTTCTTCTTCCAGGGTATTTTCCCAGTAATCCTAAATTGAATGGGTGTGGGTCCATGTCTCCTTCCCATTACCCCTTGCCCCTGGGAACACAACTGTTACACATCAGGTTACTGAAAAACACCTGTTCGTAAACCAGCAGCACCTCTCTGATCTCTGCAGAAATCAAGGTAGCAGAGAGAGATATCGATTGCAGCACACCATGGCTTCATTTCATAGAATCATTTCTACCATTTGATTTACCAGGGAATCTTTCTTCCCCTCTTCCCACTGTCCAACCTGCTGGGATCAAGATCTGCCTCTGTCAAGCCACTGCTTCACCTTACTCACATGATGCATCTGTGACAACAGGAACAGTCTGATGGCTCGCCAATGGTTTTGTGAGCTGTCTGATAACAAAGTGCCTATTGCAGGCACGTTGCAGCTTATTCTGCCACACTGAGCACTATAACCTGGTCCCCATACGCCATGCAGCCTAACGCATGCAATATGCAATGTGGTTAGACCAGGCCTTTGGTCTCCCTTGAGACTTCAACAGATTCTCCCGGGCAAAACTTATGAGTTGTGTAAGGCTCTCTCTAAAATGACACCACGTCATCAACTTTCCATTTGACCTCATTAAGACCAGGGCTCATGTCATTCTCCTATCACACACAGCAACAAAAGAGAACTGTATAGTCCTTAGGGAATTTCCCTATAAGCAAAACAGCAGGAGAGGTAAGCACTAGCCCCCCTTGAGGAGGCTGGTATGCTGAGCTCTTCCGCTTCACTTCCCCCAAGCCCCTTCACCACTGGCTTAAGGGCAATCTAAGCAGGCCCAAGAACATTTGCATCTTGTGCACAAACCAGCAGAGAGATCAGGCATAACTCAGCACCTTGGTCCATGAGGACTTCACCAGGGAAAACCCAATCTGCGGCACCAACTACCACGTCTTACTTAGGGGAAGACACAGTAGTAAATCTACCAGTACCAATTCATTTTCAGTTCCTTCTCTAACTAGCTGCCTTGCTAAAGGGTCCCACCATATCCATAACCACTCCTGGGAAGGATCTTCTATTGCAGGTAACGTTCTTGGACCCGCTTCACACTTCGCTGAAACATTTAGCAGGAACTGCAGAGATTCCAGGATTTGTGACCCGTCCTCAGACACCCGAGGTCAGGAGCAGCTCTCATTCACCCTTACTTCCTGTCTTGTATTCCCCCATGTCCTAAGAAAATTGATATCACCAGCCAAGCACAACAACATGTAGCAATGCCTCTGGGGAAGCACTATCTGCTTTCTCATCCCCCCAAGATTCAGCTTCCAGGAGACATCCCATTCCCTGTAAAGGGATATCTTTTCCCACAGGAATCCCTCCTGTAGGGTCTTCAGCACTCCCAGTAGCTACAGCTCAGAGCCTCTCTACAGGGCGACAGGGCTGCGATCAATGCAAAGTTCTGTTTGAAACTCTGCTGCCCCAAGGGGAAATGCAAAACTCACTGACTTGAATTTGAGAAACAGCAATTATCAGTTATGCCTCAGTTTCCCCATGTCTAAATAGCACCTCTGCCCCAACAAGGATGATCTCCCAAGGTAGAGACAGCAGCCTGCTGTCCAAAGAGGGCTCTCTGACTCTAGCACCTCTGAAGGCTCCCAGATCAGTCCTCAAAGTCATTTGCCATCAATACCTCCACAAAGCAACTGATCACCAACCCCAACCTCACTCTGTCCCTTCCAGCTACCCGGCTTCACCCTTCATTGGTGGGCCTGTGCACCCTCTTTAGGGTTAGATACTTGCTCAGTACCACTTAGCCAAGTCTACTATATCGGAGGATCAGCACTAGTGTCCCAGAACTGCTGGACCCTCCGCCGACTCACTTCTAGGGCACGTCAGCTGCTTGTGCCCAATACACATGTACCGATTTTGACCTGAGCACAGCGTGACAGTTTGCTATGCAGGAGCCTGGAGGTTGAACTCAGCAACCTGATCATTATACCTCCCAGGCGAGCAAGCTGGAAGATACTCTCTCTCTCCCTGGAGCCTTGTTGATACTGCAAGCACCAAAGACTTGGGAAGCCACCAAGCAGGTTAATGGTTTATGGGCCCAAAGGTTTGGCACTCTGCCCAATTATGCCCTAAACTCATACAAAGGCTCTAACTCCATAAAGTCATATATGAAGTAGCAACTCCCTCCTCATCACCTGTCTCTGTGGATACACCCCCTTTAGGTTGCAGCATCCACATACATCGCCCCCTTCTCCTGCCCACCACAAAAGCTCTTCCTGTAAATTTAAGGTATCAGCTGAAATGTTCAGAGCCCCCTCAAATGAGTCCTATCTATCTGAACATATGCCTCGATAGCTTTGCTTCTCGGTAAGTTAGCAAAGCAACAGAGCTGCAGGGAGGAAACGAGGAGAGATTGAGAATGGGCCCCGTTTTGTAGTGGGGCTCTTCCAGAAAATCCCAAAACCTAAACTCCTGTAACAAGTCTCCCCCCTTTGGGATTTAAGCAACCAGCTACCACTCACAATATTAGTCAAGGCAGCTTATATCAGTCGATCCAGAATCCAGTATTTTAGGGTCTTGTGCCTTCTATGGAAAGGCAAAGCTCCCACATACACCCATGCTGACAGCCTTCTCTCTGGCCCCAAACGGCCAAGGCTCCACCCATGCCCCTGGCCAAGACTTCTTATCAGCGTCCAGTCATCCACGCTCTTTATTTTAGATATTTGTCATGGTGTTTGCACATGTTCTTTTCTCTTGGCTGCCTCTTCATTGCAAGTTCATGCGTAGTCACTCCATTTCCAGTGAACCTCTGAAGTAAAGCCATTCTCAATAACTCATTTACATCAGACCAGACATGCCTATGCAGGCAACACTTAATTCTTATTCCCCAGTCCCAGAGGAGACCCATTTCCCTTCAGGGGAACACAATGCAGAAGTGAGTATGTAAACTGAGTCACTCACACTTTTCATTAAAACTAAAAAAGACATTTTCTGCATAACATTTAAGGATATAAGAAAAGGCTTTTTCAGAGTAACAGCCATGTCCTTTTTCTGCAAGAATCGTCCTGGTTCTATCTGATAATTTAAGTTTGGCAAATCTAACCCCTCAATTATGTTAAAAAAGTTGGCAGCAATCACCAGTAACAGGAAAACAAAGTCAGAACAACCAAATCCTGCCTTCGACAGCTTACACAGACCTCTGCTTCCAGAACTGTAGCTTGATTGTAAAAGCCATTTGTCACCACCCTACTAGTGCTAAAGCCATTATAAAAGGAAAGAAAAATCTGCAAAGACCTTCTGCAAAAACACCACCATTTTGAGAACACAAAACCCAGGACTTCAAAGTGGCCTCTATTCAGCCTTTCCTTACAATTACAGCCTTCAAAAACCAGGCGCAGAGTGCTGCTTTCTGAAGTGTTACAACCAACAAAACACCAAATGCTACACTCGTGTATTATGAAAATCCTGGATGCTCTGACCCAAACGCAAATTTGACTATCATTAGTCAACTTAAAACTGTTAAATATTCCAATGCCTACTGCAGAGACTCTTGTAACTATGAACTCACACACATTCCCCATAGGAACTATATTTTAAAAAGATAGGGTTTGAAATGGGGGGCGGGGAAGGAGGAGAAGAGAGGGGAACGATTCACCAAAACTACAGACACAAGAAACAAAGAAGCTTCGTCTTACCTGAAACAGCATATCGCTTGGCTTTTAACATGCTAAGCATACGGTGAGCTTCTGAACTTGGTGCAATGGCTTAAAGCGGGTAACGTTTTCATCAGTGAAGTTACACCAGTGTAAAGGAAATCAGATTTTCACTGAAACTGTTTTGCTTTTTACCATACAATCTTCTCTGCTAAAGGCCAACTAGATGTCTTTAAAAGATTTACCAAAGCAAATATTCGGCATATTTTCAAGGGGAGAAAATTAACTCCTAAATTATGGAACACAGTTTGACCTAGTTGTAGCTTTTCCTCAAAGAACAGACGCTACAGCATAAGTGATCCTGAGGCTTGGATTTCTCTTGAAAAACCAAACTAAGTTGCAACAAAAAACTGCAGAAATCAATATTTAATGTTAAAATGGACTCTTGCTTACCGAAAATTTCTCCATTTTTGGCATATTCTGTCACAAGGTACAACATGCTTTTGGTCTCCATCACCTGTTGATGGAGAAATTGTACGTTAGTTTAGTTGGGGGAAAGGGAAAAGCGACATAACCACAGATTTTCCAGCCCTTCCCCCCTAGTGGAAGTCACTCCGGGGTTCAAAACTACCAACATTTGCACAAGGTCATAGTTTTACTCAGTCTACTAACCCCAATGACTTCACTAGACCTCCTCACATGCCGAAGTTCGGCCTTGCTACATCATCACCTGACCCCCGCTGTCTTTCCTGCTTGGTGCAGGGGGCTGGACCCGTTGATCTTCCAAGGTCCCTTCCGGCTTTACAATCTATGCATCTAAAGGAGATGGGCTTGATTCTTGGCCACAAATAGGAAGAAACAATATCTCTATATCCCAACTGAAATTCTCGTCCTGATGGCTGCCACTACTTACGTCAGTGGGTTTGAGAGACTGCCTTACCAAATTCTTCTTCTGACTAATTTATTGAACTAGGGTTAGCGTCTGGGGACTGGAAAGGAGCCCGGAGCCCCTGCTGCCCTTACTCATCACAGTAGAAAAAAATGATACAATTAAGTGTGCTCATCGTCCCAAATTGGCCAAATTTCACCAAACACTATAGGCCACGTGATCCCACTCCTACCATAATGCAGTACAGGACAGTTGCACCCCCAAATCTTTCAATTCTGTGAGTAATTTCTCTCTTCAGAGATCGATAATCCTGCTGCTACTCGACCAGGCAGTTCTACAAAAACAGCCTGCCCTCTGTTCCAAAATACTGTGAAAAGAAAATCACTACATTTCCAACTTTTATGTGAAAGTACTGCGCTGCATGTCCTGATCATGAGATAAGAATCAAGACATCAGCTTCCCATGCTATCTACCCTGGAAGGGACAACTACCTCCATTACCCTGCAGTTTTCTTCCTAAGCGACACCCCCAGCCCACTCTTTTCAAACACTCCCTCAGGACTCATTTCATAAGCAGCAGGATCAAAGAGACTGAAAACCTGTGTTTTCAAATAAAAATAGTCATTTAGGATTTTCCCTCCAGCAGATTATAACAATTTGAACGTCAGTCACATTTTGGACCTAAACTATTTGAATGACCCAAGCATGGCAACTTGTTAAACACACAGATCAACCGAAAAACTTGTGGGTAAGCCTCCTTTCATTTTGAATTTCCTGTCTTTTATTTATTTACCACCTTGAAAACTATGGCGCTAGTTTCTTGTAAAATAACTGTTTTTAGGGAAATGTATTTAAAAAGCCCAGAGGAAACCAACTTTTAACAGAGAGTTATAAAAACATGCAATCCCCAGGAGAGCAGCAGACAGCGCACAATGGCTGATCCTCAGACAGTCCTACCCTGGCTGCATTCTTATTTAATTTAAGGCTCGGTGCGCATGATGACTGCAAATATTCTGGGCTGAAATACAAGCTGGCTTTGAGAGGCAGTACCTGGAGGCAGAGAACATCAATATTCTCTGCATTACAAATATGAGAGGTCAGACCTAATCAAGCCCTCTGATGCAGGGCAGCCCCTTTACCTAGTGCTGAGTCAAAAATGTCCTGACCCCCAGAAAGACAGCCAAGACTCCTCCTCTGCATAGAGTAAGGTGAAGGGATCATTACAGACAGACTAAAGAGCCCCAATGTGGGAGATGCCTTTTTTTTTTTTAAATATACTCTAGTGAGTGTTCCTTTGATGTGCCCATCCCTATAATATTCAGGGGGTAAAAAACAATAAACATTACGTTTGTCTTGACGTGCCCCTGCTTACCTCCACTCCTGAATTGTTCTTGCCTCCTCTTAAATTTTGCTTGTCATCCGCTTAAGAAAGATCACAGTCAATCTTACTTAAGGGAGTTAACAATTCTGTCCTTAACATTTGCCTGTACTCTATGAATCACCAGTTCATTTATAAGGAAGTGCTAGACTCTTTCCTGTAACATGAAATTAAAGCTGAACACGACTTTGCTAAATCAAGCCCTTTGTCTATAAGGAGTGGAATAATCCTGTCACTGCAACTCTGATTTTTACGGGAGTGAGCTCACTCCCAGGGGAGGGGTGCAGGATCAGACCCCCTCCACCCCAGGTGAATGCAAAGTGGTTTTCTTGCCATTGTATTCTTTTATTGCAGCACCTAAAATGCTTGGAATTAAATGCTCCCTGCGTTTCTAATCCAAATGAGATTTTCATTCTTCTTTAGAACAAGGAAACACTGTGCATAGAAGCCCTCCTGACATACTCTGTAGACAAAGCACAACTTTTAGCCAACTTTTGAGAGAAGGGTGCGAGAAGAGACACAAGAAAGTCACAGGATTGCCCTGGGCACATACAGGACAGGCTGTCAGGGGCTAGAGTGAAAATGCCCTACGAGCTATGCCTGACCTTGAAGTTCTTTAATATGAGGCAAAAATTAGCAGGGTATGGGCTGAATGGCGCTTTGCTCCTTACAAGGGATGCCAGTGGACACAACCATGATGCTCCGCACGCTCAGTCCAGGCCTCACAGACCTGCAGCGTCCGATCCATCCATTCCTGCCCAAAAATGTTTTTGCCCAAAGTCAACTTTCAGAAATGATAGTTTGCAACCCTCCTCTGGATTTCAGAGGGCATTTGGCCAGGAAGGGGGAGTACCCAATCCCAAGTTAAAGAATAACATTTAGCAAATGCAGCTCAAGAATTTGCTATTCATAACTAGAATGACAAATAAGGCTATTCTCCAAAGAGATCCAATTTCTCTGGGTCCTGGTCTTTTGGTTGTCTTGAGGACTGCAGAAACCACGAAGGAATCTGGTGTTGTGTGGGCGCAAACGGCTCCATGCTCTTGGACTATGGGATTGATTCTTCTATTTTGTTCTTTTCGTGGCTGCTGGCAAAACTGCTGACGTCAGCCACCAAATCTGAGGCTGCTTCTAGGATGCCCTCTTTAATTGGCAATGTTATTCTTGCAGGACTGGAGGAATGCAGTACATAGAAGAAAAAAAAATCTCACGGGCTTTTTTTCATTTCAGAGATTTCAACAGGCTTCTGCTCTCCAAGACAGCAGCTCTTGGAAACTCTGAAGGCGTAAGAGGTCAGAGTACAGGAACCAGCTAGGCTGCTTCAGCAGGCCAAAGGCAGTGACAAGCCTTTAGAAGAATGATGTTTAAGAGTCTCAAGAACTTCCCGTTCCTCTTCTCCCTCTGGTTCTGTTTTCCTTTGCAATGTATGTAAAATAAATAGCACAACCTGCATTTTCTTCAGTAGCAACAGGGGAAGCAACTGCTGGATGTCCCAAATGGACATCTCCAGTACGTCCAGTAGGGTCAAGGTGGACATCGTAAGGATATGGCTGGTTCTGGTAAGGTTGGCTAAGCCATTGCCAAGCCTGAGGCACACGAGTCAAGAGTTACAAAGCAGATAGTCTTGGTTTACTCAGAAGCACCTTCCTGTGACGTGTGTGACTGGTGGGAAGGTTCCTTCTTAGATGTCAAAAAAAGAAAACCAGAGCTGAGGTAACAGGTAGGATACAAGAAGTAACCTTCTTCTCACCTGGAAGTAGCATACTACCCTAGCATAGTATCACTGGTGCCAAGGGCAGCGATGGAGACATAGCAAACTCTCTTAACATCAACTTGCTTGGAACCATTAAGGTTTTCATTGTCAGGATTGATCATGCTATCTGTTTGGGTGCTAATGCCAACGGTCACAAGTATTAATAGATGTTGGCACCTTACTCTGCCAGCATCACTTGTGCCTATTAGCAAGCAGGCTTAGTGCTCTGTTCCTATGAAAAGTGCAAGTTGTTGAGTTTCTTCTTGTGCAAAGAGGTAGATCAGTGCTGGGGGCCATCTCTAGTCTGGTGCTCAGGTTTCCTGAGCCTTGGTGTGACAGCGGTACCAGTTCTCGGTGTCACGGTGGTAAAGTCAGTATCAAAAGTAGCTTTTGATGGTCCCCAACTCTTGCCTGATAGTACCATGTCAGGCACTGCCTGCCTGCTTGCTAAGGCACTGGGACCTGGAAAGCTGAGGAGCAAGGTTGTTCAACGACCTTCCGCCCAAATCCCCGAACTTCCCATCCTAGCTGAAAAGGGAGGTTGGCACATGGCTTTCCTAAAGACAAAAAAATACTAGCAGCTGTAACCGTTTCTCTGCGCAACGAACATGTCTCAGGATGGACCAGATTTGAATACCGATGGCTCTAAACCTGCTGTTTTAACCTATATTTGTGCTGCAAAGAGCCTCGGAAAAAAAATGAAGTTTAAAATTGTGAATGTTTGTGGGCAAAAATATGGAAAAATGGAAAAGGATGGCTACAAGCACTCTGCTCCTTTTCTTTCTTTTTTTAAATGCCTTTTGATAGGGGACACAAGGATGCTACAATGCAAATATTTTGATCTTGTACGCAAGGAGCACGTGCATCCAGAGGAGGATGAACTTGGATGGAATGCAAACTATATATAAAGGCGCCTTAATGCCACTGTTTACATCTGATGCTCTTACACCCTTGTCATAAAGTACCTGAAGAGCCACTTGCACTATATTCCACTCTGTACCTAAAGTCAGAGCAGGTACACACAGAATGGCAAGCTTGAAAGCAGTTACCAGATACTTGCCCTTCGACCAAGTACTACACTGTGCTTTTACAATCTCCCTGTGTTAGCTGCCGCATGCAACTATCGGGAGCTAGAAGCAGCATAAAGAAGCCATGCCTCCAGGTGGGGTGCAATTTAATACTGGCCCCTATCAAGAATATACCATACTTCTTCAGAGCACTCTTTTCTTCTTCATCTTATTCCCCACAAGTTCCTCCCTCTCTCTTTCCCACTTAATGAATTCTCCTCTCTGCACACATGGAGAGCTCAAAATGTTATTAGATTTAAGAGCCAGGGGACAATTAACGAACCAAAGGCCTACAGGAAAGATGGAGCTCCTTTATCCATAGGAGAATGTCCATGTGAAAAGCCAATTATATGTAACACACAGATAATGAAAGAGGGTGCCGGCATTCCTACCACTATTACTCCAAACCCTTCTTGGAAGACCCAAACTTCAAATCACTCTCCTGCTAGCAGACCAACGTCTGGTAATCTATGGACCCAACCTACTCTGTCTTCTCTCATTCTCAGAGACTTTCTCAACTTGTGGGCTTCTGTGGAGATGGATTTCTCTACTACTCTCTCTGCCCATGCTTTGATTTTTTAGTAGTCCACTTCCCACGTGACTAAATCCAGGCCACCTCTACTGCTGCTCAGAGAAGAAAGACATGAGAATACCTATTGGGGAAGCTGCCCTTACAAGTCACTAGTCATTTGGGATTGATTCTGATCCAGAATTAGGGGGGAATAACCAATAAATCTAACTAGTCCCTAAAGACGAAATGCTGCATGCCTTGAAATTCTTGCCACATCAGACTGGGCTCCAATGACATGCTGACACCTGAAACAAACTCAGGAGTATCTCTAACCTTGATTACAATTGGTAAGCATGTTTGCTTAAGAACAAAGCAAGACATTTTGAAACCGAATGCCCCGTCTCACCTTTTCATGCCAAGGTCTGTTAGATTATCCAGACGTTCTCAGATGACTGAAGGGCAGATTCACCTTTATGTCTGAAATTATCTGATTTTCTGTGGTTTAGCAAGCCCTACACATCTGCTAAAAGTAGTTAACAGATATAAAGTTGCAAGACAGAATGACACCAACAGGTATCTGAATAACTTCTGCAGACAGGCCTAAGGCTTTGAGACCCATTGTGTATATCCAAGTGTCTGGATAGGACTTTCATAGATTCACAGATGCTAGGGTCGGAAGGGACCTCAACAGATCATCAAGTCTGACCCCCTGCATAGGCAGGAAATAGTGCTGGGTTCAGATGACCCCAGATAGATGCTTATCTATCCTCCTCTTGAAGACCCCCAGGGTAGGGGAGAGCACCACCTCCCTTGGGAGCCCGTTCCAGACCTTGGCCACTCTGACTGTGAAGAAGTTCTTCCTAATGTCCAGTTTAAATCTGCTCTCTGCTAGCTTGTGGCCATTATTTCTTGTAACCCCCGGGGGCGCCTTGGTGAATAAAACCTCACCAATTCCCTTCTGTGCCCCCATGATGAACTTACAGGCAGCCACAAGGTCGCCTCTCAACCTTCTCTTGCGGAGGCTGAAGTGGTCCAGGTGCCCCAGTCTCTCCTCATAGGGCTTGGCCTGCAAGCCCTTAACCATACGAGTGGCCCTTCTCTGGACCCTCTCCAGGTTATCCGCATCCCTCTTGAAGTGCGGTGCCCAAAACTGCACGCAGTATTCCAACTGCGGTCTGACCAGCGCCCGACAGAGGGGAAATATCACCTCCTTGGACCTATTCGTCATGCATCTGCTGATGCACGATGAAGTGCCATTAGCTTTTGTGATGGCTTCGTCACACTGCCGACTCACGTTCATCTCGGAGTCCACTAGGACTCCAAGATCCCTTTCCGCTTCCGTGCCACCCAGCAGGTCATTTCCTAGGCAGTAGGTGTGCTGGACATTTTTCCTCCCTAGGTGCAGCACTTTGCATTTCTCCTTCTTGAACTGCATTCTGTTGTTTTCTGCCCACTTGTCCAACCTGTCCAGGTCTGCTTGTAGTTGTAAGAAAGATGAAGATTTAAATCACTGTGAAGATTTAAATCACCTTGAAAGATGAAGATTTAAATCGTCATCCTACCTGGTGTAATTAGTTATACCAGTGGAGAGTGGGAGTAAAAGGCTACCAGACAGGAATGGTGGCATCTTCCACCCACTTTATGATGGTGTGACTTTACCAAGTACAAGTCAAGTAACTGGGATCCTGCTTTATAGGGGCACCGGATGGTTCAGTGGAGGTGGTTATAAAACTTTCCTCTGTTGATGGCCAGTGTGGTTTGAGGGTTGTTATCTGTTGGCAACTCAGTACTTTATACTACAGAAGACTGGTGGTCTCAGTCTAGATCTCAGTGGGCAAGTGCTTCCACCACCACCACCACCGCATTTGACATAACTGCAGTTGGTTTCAGCAAAACAAGCCAAGAACTCAATGAAGCCATGGAAAGTGGCCTCTCTGAACTCAGCGTGTGCACAGCAGCAATGCCATGGGGTCAGTTCCTGATGACAGCGTAGCTGCTCTATAAAGTTGCAGGAGGTTTCAGTCACCAGGTATCTCAATCTCATATCTTTCACTATCACTAAATTACATCTTAACTTTTTCAAAAGAAGAACGCAGGCATCTTCGGGGTTCTGCAGCACAGAGGCCAAATGTGGTTGAGAAGCTGCATATGCAACAATGATTGCAGAATGACTAAAGAAAACCATAGCCACAGAAACTCACCCACCTAAAAGCTAAATGCGCATTATGAAAAAGCAGCCCCCAAAAACATCACTGACATACAGGACTGGACACCGATAGAGCCTTTGCACAAGAACACATGGAGGAAGAGCGAAGGAGAGCAGCAGGTAACTGTACCTGATAGAGCTTTATAATGTGGGGGTGGTCGAGCATTTTCATTATCTGCACTTCTCGATAGATTTTCTCCAGATTAACGGCATCCAGCTGGGATTTGTCAATGATTTTTATTGCCACCTGAAGCCAAGGGAAAAAAAAAATAGGCTGTAATTTTTTTTTTTTACATCAACTTTCTCGCTATTGGTTTACTTCACATTTGAAACAGAGCACCAAAATTTCTAGCTCATTCTAGCAGGTTGTTCTGTTATTGCAGAAATACTAAGGTACAGCAAATGTGTGCGCTAAATGAAATGTTAATAAAAGGAAGGAAAATAAAAGAATGCTCCTGGCAACCCAGAAGCACCAATGTCAGACAAGATCTCTGAATCTGCCCCCTGTTCCTAGCAATTAGGGACAGGTTTTCAAAGGTTGATGTCAGTGGGTCTTAGGAGCCTATAAGACAGCTGCTTTAAAAAAAAAATTAAAAAAAAAAAAAATCACATGAGGCACCTCTCTGCATCAGTATCTGCCTAAAGACCACTCGGAATATAATTTGTGAACGGATTTTGCCATATTAAAAATAAAAAGCCGATATCTGCATTTCAAAAATGGTTACTGAGCACATGCAGCAACTTCTTCCTGCCGTTTCATGGGTCATGCCACAGGAGCCTGCGTTTTGACACGTGCAAGAAAAGTCCCTGTGAAAACGTTTGGCACAAAAAACAGTTAGAAAGTTTATTTCTATGCAACCCGGGAGTTTCAGGTAATCACTGCTGGTCAGAGTCTGAGCATAGCCTTTCTGTATTTATTTACAACAGCAGAGGTACATATTTATACACTTCAACAGCATAGGAACAGGGCACTTCTAAAGGAGTGGCTGGGGTCTTTCAGCCAACCAGAAACGGCCTTATCAAGGTTTCTCTCTTGTGGTCCATTTTTACAGCTTCTTTAAACAAGACTAGTATCGTTTTGATTGAGAATGGGCCATAAGAACAATTATAAGTGGTTTCCTTTGAATCAGACTGTTAGATAGTATAGGTTCATGGAAAGTTTATAAGACCTCCTATTAATGAGACTATTAAAGTGATTTTTAAACAAATCAGGGGTGAGGAAAAAAACTTTCGTCCCATTTGGACTGTAACAAATCCCTTACGTTTCAAGGGAAACACTGCAGCTATGTTTTAAAGCATGGCAACCAGGAACTGGAACGGACTAGAAACTAAAGAGGGAATGACTGGTCTATTTTCACCGTGTAAATCAAATGACGTACAGAAAAGTGCCCCCAAAAATATATGTTAAAGACACGTAGCTTCTAAGCCCCCCATTTTAGCTCGCAGATACCAGTGTTATCAAAAACAAACCTGGCTTTATTATTTTGGGGGAACCAGTGTACCTTGTGGCTTGAGGATGGGCCCAAAGTCAGGAAGGTCCAATCTCTAATTTCAGCTCTTTCAGAAAGTCATTGGGCAGCTGTGGTCCAAGTCCATCACCTCTCATTTAAGTGAGAGGAAGGGGAACGTTACAAAGGGAGTCTGACCAAATGCGTTTCTCAAACTATCTACCAAAGCCTGAGATACAAGCCGACGAGTAGGCAGTTCCAAGAATCTGCAAACTTGCCAGGGAGCACATGGGATCCCTCTGTCTGGGACAACTGCGACGCCACCACAATCAAAATGCCATTAGCAAGACCAAGATGATATTTTCATTCACTTAAAATGGCAGTAAAATTCGGTTTTCCACCCTTCCCTCGGAATGCACTGCAGTCAACGAGGTCAGGATTTCATCCGTAAGTAAAATTTAAACGGAACTTCTTGGCTCAGTGAGTGCAATCAAAACATGCCTTACTAATGCAGCCTGTAATGGTACATATTTTTATTTTAACTGTGATTAATGTTCTGTACATAAGAAATGGCAGTAATTAGCCTGTTGAGGAACAGGGATGTTCTCCAGGGATACTTCTGTCAATTAAATTAGAGTCCAAATAATTTAGAAGAAAGATCTGGTTCCTTCCGACCTTATTTTAGTCGATATCAGAGAACTAAGCTGCACAGGGCTATAAGTAAGGGATTCCCCATTTTGTTTTAAACAGAAAGGTTAAAAAAAAAAAAAAAAAAGGAAATAACATGATAGTTAAAGAATGCACAAGAAAACAGGACTGAAAAAAATATTAAATCAATCAGTGGTATGCCCTCGCCTTGAATACTATGTTAAGAATGCAGGGAGAGGCAACAAAAAACCACCACGGCCGTGCAAAAACTCACATATGAAAAGACTGGGTCCATTTTGATAAAATATCAGATAGATTTATGACCAGTGAACAACGTGCAAAAGGGAGATCGTTTCTGCTGTTCAAAGCCCTCCATGGGTCTGATTTTTTGAGAAATTGCTTCTGCCTCAACACATCATGACCCAACTACAGCTGTATTCCACAGAAACCGTGACACTGGGAAACTATGGGGGCCAGCTGGCAGGCAGGGGAGACCAAATCTGTAGAAGGACCTCGTTACCTGAATAGGGATGCTTAAGGGCTTCATTGCATTCAGAACCACTGTGCTAGCTTGTTTTGGCTTTTCTTTGGTAACCCTATCACATGTACACACACCTGCCCTCACCACCCGCCCACCAAAAAAGACAGAAATAAAGCAAAAACACCACGAACCGATGAAGTGATTTAGCTTTTTGAGTGGGGGGGGGGCGAGAGCAAGCCTAATTTCTATTTTTAAAGACAGTTTGTGCTCAGTTGTTGCCTGGCGGAGATGGCATACGAGTACAGGCTACGAGAGATGGGCTCGAACAGAAGCACTCTATTTTGATCTCTCACTGGGGGTTTACCATCGCTGTCGAACCCAAAGGCGTTAAGTATTGTGCAAAAGAAACAATTCACATCCTTTGAAAAACTGAATGATTGTGGAACTCCTTGCCAAAAATCAGAATGGAGTCCAAGAGCTTAGTGTAATTAAAAAAAGCGCGATGAAATATTCATATGAACTCTGACAGCCATTGTCATTAGATGGGGTAGAGGGTCCATCAAGGAACACTGACCCAGACTTCCAAACATATTCCCAATATTACAGAAAAGGTTTGTCCATACTTTTCCACTTTTGGAATTCTGGATTCTTCCTCTAAAAACATAGGGAAACAGCCACTGCTGGGGACATGACACTGTTTACACCTCCCCAGGTTGAATGCAAGTATGCCAACCTCCTCCTGCATCTCACTGCAGTGCCCTACCGCCTCACCAGCCCAGCCAGCCTCGTTTGGCTGCTTGGCCACTTCTTCCACATGCAGCCGGGATGCTTCTTCCTCAACAGCCCTTAAGCACAGACCCCTCTCCCTGAATACATTTCCATGATGCTTCTGCAGGGAAGGATGAGAAGACCCAAGTCCCAATTCTACTGCGAGGCCCGTGGAAAGGAGTAACCGATAGCAAGGAAGACGACTGCTTGGGATTGCTGATCTCCGTTTTCATCTTGTAATTCAAATACAAAATAGAAATGATGCAAATCTAAACACGTGTGCAGCCCGTCCACACAGCCACGTGTTCCTCTGTATGTTACCTTCACCCACCCTCTCTCCCATTCCCTCCAATGGTTCATTACGTCGGATTGTCTTACATTAGACCCTGAGCCCAAAAGATGTTTAAACGTGCAAGCAGGCCCCCTGCTCCAAGCACAAAGGAGGAAGATGAAAGGAAATTCATTCCAATTCCATCCAAGTCAAACACAACTGCCTAAAAGTCTGAAATTAAGCACCCATGTCCGTCTTTGCCAGAACGGGGCCTAGGCTGCGCTCTACGCTCCTTGCCGCTGCTCTCGGCAGTTTGCTTTTTCATCATCTGTGATCTCAGAGGGGCAAGCGACTCCCCTCTCTGGGATGATTAAAGCCCATGTAGGAACAGGGGATGCAAACACACATTTGGACGCTTACCAACAAAAGTGGAACACAAATCCAGAAGCTTCAGACTCCTTCCTCCTCGCTTTCTCTTTACTGCTCGGGAAACTTGATGGCTGCTCAGGTTTTATGCAAGCACAAGCTACTACGGCTATAAAATGAGTTTCTTAGGAAATTGCAAGACATTAAGGCAACCGAAAAACAAACATTTAAATAAACCCTAATCCCTCAATACACAGTAGGCAAAGGTTACTGAAAAAAAATGGAGGCAGTGGGGGAGGAGGTGGAGGAGTAACCTTTGCGGGTCAGATTTCCTCCCTACTTCCTCTCATTTGCTTTCTACCGGCTCACTGCAAAAGCAACAGCAGCCAGAAGCAGGCTGGCCTTTCTGAACGGGAGCAGGTGTGAGCTGGGTGCAGTGCTGTTATTAACTTCGTCTCAGATACCTCCCAAGCCAATACGATTTCACTGACACCCTCCTCTCCCCAAGTTAGTCAGGACTGTTCTTATTATTTCACTCAACCCTAGCCTTCTAAGCGAGGAGGGGTGTCTTAGATAAGACAGTTCGTGTCCAAATTTCTTACCAATACAAATCCCAAATACGTGCACTCACCAGGAAAATTTAATGCAAGAATCCAACCGTCATTGCGGGTCACTTTTTAGTGCTTTTCAACAGGAGTCTAATCCATGCGGGCCTGCTCTGTAGGGGGCATCTCACCTCTCCCACTGCCCTCTTGGGCTCCCCATGGGTTTTTACCTTGTCTTAAGCAACTGCACAGTTTCTTCTTGCTTCCCTCCTTTCTGAGATTGCTTTAATTGAAGATACAGCTGAACTAAAGTGGCTTTTATTGCTTCCCTGCAGTTCTCATGTGAAAGAAAACTAATGCACAGAAAAGGCCCACAACCAAGTCGTGCAAAGCCTCCGAGGGAAGGAGATGGTGCTTAGGGCTGACGCAGAAGAGGAAGCCAGTGAAGGGCGGTGGAAAGCAGGAGAATGAGCAAGGAGGCTTTTGGCAGCCCTTTACGACACCCTGGAGGAGGCAGGAACAGAGCTGTTCCTTGCTTCAGCCTGTGCCTTGTGCAACCCTGAGCTCTTGCTTCATCTTTATCAATTCATCCCAACTGCTGTCATGTCATGAATGCAAACTTCTGCGTTTTAATTTCCATCCCTCCCTTCTCCCTGCCCCAGGAAAAGTCTCTCAGACTTGCAGTTACAAGTTCCTGAACCAAAGCTGGTTAAGCTGTTCGGCTTGGAAAAAAATAATGAACTTAAGAGCGTACACGCTCTGCCAGTCCTTCCAACAGGGTTAGCGCTTGCACAGTCGGCTCTTGAGTTTTCACAGTGAAACATTTCTGTTTCTAAATTCATCTATTACAGTTCCCAGGAAAGAAAAATTTCCCCATGGATATCAGGCACAATATTTGGCATTGCACAACCCACTAGCTCCCAATGTTAGCAAAAGTGCACTTAGTTCTTTCTTTTTTCAAACCTCCTATTCCTCTAAGCTCTTGATAAAGTGAACATTTAACTAGGCAGAGAGACAAACTGTGAAACGGCTTCTATTTTTCTAGCAATAATCTCTTCGTTAATTAAAGCTGTAAAAGATGCTTCTTGTGTGTTCTCTATTAGGTTTATAACCATAGTGCTATTGATTTCAGCCAAAAAAAGGGGGAAAGAAATGATGAAAAAATTATTATGGAGAGTGGAAGAGGTGCTTTTATTTTTTAAACCTATACTGAGTTCCAATGTCTGAAGAGCTTTTGCTCACTGAAAAGGAAAAATTATCGCTCGGCTGAAAAAAAGAAATGATCCACAGAAGTGTCACCTTCAGAACAGATTCTTTATGATAGCACAGCACAGAAGTTGGGAAGTGGAGATACAAATCATGCTATAAATACTGATTCAGTTTCACGTTAACATGGTGTCTCTGTATCCTACTCAGCTGCATGCATTTAAAAGTCCAACAATATAACTTGTCTTGAGGACTGGCAAAAGAGCGTAAAAACAACTCCTTCGTCTGAAGGCCAAACCATTTGAAACTGGAGCTCCACAATCCCCACACTATCAAACGCTGCAAAAATTATGTTGCTAAAACTTATCGTTGGTGTAAATACCGTGTAGGTAACTCGCAGATACCCGTGTTCAGTCTGCTTGCAGTGCATCCACATCCAGGAGTGGGTCAAAGACCCTGACAAGCCAATGCTTGTTCTAAAATCTGAGGATATCTTCAGAAGAGCTTAATCATCTTAATGAGATTAAGAATCTTATTTCAGTGTTACTCAGCACCGAAATGCTGCAGATGAGCCTGATTTTCATATCTCCACATTTAATCAAGGAAGAGGCGATCTAAACACAATCAGTGTTGGGTACTTCGGATGTCAGTGGTCTTCCAGCTCTCCTTTGAAAACCCAGAGATGCGCTACAGTTCTTTTTAACGGCAAATAATTTAGCTTGCGGTGCAATTTAAAAGAACTCTGAATGGGACACGCTTATCAAGAGCCCTCACTCTGCACAGCTCCTCCGTGACACCCGAAGGCACTTCCTTCCTGTGGTCTAATGCTTATTAGTAACAGAAGGCAAAGCTCCAGTTTCAATTTTTGTTGCCTTCTTGGGATGAGCTGTCCCTGGGGTTTCCCTCCGCTGGCCTACTGCAATGGCTACACTCTGTCAAGCCTAGATGGAGTCAGCAAGTCATCCTGTCCAAAAGATTTAACAGACTTCCAGCAGCATTCTCCCACCTGCTACACAGATGGGTCAGCAGATAAAATGTGATATCCACAGACTTCTTTCTGGGAAAGGTTGAAATGCTGCAAGTTTCAGGATGGCTCATTCAAAATGCCAGCTGTCACTTGCCTAGCACTTTGATCCAAAACATAATTCTACAGGTGTAGGTGTTTTATTTAGCTTCGTGTTAGCTCACTTGCCTGAATGTCTGAAACAATCCCAAACATGGTACTCTGCTGACCACGAGTAGCTGCTTCTTGGCATTACAAAGAGTTCAGATCAAATAAAACGTCAATCAAAAATTATTAACGGCTTCTTATTTCTAATGGATCAAGGGACTCTATACAAATACTTATTATAATGAATAGAGTAAAATCTAATGTGCAGTTTCTTGGTACAAGTGGCAGGCTTTTTTCAGAGCAAAAAGTGCAGCAAAACATGTTGGTATCTACACCATAATACAGGTGGAAGTTTTGTATTAGAATATAACTGAATGCGTAGTTGCAGACAATATACCGCTTTCATTTGAAAGAGAGAAGAGCAGCAGCTGGCTCCCCTGCTCCAATCCTTAAAAACAGATTAGACACCTCAGTCCATTCTGAAGCTTTCATTCTCCTTCCTGCCCTTTGCTAGGTCTGCAGAAAGTTTAAGAGAAAAAAAAAATCACTGGGAAATATTGTAAAACTGCAAATGTAAATTCCGTCTTGGGCAGAAGCTGCTCACTTCCATGCGCAACCTTGGCAGGGTCCCATTGGTGGGGGAGAGGGAAGGGGAGGGGAAGTGTGTTAAAATCTTTTTTTTTTTTTTTTTAATTCAAACCAGATACGTTGTTTCAGACTGGAGCTAACGTTCCTATTTTACATATTTGCATGACAAAGTTTGAATGACGAGATAGTCTCACTCCATGACGGATGCACATACAGCTTGGTAGCTGGTAATCACTAGCTTTCCCAGAGAAATGTCGTAATGCAGCGCTAATCTTGAAAAAACAGCACATAAAGGCTTACACGATGCACAAGTGAATTCTCATTTCTCTAGCGTGGCCAACGTGCACAAGCCACCACCCAGAGCACACGTCCGATTCAGGACAACGATGCAAGTCTCTTGATTCCTGCAGATGGGTCTTGTTCAGGCTACAAATCACTTTTGATTGCAGAAGTCTTTCCCCCCAGTATCACAAGAACTTCAGGATTTAGGGTAACTATGGGCTTTAAAACAACCTGAAAGGTGACTTGAAAAGGCAAAAAACACTGCTGCATTGCGCCCTTGTTTATTTTTCTGTTTAAAGAAGTCTAAAAGCTTGAAGGCCTTTTGAAATACTTCTTGCTTTTTAAACATAGAAATGTCAGGATCATCATTTCCTATCTTGTTCTTATTGGAGGCTTAGAGAAGTGGAGTGGGAGCTGCCTTCACCCTGGACAGGAAGGGCAGGGAACTGAAACCGCTGGACATCTAGCTTTAAAGAGATGTCAAACCAAAGTGCTAGTCTTGGGTTCGAAATCTGGCTGCTCCACAACCTCTTGGTTTCTCTTTAGTCTGGACGCTATGCTTCTAGTTCTCCAGCCACCCAGAGTCTTTCGGGAAAAATAAGCCCTGAAACTACTCAAGCACAAAATATTCTGAAGACCCTTCAGGGCCTTATGACACAGAAAAAAAGCCCCCAATTTCTCTTATTTGCAGGTGATGTGTGGGTTGCATATGCCAGCCAAAAGCCTTAGGCCCTATCCCTTAACTAGGTTATGCCTAGTATAGTTAACCTGATACAAATCTCTACTAAAGATGCACCACATTAAAGACTTATTCACACCTGGATTAAGTCATGCTGGTGCAAGCCCATTTTGCAACGCTGCGGCAGTTCTGCATTAAGGGTTTGCACAAAGGCAGGTACATCAGTTCTAGGCTATTTTGGATCAATTTGTTCTGGATATAAACCAAACTGAGAGGCACAGTGAAGGTAGGAAAAAAGGTGCTATCCTTCCACGTACTGAGTAGTACACCGCTATGCATTCGGAAGTACGCTGGAAGGCCCGTCTCATCTTGTATCCCATCTCCTACAGAAGCCATCACCAGATGCTTCACTGTAAGGTGCAAACCACATCGAACAGACAGTTAGGTACCACATGCCTAGCGGAGAAGTTTTTCCAAGTTCTGGCAGTTGGTGGCTGGCTTATATCCTGAACCCAGAGACCTGATTAGTCAGAAGTGTTTATTCTCCTGCACCACACCATAGCTAACATCATCATGTACTCATCCTTAGACAGCTTTCAGACTCAGTCTTTGGGGAGGCAGTTCCATGGGTTAGTTACACTTTTAAGTACCGGGGACTATTTAAAGTGCATAACCTAAGGATTAATAGTAATAATAATAATAATAATAATAATAAAAAAAAAAGTTTCTGCACTTACCTGAACTCATTACACACCATGCTCATTAACTGCCGCAGCAGCCTACGCTACGCTTCTTAGATCTCATTAAGGTCCCGTACTTTGTTTCTCAGAATGCCTTTTGCCTCTAATAGCAGCCTCAAAACTGACAGGACCCAGTCAGTGCGGGGCTTCTTCAGAAGCCTCAAAATTGACAGCTCCTGGTCCAAATTTCACCAATTATGCACTTAAACAGAGTACAACAGAAGCACAATTAGGTTACAGGGTAGGCACTGGGGCCCAAGAGTGCCTGTACACTTAACCCAAATGAAGATAAGCGGCACGCGAGAAGTGTATTGCTCGTATTGCAGCTGGTGTCTGCTCCCTCTTAGGAGACAGTAAACAAGAGGAGACTGGGTTTTACCTATTATTTTAGGGTTCTTGTCACCATTTACTCTCCTCGAAAAGTAAGTAGCTCTAATCTTCCTAAATGTCCCTCTCATGGGTGTTTTTTCTATGCCTCTCGGCTATTTTGGTTTCCTCCAGTGGACTTATTTTCGCCTCTGTCCTGAGCAAAACCATAAGTTCTGCTCCTTGGTGGATACTTCATTAGCCAACTCATCCTCTGATCACAGAAACATCCTGTGATACAACACAGGCTGCATGAAAGGACCTGTTACAAACTTCAGAGCCTAAGAAGTACAGACAATAAGCAGAACAAAAGGTTGTGAATACAAGGCAGCCTCGTTCAACGATCCTGCTGGAAGAAGGGCGCTGAACTACCCGCTGTTGTTACAAATGCAACTCCTTCATTCCTGTCAACTTTCTTCACTCAAGTGCTTAATTACCCATGTTTAAGTGTTGCATTAATATAAAGTTTCACGTTTAATGCAAAACTCATTTGCATATCTACCTTCAAGCCTACTTTCCCTTCTAATGCACTCATGCTGGTTCAGTTTGCATTTCACTTTTATCTGGCGCTAGCAATATTGAGTTTTCGGTTTATGGCTGATGTTTGCGAGGCACAAATCCGGCGCGCAGCTTCTCAAGCGCAGGCCGGATTTTGCACGGCAGTCAAGGCTCAGGTACTCCCCACATACAGAGCTTGCTAAATAACTGGACTGGAAAATAAGCTTGGGTTTGCCAGACTCGTTGACTCGGTGGAAGTGAAGACAAAGTGCACAAACAAACGAAGCGACTGCCTCCAGTAAACAGGCAGCCCCAAGGTACCCAGGCTGCAAGGAAGGGAACCCGGCGCATAACGCGTGAGCCGGGGCCGGAAAACGGAGGAGACTCTCACATAAGGAAAGACTTTTCTAAAATGATTTTTCCAAACGAGTCTCAACAGAAACGGAGCGCGGCATTTCCTGCAGTGCAGACACGCAAGGAAAACGTTGATACAAGCCCGATACAAGCTACGTGTCCCCCATCGCGAGCTGCACGGAGACCCGCCGGCTGTGCAAGGGGGCGACTTGGGGAGCGAACGACCCCAGGACACGCAAGGACGACGGTCCGGCTGGAAATCGGAGCGTCTTCCCGCCGGGAAGAGCCGCTCGGCCGAGCGCGACGCCCGGTCCCTTTCGTGCGGGGCCCAGCGTCGCGACCAACTTGTGCCGTGCTCAGGTGGGACGGCCCTCTGCCCTTCCTAAAAAGTTATTTTCCTCTCCTCCCTCCTCCGACCCACCCCACCAGCCAGGCCACGCTTGGTCCTGTCCTCTCGCTGCAGGGCGCCCCGGCGCCCCACGTCCATCTCACCGGTGAAAAGAGCAGGAAAAAATCCCCGTCTTTAGATGCAAAACTTTGTCACCCTGGAAAACCGAGCCCCGTTACGGCGGGGTGTTAAAACGCAGGGTGCAAACCCCGGCGCTGGGGGGGGGGCAGGACACCCCGGTCCCTCCCGCACGCCGCGTCCCGATCCACCCGAGCACAAATTAAACCCCCCCCAAAATAACTGTGTGGCGGTGCTGTCGCGGGGGCTGGGGGGCAGGAGCCGTGGTGGCCGTTGGGGCTGGGGCGGGGGAGGCTGACCTCGCTGCGCGTGATGCGGTGCCGCGCCAGCTTGACCACGGCGAAGTTGCCCTTGCCCAGCGTGCCCTCGATGTCGTAGAAGCCGACGCGCACGGGCCCGGGCCCGCGGGGCAGCAGCGCGGGGGGCCGCCGGGGCTCGGCCATCACCATGCTCGGCGCTCGCGGCGGCGGCGGCGGCGGCTCCGCTCGGCTCCCGCTCCCGCTCCGTCTGCGGCGCCCGGCCGCCGCGCGCCCCGCCCCGCCCCCCCCGCGTCACCGCGCGCGTCACCGGGGGCGGCGCCTCGCCATGGCAACCGGAGCCCCCGCCGCGGAGCTGTTCCCCCCCGCCTCGCCGGGGCTCCCCGGGCTCTTCCCGCCGGGGCTCCCCTCCCCGCCCCTGGGGCCCAGGGGATTGCACGCGGGCACGCGCACGCACGTGCCCCCCCCTCCAGGGCTGCTGCAGAGGGGGCTTGCACGCTTGCTTGCACACATGCGCCTTCCCCTAGGGTTCTGCAAAGGAGGCTTGCACACGCATGCGTCCCCCCCCCTCCAGGGCTGGTGCAAAAGGGGTTTGCACGCTTGCTTGCACACATGAGCCCCCAGGGTTCTGCAAAGGGGGCTTGCACACTTGTTTCACGCACATACACATGTCCCCCCTCCGGGGCTAGTGCAAAAGAAGGCTTGCACACTTGCTTGCACACACGCGCCCCCCCTCCAGAGTGCTGCAAAGGGGGCTTGCACACACACACACACACACACACGTCCCGCCTCCAGGGCTAGTGCAAAGGAGGCTTGCACACTTGCATGCACACACACACACACATTAATCCCCACTTCACGGCTGATGCAAAGGGGCCTCACACACTTGGTTACACACATGCACACAAACACACACATGTCCCCCTTCCAGGGCTGTGCAAAGGGGGCCTGCACACTTGCTTGCACACGTGCCCCCCCTCCAGGGTTCTGCAAAGGGGTTTGCACACACACACACACGCACACGCATGTCCCCCTTCCACGGCTGGTGCAAAGGGGGCTTGTACACTTGCTTGCACACATACACATGCGCGTGCCCCCCCCCTTCAGGGCTGGTGGAGAGAGGCCCCTGCCCCCCTCAGTCCCTGCTGTCCGGGCCCCGACCAGGCTCGCAGCGCCCGGCCGCCGCGCGAACAGGAGCAGAGACACCTGCGGGACACAGGCCACCGGCGCACGAGGCTCTGGGTAAATCCGATCTCTTTTATTAGACCAGCGCCAACAGTTGGAAAAATTCTTCTTTGCAAGCTTTCGGGCACAAACGCCCTTCGTCAGGCTGGGGAAGCGCCTGCAGTCGGCGCGCGCTCCTCCTGGATGGAGCCCGAGGCACTTCCCCCACCTCCGCAGCCGGCCGCCTCTCTGGGCACCAACGTTGACACGGATCCGGCGTGCCAGCGCCTCCCTTGGGAAATCGCTCCTTTGTGGCTTGATTCATCGCCCCCCCCGGGAAGACACAGCTACGAGGACGCCCGACGGCAGACCTCAAGCGCACGGATGCCGACGTGGCGAGTAGGGGGATCTGGCTGCCAACCAACTCCAGCGGCATCCCGTTTTGAGGTAAAGCATCTCGCCCTCGAAGCGGAGAAGAGCGAGCGGAGGAAAGGAAAGCAGAGAAATCCTCGCCTACAGCCTACCCTTCCCCGTAGGAAGACCTGCAATTTCTGCGGCCGGGTCTTTGGCTCGAGGATTGGACTCGCCTCAAGACCCATCTATGAACCACAGTAGAGATCATCCTCGAACCGAGGGATTGCTGAGGACGACAAAGGAGCTGTCTTTTACTGGGTCCATCTGGCCCAGCTTTTCCTTCTGCAGAAGGGCAGCATCCCTTAAGAGTGAAAGCACATCTGGGCTTGGCAGGCAAGGCCCGGGCTACGGCTGAGGCTGGGGCTTCCCCGGGCAGGGCTGCGGTCCCTTGCATATCGTGTGCATGCACCGCCTGCTCTGCTGAGCGAGTGGGAGCGGGGGCACCGCTCTGTTTGGCTGCGGGGAGGGGGTACCCGGCGGCTGAACCGCTGCACGACAACAGGGAAACTCGCATCAGCCTCCCCCCGCCAGCGAGCCGCCCGCAACCATGAGGAACTGAGCAAGCTGCTGGGGGGAGTCACCAGCACCCGGGGTGGGGTCTGGCCCAACGTGCAAGCAGTGCTGCTGCCTAAGAAAACCGAGCCACAAAACCAAGGGGAAGTGAGATCTGCAGATTTGGACCAAGATTCAGAAACATTCGTAACACAAAACCCCACATCGCGCAGTAGCAGAAAGCAGATGCTGAAAGGGAGAGTGAACAGGCTGTGGCCGGGGTTGTTTTTCCCCCTTCCTCTCTCACTCGCAGGCTCCAGCATTTAAGGTCTAGGAAGCTCTGATTCAGAGGCTGTGCCTGAACGCCGGTGCTCGCTAGCGACTGATGCCTCTTTCCTCCGAGGAAAGCAAGCGAGGCGGGAGCAGGGGCCCAGGTGGAAATCATGTCACCGCGCTCCAGGCAGCAGGGAGCTTCTTCATACCCAAAGCAAATGCCATTGCTGAACACCAGGCACGATGCCCGCGTGCCGAGACGCAGGGTGAATCCGCAGACCTACGTTGTACATGCGAGTCTGGCAGATGAAATGATTTGGGATCCACCCCCAGAGGAAACGGTCGTACCTCACCTCACAGGGCACTTCCTACTCGGATAAGAAGGCTGTAAATCACCTCTAGTTACATGAACAGCATTGGGCCAAGGCACAGCAAGAACCAGCCCAGCCAGGCAGCTGCTGCCGACTCCAGAGGAAGTGAGATGAAGCAGGATGGGCATGGGAATCCCACGGCAATACAGTCAAGCCACAACCTCACAACCTCCAGCTGCTCCAGTGCAGCGATGGGATCGCTAGCAGCGTGCATGGCCCCGCCAAAGATACAGAATGAAAACCATGACCCCCCCCATGCCTCCCCCTTACCACTCTGTGAGACGCTGGATGCAAAAGTTCAAACAACTGGAACAGAATGACATAATTGAAGAAACAATGTGCTGAGCGGGTCCCACCCATCGTAACAGGAAGCAAAGACTGGAGGTATTCTTGCTGCCTGCACTTCAGATAAAGCCTGCGGCATTGACAGTCCTCCGCTTCCACATAGAGATGAAGGTGTTTGGAGAACCTGATGGAGAAAGATGTATTCAGATCTTGATCTACAGCATGTACACCCCCGGCAATGTGATGTCATGGCATTTATCACAGAGATGGACTTCTGTGTTAAAAGTGAGGACCGGGCAGGCGTGCCTCATCACCCAGCGCTCTTCAGGGAATGGTGTCGGTGATCCTTGATGACCGGTCTGGAGTTCAGTATTATCTGGATGTCGTCAGCGTGTTTGAAGAGACACCAGAAGAGCATGGCACACACTTACAGGTCATACGAAAACACGTCACTGCGGCAGACCTGCAATCAAAGCTTTCTACATGGTGTCTTTCTTGGGCAAATCATTTCACAAAATGCACCAAAACCTTCCCTAGGTTGGGCTGTTGCAGTTACAAAGGTATTAGCACAGCAAGACATTCAAGCATTGCATTTTTTTTTTAGGTCTTCCATCAAGGCATGCAAGGTTTGTTTCAAACTATGCTTCAGCTGTAGAATAGACTTTCACGATGTATTACTTCTGGCCATTTGCTAAGGTAGTCTATCAGGGCGATGGCATAACGGCCTCAACTGGAGCAGTGTTAAATGATCCCATGAAGTCAATCACAAGCTTTTTCCATGCTGAATCAGGAGAAAATGCAGGTTGTAATGGTGACGTGTGGATCACCGAGTGCGTCCCTGACTGTTACGGACCTCACGTTTATCCTGGACAGCTGCTGGGCAAGCCAATTTTGAAAGGGAAAAAGCTTTGGTCAGCACCCTAGCACTCCTGTTTTACCTTCTGTGGTGACTATTCATGTCTCAAACTGCAGATTTGGAGCCCAACTTAGCCAGATCCATGATGACAACACTGAACAGACTGTTGCAGTTGCTTTCAGAGAGCTTGCTGGAGCTGAGAAAGTCACCCAAAGGGAAACACTTACTTTGCATATAGGCTACAGAAAAATAGGGGGGTAGCCTTTGGACCACAGCTTCAAACTGTGCACAGTGCACACAGCCCTTTGGCAGCACTGCTAAAGCAAAAGGGCTCGGCCAAATAGGAATGCACATTGCCAGGCGGTCGGTGGGATTATACAGGAGGAGGAGCACAGGCCAGGAACCAGAAGTGTGACAGCGCTGTGCTCCTCTTGCCTGTATTGTCACCAGATTCCTGCTTGGAAGTAACTGCAGTTCTCACAAGTATGATTTCTGCATTGACCAAAGGAGTATTCAAAGCTTCTTGCTCAACAAATACTGAGAATTACTGACAATGCAACAGTCAAATAATGCCAAACGCCTAGACCCAGCTTAGCTGGTATGTGTTAGGCTACAGAGCCATCTTTCCCTAGATGGATGTGGGGCACACCAACTTTTTATTACAGAGGAGCTACAGGCAAAACACAGACACCTTGCTTTTGATATGAACTAGAACAAACCAACAGCCATGAGCTCTATAACTATGGCCAGCAATGGATGCTCAAGTGGAGGTTGCTTTAAAGTCTTGTGTTACCTGTCAATCACTTAACAAGACCTCCGTGACCCACACACCATCATCACCATATCTTTCCCCAGTTCAGCATGGAAAAAGCACATGATTGACTTCATGTGACCATTTAACAATGTTCCCCTTGAGGCCATGATGCCATGGGCCTGATCAGCTATCTCAGCAAATGGCCAGAAGTGCTCACATCACAAGTCATTGCTGGTATGGCAGTTACTGTCTTCAGCAGAGAAGAAAACCTGAATGTTTGGTAACAGATCACAGACCATCTCCTTAGAGCTGGAAACTTTCCTAACACAGAGGAAAAGCAGGCAGAAAAGGTCACTGGTGCCTTGCCCTCAAGCCAAAGGGGAACCTGAACTCTTCAAGAGACCTCTGACAGAGTTCACAGACAGTGCATGCGGGAGAAAAAGCGTGGAAAGTGTTCACCAGGAACTTACAGGGCTACACGTTGTGCAGACCCTCAGAAATCAGAGGATGAATTACCCTGCAGAAGAGAGAGACACATAAAGCTAAATGTCATGGGATTACACATGCCCATCTGCAACCAGCCCAACAGAAACAGAATATGGTTCACTTGGACGTGAATGAAAACCTGGAGTCCTACCAAGAGAATCAGGTCTGACCAACCTCTCTACATTGCTGAGCCAAAGGGACCTTACACCTGCAAGCCATCGGCCGAGGGGATACGCCATGCTCTGCCTCACCCCAGTCCATCCATAGCAGAACAGAGATGCTACAGATAATTTATCGATAACCCATTACTTCCTTTTACTTTCCCCAGTATAAGACACCTACCTAGAGGCTGTGTCTGATAGACGTGCTACCAAAGTCAGAGACCACCTGTGTGGACTAGAGAGATGTTACATGAACCCTGAAAGCAAAACAACAAGGCAGGAGGGGTCGTTTTTGGTCTTAATGACTTGTTTCCTATCTACTGCTCATTAATGGCATAGATGGCTGCTTCTTCACTGCTCTCCTGTATAACAGAGGAGCTGGTTTTCTCCAAGAAAAGGGAAAACGTGGGGCGTTTACTGCTGCTACCTGGGGGCCGGCCATGGTGCTCGGACGTGAAGCAAGAACACGGCTGCCCGAAGGACCCACAGGGCTGTGTTTCCCTGAGGTATTCAGGGCCTTGTTTGTAGCCCTCGCAGTGCCGCTGTGCGGGGCGTCCCCACTTTGCCCTACACTTTGCAGCGTGTGTCCCAAAAGACCCCGGGCACCCCGTGCCCATTTGCTCCTAGCACCCCTTCCCCCCTCCGTAACCCTCAAAGTAAAATTGAACACAACATGCCCGGATCGTTTTATCCACAGAACAGTAAGTCCCTGGCATTGGTGGGTGGCAAAGGTTAGCTGACTAAATTCCACCAGATTACCCTGGAAAGCCCAGGCTAGTCATGGGTGGTTTGAGAAGGACTCGATCTGGCTACTTGGGGGCAAGGGCCACATGGGGATGCTGCAGGAAAAGCACCCTCTCCCTCTCTCGATTATAAAATTGGGCTGGGTCTTATTAGATGCAGGCCAGGTCCCTGCCTCAAGCAGCTCACAGCATGAATGGGCAAAAAAAGAGAGACTCAACGGAGATCCAGTTTGACCCTGGTTTTCCTTGTTGATATGAACTCCAACTCAATTCCTTTGCCACTTCTCTTTTAGACTTAACTCCTCCCGTGCTCATTTCAAGTCCTACCCCACTAAACCTTGCTCATCCAGCTCTTCTTCACCCCCCTCCCCCTCTTGTCCACGCTGCCTACCCCTCGTTCATTTTGCCTGACCCGTGTCTCCACAGGTGACCCTCCTCTCTCAGCCCCTGCCCTCTTCCAGACAGTCAAGGTCAGCCAAAGGGAGCCGCAGGCTTACGAAGCCTGTCATTCAGAGGATACAGCTGCAGCCCTTCAACCCATGTAGGTATGTGGGGGAAGCAATTTAAGGCAGACCCAGACCAAGAGGATGCCTGACCAGGAAAGGGGGAGGGCATGAGTTGATAAAGTACACTGCTGAGATGCATGTCATGCCGTGAAGCACACCCAGCGGTTAAAGCAAACAGTCACTCGGTGCCCAGGCGGCTGTGGGAACAGGCGCACACGGCAGATAAAGGGAAGGTTTGGCCACCTCCTGGCTGCTATTTGCAGAATCTGTGCTGTGGGGTTTGATGCTGGGTGACACGACTGACTCGGCCTGCCCTGGATAGCAGCCGGGTGTTGCTGTTTTATCTCCCTGAAAGCTGCTAGCAGTTCCGGCGCATGACTAACGGACGGCTCCGCTTAGTCAGACTGCCACCCTCTCCGATGACTGATGCAAGCTAACTATAGCCCCGCTCCGGAGAACATGCTGCCAGCCAGGCCTTTTGCTCTGTCTAGCTCAGACTTCCCTTTCTCCTTCTTGCACTTTCCGATGAATGAAAAGCTGCAGCATCCTACACCGGTTCTCTCCGATGAATTCTCTTCCACTACAAAACACCCAGCAGGTTAAAGATTGCAAAACACCTACCCTAAGGTTCAGACCAAACGTTGCCTAAGAGGTGTTTTAGGTCAGAGAATTTGCTTGGTTATACATGTAGCAAAGGATTTCAGTGGCCTCTTTCCTGCTTTTATCACTGCAAAATCTTAATAAATGTGCCCTAAATCAAGTATGCGGTAAGTTAGATTTTGTGCTTGCAACAGAAACCTTCACTTGCATAAACCTCATGATGCAGCAAGGGATAATTTTGTTTCGATGAACAGGCTAAAAGCAAATGCCTTCAAATCACATTCAAGGAAAAAACTGCGACCAAGAAAGCATCTCCCCGCTGTTTCTGTTTGCCACCCTTTACTCCCTTGTCTTCTTTATGCAGAGTGAGACAAGTGCTTTTAAGAGGTATTTTTGACATTTGGAGTTATCTCCAACAAAATGCTGAGCAACTGTTCACAGGAGTCCAATAAGGGTCCAAAAGCCATAAAACATGGAGCACACGTGCCCTCTAGCGGTCAAGGTTCGTGAATGTTTCCACCCCTCGGAAGATGTATTATGCTAAGGACATCAAGGAAGGATATTCGAATATCTTGTCCTCTGGTCGCTCTTTCCACTCTGCCCCCAATGACAAACGTGGGTACGTCCAACCTTGAGAGACCGACTGCCGTATGTGAAAAACGTGACACCAGGAGGAGTGCGGCTGGCAGGATAAGAGCAGGCAGGCGCAGCTCTCCCTAAGTTCAGCACTCCCCCTAAAAGACTTGTCAGCAGCACCAAGCCCGAAGGACACCAATAAACCCAAGGCCCCTACCTGATCGTCTTTGCCACCCCTACCCACTGTAAGGGGGAGTCAACCATTTATCACAACAGATGCTGCATTCAAGCCTAAAGTCAGAGGACATGCACCACCTCCTTAGCCCTGCAGATGCTTTCTAGTTGCGTGTCTGAGGTGGGGTCGGCCAGGAACGGCTCGGGGAATCAGACAGCAGAGCCTGCACGCCGCGAGAGGTGGAAGCACCAATGCAGCAGCCTTAGCAGGGTGACTGCTCTTCCATCACCATCACGTACTGCATTATCAGCGCCAGTGTTCAAATGAAAGAAGCTAGCAGGGAGTTGGAGGGGGGATGGGACAGCCCAATTAATCAAGGCTGAAAACCACAGTGGGGAGGAGTTTTTAGTCTGGCGCCGTGCTGCAAGCGTAGGAGTGACGGGATGCCGGCAAGGGACCCTCTTGCTAGTCATCAGCTGCACTGATGCGACATCCACCCTGTGGAACAGTCTCTTCCTGAGCGCCGGGGAAGCGTCACTCCTTGATGCTTTAAAACAAGACCGAAATAGCACATTTTCCAAAGCTCTCGGTGACACGAGTCTTGTGCCGCCCCCAGAGACAGGGACTGCGAGCTCGTGCTTCCTTCTCATCGTACTTCCGATCATTTTTAGCTTGGCCTTTCTTTGCCGGTGAAACAATCTGGTGCAGATTTTATTTATGCTGCGTTTGCCTGCTCTTGGTGGATCACGTAGACGCACAAGCAAGAGGGTATTTTTAGGCTGATTGGCAGGCTGGCTGGGGCCTGACTCTTTCCAGATGGTGAGGGCTGCTGGTCCAGAGGCGATGAAAAAACCTCCCATCTACTAGAAACGTGTTTGGCTTCAGTAAGCGTTTGTTTTGTTCTCGCCCAGCGCCAGTCCAAGATGACAGCGCCCCTGCTCCTACAAGGCAAAGTGCGGAGGCACGCGCACGTATTACAGATGCTTAATAGCTTCCAAGCGACACTTCCTGTCTTTGACACAAGCACCTGGCCCCTGGATGGTCTCAGACTTGCAGGGCTCGTCTACACTGCGTGGTTTGGCATCCAAAGATTTAATGTGGCCCTGCAGCAACAGCTGTGAGACCTCCAGGAGCAGAGGCCTTGACAAGGACGTAGAAATTCATGGAGCTGTGTTTCTACCGGCAAAATGCCTAGAGCCAGGCTCAGACTCAGCCTGCCGAGCTTGCCAGGCAACGTCACGATCCTGTATGCCACTGCAACCTGCCTCTGGATGATGTTGGGTGAGGGCCTGCTCAGCTCAGCTGCTGGTTGAGGTGCTGGAGGTTAAAGTGAAGCCATTGGGGCAAAGAGAGCTTCTCCCACGTACAGGAAGATTAGAGCATCCAACAACATTTAGGGCTGAATCCTGTTCCACCCATTAGGCATCTAATAGGTACTTGGGTATCTAGGTGCATTTGTCCTCCCCTGAGAACCTGAAACATTAGATGCATCTGTTTTGTAAGCCAACTTCTTTGCCTTAAAATTAAGCTACAAGAATCAGCAGAGAGGAGGAGGAGGAGGAGGTGGAGGAGGACCTGTCTTGTCTGTGGCAGGTGTTTCAAGGACTTGGGCAGGGTGGAAGAGAATCCCACAGAAACCCCCAGTCAATGGAATAAGTGCCCTCACTCTTTAAAAGTGACATTTCCTGAGCTCTGATCGTCTCTGCCACCCCAACCAGCTGTAAGGGGGAGTGAACCACTTATCACAACAGATGCTGCATTCAAGGAACGGCCGTTTATTACAAGTTGCTACACAACAAATAAAGGCAAAGTTGCTCCAGAAGGAAAAAAAAACATACAACAAAATGGAAAGGCTTAAGGTAAAACGCAGAGCAGTATCATTGTTGAAGGTGTTTTTCTCCCTCCATTGATGCAATGGGCAGTTTAGTGCCCAAGTACCGTGGTAATTTCCCAAGTGTTAAATGAAGTACATTAAAAAAAGAGAGCAGGAAATGCTGCAAAATGACCTCAATCCTTTGGTTTTCAAACCACACAAAGGCTCAGAAAACACCACACCCCCTAAGCTCCCCGGCCATCCATTTCCAGAGGGTTACACTGGCATGGCTGATGCCACCTCCCCGGTCAGCCAAGGCCACTACATAGAGCATCATGTCTCTGCCCCACACGTGCACTGCCATCAGATCAACAAGGGGAGGACTGGCTGTGCACACATTAACAACAGCACTTTCGGGAAAGCTAGCTTGGTGCATGCTCAGTTCCCTTGTGAACCTCAAGTGGCCTCCTTTAAGAATTTGGATTAAAAAAAAAGTTCATGTTAGAGTAGTTGCTCTTTGCAGAGATCCAGTTCTTAGCACAAATTAGACCAAGAGGGAGAGGATGTGTACGTGCATCATGAGACTGCTTTGCTGCTCTTTGGGTAGGGGAAAAAAAATGCATTCCTTCTCCAAGATCATGACTGTTGACTTCCAGCCCAGCACAGCCAGCCAGGAGACTCTGGAGCGGAGGGAGCAGAACGAAGGCATGAGCAGGGTGGAACATCATCCAGCCCGGCCGAACATAAACGGAGGGAGCTGGAGCAGTTTAACACCACAGGCACTTAGGCAGCATTTCAATTCCCGCACAAAGGTTAACCACTTAGAACCAGATTTCGACAGTCAAATAAGCATCCCGACTTCTGGCAGGGCCGACTACCAGGAGGCAACTACCGCTGACTTCAAACAGGGCAGGCAGAGGACTGCGACTGCAGAAAGTCAGGATACTTATTTACTTGCCAAAATAGACCTTTAAGTGCTTGCATTCTTATGCTGAGATATTTGGCTTGAGATTTAGGCTCTTGACTCCTGGGTTTTTTCCCCAGGAACTAAAAGGTGCAGATGGGCTGCCTAGAACCAGCACAGGGTCAGGCTAGGAGGATGAAGCGCACGCATGTATCCAACTGCTTACCGAAAGACACTAATTGCTATAATGAGTCCCAGGAAGCCAGCCAACACCAGTCTGTGAATACTCCCTTCCCAGTGCTAGCTGGCCAGTCAGATGACTACGGGGAGGATAACATTAGGCTGTGGCTTTTCTTCACCAGGCTAGGTTTGTTCCTCAGGGGCTCCATCCTGTACCACGGACTTAACCAGGAGCAGGCATGGGTTGTGGGCTAGCGGACAGGCTCTCCGATGGCTAGGTACGAACAGCAGAACCAGAGAGCCTGTCATCCCACCCCCTAACACCCAGACAGAGGCAGCTGAACCAAGTGACAAATATCGCAGTGTTTGCAAAGCACAATGATGGCGCACAGACCCCGAGCTGGCTCCCGCCGTGTTTGTATTGGCAGATCGAACTCCCAGCCACGTCCTGCACTCACTTCTGTTGTTTTTTTTCTCCCACATAAACACCTTCTGCCAAACCCTTGGCACATCTTTGCTTCCTGGTGGCTTCTGCAAATGGGTTTTGCTTCAATTCCATGTTTGGGGATTTTTCTCTTTTTGGGGGGTTTTTTCATATAGGAGAAAAAACAAACTTTGCACAAACTTTGTCAGCTGCAGAAGACATTTTGGACCCCTCGCAGTCGGTCTCATTCCATTGCCAAATGTAACACGTGGGTTATTTAGCTTGTCCTCACGCAGCCAGGGAGACTTACCTGGGGAGCTGTAAATACCCAGTTAGCAACTCTTCCCACCTTGTTCCTCTCTCCCCTTCTCTTGCCTGGTTTCAATCTCAGTGGATCAATGACCTGACATCCAGGTCCCCAAGAGGCTTCTAAGTGCAAACCGGGTATAGGGTAGGTGCAGTTTTCAGACTGTTCAGAAGTTTTCCAGCTGCAGTCACCGCACCGTAGCATCTGTGCTGCGTCAGCCTGCTAGTTTTCTGTGGATCTAGGGCAGTGGTTTTCAACCTTTTTTCAGGTTGAAAACATTTCGAATGGAGGCATGGACCCCTCTGAATTGTAAGTGCAGGTATTCACATACCTTGGATTAATCACAGTCATCTTTTGCAGACCTCTTAAACATAGTCTGTGGACACTCCGGGGTTGAAAACCGCTCTTCTATGGTATAATGGTCACTGTGCCAGGAATCTGGCAGCAGACTCCCACAACACCCCTACTGTACAGCATGTGCAGACTATTAGGAACAAGGGAAATCTTCTTAATTAATCCCTCTCACCAGGGGAAGCCTCTCCCCGTGACACTAGCACAGACTCCTAATTAGTAACAGTCGTCTGGGAAATGAATGACGGTCATAAGGCATTCCTGGATGAGAGAAGGCTGTTAAGTAATTCTCACCTGAGAGTCACTGGAAAAGCCCAGGCTGTCTCCATGATTTTGGAGACTCCGGTCTAACCGTATCTACTGGCAGTGAAACCATCACTCAGCACCTGCTTTCCAGCACCCATCCTTCTGGGTTCAGCTGTCAGAAGCTTCATCAGGGAAGACACATATTGCACGGAGCGAGAGAAAGACACTGGCTTATATGCTACATTGAAATTATGCAAGAACTCAATGGAACTGCAACCAGTGCAGAATATCAGGCCTTGGCTTTTATGCATAAATAGGCATTTCACCATTTTTTATTGCATTTCAAAAAGGACGAACGAGATCCAACAGCTTATAAATAAGAAACATCGCTTGCTTTGAGTAGTGGCAGGCACAAACATTGCTCAACCCAACCACGTGTGCAGTCAGACTCCCGGCCAAAACTTAATGTAATGACTGACTTTCAGCAGGCTTCCAGATGTTCTCAAAGCTTGCGTGGACAACACAATTAACAGGCTGGGCCATTACATGGCCCCCGGCACCCAGTTTCTGAGCATCTCATAATCTTTAATGCGTTCAGCTTCACAAAACCCCTGTGTGTGAGGTAAGGATGTGCTAGAGATACCAGGCTCAGATAGATTAAGAGACTTGCCCAGATCAGACTGTGGCAAAGAGGGGATTCGGACGCTGTGTTTCTAGTTCCATGATAACACTGTTAGCACTAGACCTTCCTCCCCCTCCCTTGGATAGACAGCATCCAGCTCCATACCGAGGAGCTGCTATCTGACACCCCAACCTTGCTGTTCGACCAGTTGAGAACATTCAAACTCAATGGGAGCCTCTACATTTGCAGTTAACCCAAAGCAATAAACTTCCATGAGTTTATTACTCTTGGATGTTGCAATTGCATGTGCACCTGGGATGGCAGTACATTGAGCTGGGGCAGATCAGCCCTAGCTGGCAGGGGGCCAGGGGATCAACCTGCCAACCCAGGGCTGCCTGCATCCTGGCTCAACGTGCTCCGGAGGAGCTGGCAGCGGTATGTGGGTGCTCCAGCATGAGGCTAGCCAGCAGGCAGCCCTGTACTGAAGCACCCTCATGCCCCAGCCAGCTGGGTCTGTGCCTACACCTGTGTTGCTGCACATGCAAAAACTCCGGAGAAGGGTAGTACTTGTATTTACAAGCACTACATGATGCTGAGTTTATTAGTTTACTGCAGCCTAATAGGACTGAACGTGTAGACGCTGAGATGTTTACTGCAGAACGCACGAGGCAGCTCTGCAGCGAACATCTCATGACGATGTGCCCCATGCCATGTTTAGGAATCAGCTCCATGTCTGGAATAAGATAACCATTTGTGCGGAGCCGAGACAAAGTGCAGTGGACTCCTCTCAGGAACTGGACACGAGAACGTAAAACAAGCAGCTCAAGCCTCCAGGACTGAGAGGAGACACCACGAGAGTCAGAATGACCTAACCCTACGCTGCGGCAGCCTGCTCGCTAGACACACTTGGACGGAACGAATGCAAGAGCTCCCAGCGGGCAGCCATATGTTCTGGAAACCGGCCCAACGAACACGCTCCCAGCTGGAGTGTTAATAGCAGGGCTCACCTCATCCAGAAGTCTGGCTGACTTCTAAGAAGCCACGGCGTTCCTAGTAATGCTCCTCTCCCTGTCTCCAAAGCCACGGGAGCTGCCCCATGCTGCAGGGATGTGTTCTGAATCCACACTCCCATGTAAAGTCTAAACATCTCCATGCAGTTGAGACAGCAAGGAAAACTGAAGGTGAATGGAGTGCACGCCAGGGCAGTGCTGTGTCTGCTCAAGTCTGCATGGCCTGAAACAACAGCTGCAGACTGAACCGTGTCTTACCGTCTTGCCGGGGTGTCAGCAACGTATTCCACATTATGCACATCTCAGTGACACCATTAAGCACTTCATTAATGGCCATTACTTCTGCATCCAGCTCAGACACTGATCTCCCAAACCCAAACTGCCTCTCTCAGCTGCCTAGCAGCCTAAACACCTGGCCTGGCTCCAGCGTCCTGCTGCCAACTCTTCTAGACAGGCAAGTCCAATAAAAACCGCCCCTCTGCAGTCCTCCGACTACGCACAGTGGGGCCAGCCCCGAAGAAACCGAATCGAGTATCCGGTACCTGGGGGAGGGGATGCTGCTCGGAGCATATGTATTTCTAAGTTTAATTCAGTAGCAATCTTAGTTTTCAGGAGTCTGGCTTTGACACTGGAGCGCCTCTCTGCAGCCCTAACATGCAGTGCAGGGACCTTGCCACATGGTTTAGCTCATGTTTCCTATGGAGCACACAAGATCTTGCTTACCGATCCACACATCGTGACTATGCACAAACCCCACAAACAGAAAACAGGTGCTCGAACCCTAAACAGCAAGCCAGTTAATAGTAAACCCAAATCATCAGTGCGCTCTCCCTGGTCCCACCCTGCTTTACTCATGGGCTTCTCAGCAGAGCACACCTCACCCAACAGCTATAGCTAAGGTTGCTGTACGGGACTGGCTAGCGTGATAACACCTGGCTGCTAGAAATGAGCTGGTATTTAGGAAGATGCCCCTCTGCCAGCACGTGGAACAGAGCTTGCTTCAGGGCTGACACTACCTCTTAAGGATGCACAGGAAACAAAAGTGATTCCTTGGTCCCTACCCTTCTGAGCTGTCACAAATTCAACGTCACAGGCCAGCCGTTCTCAGCAAACCCGCTTGCTGACAGACCCACAAGGTTTGCACGCTGTCGGTCTTGCTTTCAGCAGTTTCCAAGAAAGGCTGCCTGATGCTCCATCTCATGAAAGGGAGCCACCCACATGACTATTGGATTTGCATTATCCATCCGGACAAAAAAGAGGAGACGAGATGCTAAAAGTGAAGGGATATGAGTGTGGTGGGGGAGGCGTGTGTGAGGGGTGTCCCTCCATTGCGAGACCTAAATCTCATTCCCGTGATTCAAGGGCTGTCTCGCATTGTGCTTCAAAAGGTGTCAGAACATACCGGGTGCTGACTAAAATAGGTTCCAGACATCTCTGCTTATCATCTCATCGCCTGTTTCAGAGCTTAACACAGCAACAAAGGTCTCTTGCCACACATCTCTATGGCTCAACTGTGCAATGTGAGTCCCTTCACTGCTCCAGGTGGGAATGCAGCCCAACCACAGACCTGCCATGGCTCCTTTATATTCACGCGCAGATCCCAATATGGTTTGGCGAAGATTTGGATGCAAACTCCAGTCTGGGGTGACTTCTTGCAGACTCTTGGCAGGCCCCCTCGCACCATCTCTCTGGACTGGGTGTGCCCTGGAGTTCCTCCATATGCTTAGAAACCCCACGAAACTCTCTGCAAACAATGGAGAAACAGAGACAACGATAAGGAAAGCAGCCAAGTGTGATGGCCCTACCCATCCCAGAGTCAAGCAGTGATAAATTCATTGCTGTACATGAATGACCGTCTCGTTTCACTCGTTTACTTCCAGCTTTTGGTAACGGAGGTTGGCTAACCCTGGTCTCTCCTGTCTCCACATTCGGGGCTTGCTGGCATATAGCTTGGGCCACATTCGCATGTGCAATGCAGCTGTGTAAAGGGGCCTTGCACCAGGTCATCTCCTGACATCCGTGACCCTTTACATAAGAATGAGCTCTGGCAGAAATGCAAATCCAGCCCGAAATCTTTACTTGGTCTCTTGGGACTGGATTCACCTTCTTCTCTGCATGTGGTTCAGTCAAAGCCCTGCCTCACAGAAACATCTGGTGCTTTCCCTTACATACAGGGACTTCAGCATATATTTTCACTGAATAAAAAGCTGGACTGGAATCGAAAGGGAAGCACATGGCAGCCCCAGATGCCAATGTGGAAGAAGTTCACGGCCATAACAGGCAGAACCAAACTCACAGCTTGGATCATCCCCCAGGTCTGGTGAAGTTTCCTGCCAAGGTAAGGTCTGCCCCTTGCCTGTCTAACCCATGACCCTCTTGCCCTGTTGCGGAAGCAGCATCCCATCCACTCCAAGTGCAATGGATTCAGCTGGTCCAGTCAGGACTGCAGGCCTCTTTTCTTGAGCATGTGAATCTCTATTAGACCAACAAGCTCCTTGTGAATTTTACATGTACAGTTTATGCTCTGAATAAAGCGCAAGATCACAAAAATATGCTGCACTGGACACTGTTATACTGAGCTGAGTGCAAGAATGGGAGGCAGGGGGCATCTCCACAACCAGAAGATATTCTAATGAAAAGAGAGATCGTCGTGTGTCCAATTTCTATTGACATGGAGAAAATGTGCGATTGAACATGGGGCAGCAGTGAAGTTCACTGCCAGTATTTAAGGGTAGGTTCAGATCTCTATGGCGAGGCAAATTTTTGCTGAATTTAACCAAATGGTTTCTGAAAAGAAAGTTTCGGGGAATTAAGAAATCCAGAAAGGTATGATTGGATGCCGAATTCAAAGCCTGGAAACAGGTCAGGAAACATTGCTATTAGGGCAGAAAAGCTGCTCCAAAGATGGAATTTAAACAAAAAATGGACCCATACCATCGCCTTCGAGCCCAGAAGCAAACACCCAACCTGGGCCTGTCTTCTCTCCCTGACGTATCTCTAACCCCAGTGTATGGGTAGCTATGGCTACTCTGGCAACTGGTCAACAGAGCTGTTCCTGCCACCAATTACTGCACAGTGCCACGTTACACTTCACAATGAGATTTTTGAGTCCGATTTCATTCCCTCACCTTGTCTTGTAAGCCCGCTCATGCTGAGATGAGCGGCCCCGGACAGTCTTCATGTAGCCCAGGACAGCTCCCTGGCAGAAGGGGGAATCTAGGATATGACAGCAACAGGACATTTAATCTACAGGAACCAGGTGTTAGCTGGTCACGGAGGGCATGTTACATATCTCTGGACGTCCAGGGATGACACAGACTCGACACTGCCCTCCACCCCAGTTGCTATATCTTCTAAGGCCATTTAAACATGCTTTGCAATGACTCTTTCCTCATATGCAGCAATGAGAAGGTGTTTCTTGCATCCTCGCTTTGCCATTGTCTTGCCAGAAGAATAAGAGAAGTGGAAGGATCAGCTGTACGAATCCAGAGCATCTGCTGAGACTTTTAAAATGATTCATTTCTCTGGCTACTTCAAAAGATTAAGCCTGGCACACTGGTAAGTGCTAGGTCTGAGATGTCTCAGGTTGCATGAAACTAGGAGGGAGGGAATGGAGCACAGGCTACACTATCAAGTCCCATACAAGTGCCTGAGTGTCAGGGCTGCAAACCAGCCAGCAGGGAAACTCTCTCGCTACACCACCGTTGCAGTGGAAACAATGATGAACTCTGAACACAGCAGCAGTCTCAGGAGCAGCTGTGAGAAAGCAAGGATGGCTCAGCAAGTGACATACAACTTCCTTAGGGGGAGGTCCGTTTAAACCATACAAAAATGGGATATGGATTGTGTTTTCCATTGCAAACACATAGAAAAACTTCAGGTCTGGAGCTCAGGAAATTTGTACGTCCAACAGAAAAAGCAACCAAAACTCTGAAAGACTGTTTTAGGTCTCAAACAGGGCGTTGGATGCAAAGCGAGACAGATGCGTTGAGTTTGACTGTTTAAAAAAAGTTGTGTCCCTAGAAAAAGGAAGGAGAGAGCAGAAGGAGGAACTGAAAGTAGGATGCTCTTTCATGCCCATTATCACTGCATAACTCTGATTTTTATTTGCTGCATCATCCACATCCAAGGGTTTCCAGTCTCTTAGTAACCATATATTTCATTTTCTACCCAGGTCGACTCCTTGCTTCTCCCCACCCGGTCACTGCACAGCTCATAGATCTCGTTGGTCACAAAGCCACTCTCAGTACTGGCCAATGTCACAAAGCCGCTCTCAGAAGTGTTCACAGCCACGTTCTCATAATCGCCAGAGAGGTTATCCAGCATATTGTCTCCGGGCGAACGGAAGGAGGAAATCTTAGTGTCAGGCCTGGTTCCAGCCAGATCTGCTTCTGTTTGTTTCTTAATTACACTGTAAATCTCCAGATTGGGACTGTTTGGCCTTTGGGGAGAGAGCCAGACATCCTGCTCCTTTGGACTTGCGTCTACTCGGTCTTGTCTCCTTAGTGAAGGAGGAGGGAGGGGGGGGGAAAGAAAAAAAAAAAGACAGTTCCTTATCTGTTCCTCTAAGGGACAGGTCACAGAACAGTATTGCACATCTCTAACTATATGCTCAATGGTGGCATGTCAGGACTGTTACCACTATCAGCCTGGAGTCAAGGACACATCATTTCTTATTTGTGGCTGCAACAAGGGCATTACTGGTCTGATCATTTCCCTATCATACTATGCTCATAGGACTTACCCATTCTGACCTCACATGAGTGGGACAAGAGAGAAACGGGACTGTGAGGAATCAGGTTTCAGCTCCAACACGATGGGATCCTGCTCTGGATCTACATCTCTATTAGCAGCACCAGGAAGGAGGATACCGATGGCATGAGCTCATCGGGTGCCCATGGGTATTGCAGCAGCTGGGTGCTGGCCAAGGTGCTGAACTATCTGAGCATGTGACTACCCACTCTCCCACTCAACAAATCCCCCCAAATCTCTAGTTGGTCTGAAATGGGGTGCCAGGTGCTGACCAGTCAAACACCGTTAGGGCAGTCTAAGAGCATCTTCATTCACACAACTTGGTAAGATCCATGAATGCAAGGAGTTGTGGAAATCAACTACTTCCCACTCCTGTTTCCTTTTCCTACTCTTTTGCTCATCCATTTAATCTGCCCTCATATTTGAATGCCCCCCCACACCCCCACACCCCAACAGCCTTGCCCAGTTTCCTCCTAAAAACTCCCTGATGCAGCAGTTGGTCCATGGAGCAAACAGTGCTTTAACTGTATTCTCTGTTCCTCTCTTTTCATCTCGAGTCTGAAAAGAAACAGGTCTCTGAGGCCCATTCACTCCTTTGTTTCTGCTGATATGGGTACTAATTTCAGTGTGGGTCACGTCATCTTACCTGGCCAGTAGGAACAGGACATTTTTACATGGGCCAGTGAACAGTTTCATTCACTAACATTGTGGCCCATGTTTGAATGATCGACTTACAATTCCCTGCTCTTCAACAAAGAATAGCCTGGCATCTCCTGTGAGTGGACTAGGGTAGGAGGCAGAGTTTAAATACAATCTCAGTAAAAGATATAGCATTACACACATTAACAGTAAGTAGCAACACAAGAAGCCTTTAGCTGTTTTCATCTCATTCAGTAACACCACTGGGAAAACAGTGGATGTTGTTTTGGGAGTCCCATGTGCACCTTCTGCATAACGTTTTAATTTAAGTACAGTCCTCATCTTGATTTAAAGACTGAGCAGTGATAAGGGTAGAGTGACTCTGTGCAGTTGTGTGGGGAAGGCAAAGAGAAGACACAAGAAAATAAAATGCTATGGGTACAATCTGGACAAATAATATTTGGTAATTCTAGGGAGAAACTCCCAAACTATCATTTTATATACATGTTTATGCGATGCCAGAAATACTGCATGGTTATAATCTGAATAAACTAACAGGTTTACTATATCAACACTGCAACACGCAAAGCCCATACTGCTTTTGTAGGCGTTATGCAGACAAGCTGCACATTTCTGAACTGTCTTGCTCGCACTGATAGGGTTTGCTTGTAAAGTCTGCAGCTAACTGCAAAAAGGACTCTTGGGCCAGACAAGACACAAAGGTTCATTTTTTGCTCAACAATGTCACTTGCCTCTTTGCGAAAAGCCAAAAACAGAAGATGGCTGTAACGACCATCAGGAGGAGGAGCAGAGGGATGCTGGGGATTAAGATATAGGCAAGACTCAAAACAGGTTCTGGAGGGAAAAATATGAAATTACAACTTTTATCCAGGTTGCAATGCATTTTGCATGCACAGAGTATTACAGAGACATCAACAGGTGTCTAAGGCAGTGCTGCTTAAAGCTAGAAAAAAATCCCCAGTCCTACTCAGAGCTATCGGCAGCTATCCCTCATCTCACAGTGACAGTTCACCTATAGAACGATCTCTCATCTCAGGCATAGTGAGTCAGACCAAACTGAGCTACATGAATATGAGATATATTAATTACTGTATGTTATTATATTAACTATACTACTGTATTAATTATTATATATTACATAACTGTCATATTGAATGAAATAGTTTGAATGTTTGTAATGGTTGCCCATTAGCCAGTTTCAGGAAGAAGATAAGATTTATCTCCTTATCTAGCTCATAGTTTTGGGACTACGTGCAAAAGGTCCTGACTTTGTTTAAAGTCTTAATTTAAATTTTATCTTTAGAAGTCTTTTACAAAGAGAGCAAATGTCCTGGGTTCCGAGAGATCAAACCCTGGGGCCTTTTGACCAGATTGGTAAGAGAGGGGTATTTGCAGTGATATGGAAGTTTCCCAAAGGTAATTTAAAATGCTCAACAAAGGCAAAAGAATCTGTTGAGTAAGATCCGAGCCCAAATTTAGGAGTAGTGACAGGCTTGAGTAGAGGAGCCCATTGACGGCAGCTCGCTCAATAAAAACTGTAAGTTACTGTCCCAATTTGGAGGTGACTTTACTTGCAGAACAACAAAGGAAGAATCGCAAGTGTAGGCCGGATCAGACTGATCACCTGAACCACCCTCTCCGTGAACACAAATCTCTTAGTTCACGCTGAAGCTGCAGAGCACCCGAAAGGGACTGAAAGAAGGGAACTTAGTCCTATCAGTATTGAGGCCAGCTCATTGAATTGTATTGCTGAGGTGAGCCCATTGAACCGTACTACTGAGGCCAACCCATTAAATTGTACTACTGAGGAATGAAACCATATTTTGGTATTTGGCTTCTCGGAATTCTAGGATTGTAAGTGTATTATGAAAAATAATAGTATTGATTCAAATTTAACTTTTAGTTGTAATTGTAGTTGTTTTTGTAATACTAATTCTTGTAGCATTGTTTGGGAAGGAAGTGCATTTGGAGCATTGTTTCTGATATATGTAATTATTGTGTTCTTAATGTTTGTGGCGTTTCTTAAAGCTAAGCAGTGTTATATGCGTAGCAAAGAGTTTTAAAATAAAATTGTGTTGTATGAATTAAGTGTGTAATCATTGTGTAATCGTTCAATCAGCTAACTACTCCCCCAGCCAGTGCATCAAAACGAATCAGTAAATTGTGTGGGATTTTCTCTATTCTATAACCCACTAGAGACAATAACCACAACAACCAGTTTAGGTTTGGAGCTGTAAACATGCTGACCAAAATTTTCCATCATGGATGTCTTGATTCAGACTTTTATGTTCATGGTTAGATACCCAAATATGCAGCTCAACATTCAACGTCAGTGCAAGTTGCAGGCATGTCTACAGGGAGAGGGTACGACTAGCCATTGAACGTGCTGCCTACCTTTGGCTTCTTTAAGTGTTACGTTAGCCTCCTCCTTAATCGGTTCTCCTGGGGATGTTGGTTTCAGGGATCCTATGACAACATCTGGGATAAAAGATCTTGGTTAATATTGTATTGTAATATTTATTAAGTACTGGAGGATATATTAATCTCTCAGCTGGGAATAAAGGAACCTAATTTTTCCTTTTTGCATGAATACTGGGACATAGGAATTTCTTGACTGGGTCAGAATCATGATCGGTCTAGTCCCCAAATATATTTAGTACAAGCTATGTCAGCAGTACTGAAGAGGGAGAACCTGTCTTCCAGCAGGATGTGTGAGATAACAGGAAGGGGAAATGGCAGTATTTAAGCCAAACTGTAAATGCCCTAAATTTGTTAGATATATTCCCAGAGTTGGACAACTGGGTGTGATTTCACTCAGTCTAATCTTGTGAAAGTAATGATGGATCTAAGGAACGAGACATGGTGTCTTCTGAAAGGTCCCAGCATCCATCAGAAGGAATTTCAGAGTATTGTTAATGACCAAGCAACACATTTCCTTCTGCCTCTACTCAGCAACAGGCAGGCTAATGTTTGAACTTTCAGTACATCCAACTTCAATCCTCTTCTCCCCTCACACAGCAAGAGGGATGAAGTCAGTCCACTAGCACCAACTTGATGCCTTTGACCTTTCAAATGCAAATCACTAATTTAAAGGTCATACTTGCAGGTCCAAACGACTTTGTACAGCTTTGGCATCGACTTGTCTGGCAGCCGCAACCACCAGTTTAAGTCTGAAGCTGTGAAGACGCCAGACAAAGTTTTCAGTCGTGGGTGTCTAGATTCAGACTTCTACATTCGTGGTTAGATACCTGAATACGCAGCTCAATGTTCAAGGTCAGTGGAAGCTGCAGGCATGTCTACAGGGAGAGGGTACGACTAGCCATGGAACGTGCTGCCTACCTTTTACATGAGCCTCCTCTTCGATCAGTTCTTCTGGGGAAGTTGGTTTCAGAGACCCTATGCCAACACACAAGGTAAAAGACCATGGTTAATATTGTATATAATCATTAAGTACTGGAGAAACTCAAGGAGTTGTCAGAAAGAAAGGAGAATAAAGGATTCAGACACTGCCATCTGCAAGCAGGATGTTTTCATCTTTTCTTCTTTGGATGCGAGCTCCACAGCATGGCAACGGGCTCCAAATCCAGCACCAACACCATGCCAAGCCAGGCTGCTGCCTATGGGCTTTAGGAGCCAACCAGAAGGAAATGCTAAAAGAAGGAAACCCTCTCTGTGCAGTGGCTTTTCAGTCTATCGAGATCTGTGCATTTAGGAATGGAAGTGAATATTTTTACCAATTCCCTGCCCCAAACACAAGTGTCTGGGACTTACCCTCATGAAAGTCCTCTTCCGGGGCACTTGTGGGCTTTTCTAAAGAAAAAACAATACACGTTTACATGCTTGACTAGAATCACCCAGTCTAGCAAATGCAGCGAGAGAACCTTGTGTTGGCCTTTGTAAAGGCGTGCTCTCCCCTCAGGCCACAGTTCATAGATGTTTGGGTCAGAAGGGATCTCAGTTGATCATCAAGTCCGACCCCCTGCCCTGGGCAGGAAAGAGCGCTGTGTTAGATGATCCCAGCCAGGTGCATGTCTAGCCTCCTCTTGAAGACCCCCAAGGTAGGGGAGAGCACCACCTCGCTTGGGAGCCCATAAAAGACTCTGAACATTTACAAAGTCCTTTGACAATCTCTTGGAGTCTCTAGGTCTGTCCATTCTCACAAGGCCACTAACTAAGGCAGTATTGAGACCCTCCTGTTTAAAGGACTTTATTCATGTAAATGCATTTGTCTCCCTGTACTGAGGAGACAAGCTGGGACAATGTCATCTGGTCAGAATATGCCCTCCCTTGGGAACAAGAATACAGACATTTTTACACAACGTGGAGTAGCTCATTACCAAGAGAATATTTGCAAATGAAGTTATTCTTCATGTTGCATCGGTCATCGTTCCACTGAAACATATACGGACCTCCGACACCGGGTGGGGCAGAGGGCTGGTGATACATCACGACGCAGATTTCGCTCCCGCAGGAGGGCTCATCTTCATACCAGTTCCTAGGAAAACCAACCAAACATTGCGTCAGATAGGATGCGGCTCCCTACAAACCTGGATCATGTAGCATAGGACCCTGAGCAGCAGTGACAGCACAACTAGAGCTGTATACGGTTTGACGTGCATGCTCTCATCAGCTGGAGACATGCTAATGCTAATAATAGGAACGGCGTGTTGTTTCACAGCTTTGTTTCGCACCAAACTTGCAGGTTCGATCCTTGGTTGGACCAGATGATCTCTTGAGGTCCTTTCCAGCTGGGAAAGGAGATTTTCACAGGACGGGAGCTCTGAAGCTGAGCTGGTTAACAAAATGACCTTTTGCTGTCAAGAGAGTATTTGAATACCACTTAGAGATCTCAAAGCTGGAAGAGAAGGGGAGGTCAAAGGACATAAGGGAGTTAGGTACTAAAGCCCAGGGGAATCCAATGTGGGCTGAGCATCTCACTCCCTTACTCGCAGTAAGACCGAGGTAAACTCAAGGTTTACTGCAATTTTAGGGCCAAAACAGCTAAGGCCAGAGATCGTAAATCTTCATTGCCTACATGATTTTAACTTCCATTTTCCAAGGAAGTGAAAAAGCTGATGCAGAATCTCTTTTCCCCTGGCTAGAAATGCACAAAAATGAAAAACCCGTCTTGCAAGCGAGGCTTTTTCCAGTAATAACAAAATACTGCGGCTGGAAAAAGGACAGCGCCTTCCAAATAGAGCACTGGCAACCTTCCTTTGTTATTTAGCACCTCCATTATGTACCAATTACTGTGCAGGCATTTTAGCGCTTACACTGTTAGAAGAGTAAAACTTTTAACTTTATATAGCTGGACTTTGGCAAAATGCTCGTTCAAGAGTTCAGTATCTAAGGGCTCCTAAGAGACATTAGGCAAGTCTCGTAGCCACAGTGATTTACGCTCGCTGGCCTCAATCTCTTTTGTCCTAAAAATATACAGAATCAGTCAGAGTTTACCTCAGTCTCACTCACTGCGAGTAAGGGAGAAAGGAGCTGGCACATGTGGAAACCTGGCCCCTAGGACAGAAACAATTCCAGATCTGTCAGATTATTTCACAAGGGAAACTACTGGACAGATGTCAAACCAAAAGGCTTGCATTCATTATAAAGCATTCTTTCCAATTCTGGTTTCCAGCACATGCAACTTTGCTTGTTGTATTACAGGTTTCTCGATGGAAAAAAACAAGGTACGTGGATCCCAGCGTTCTAATACAAACGGTGATTTTATAGAGGAGATGCTAGTTACTTGAGAAAAAAAAAGTGTCGATCTACCACGTTGGGCCACATCCCCTGGTAATAAGTTGGCAGAGCTCAGCTCCTGCAACCAAAGTCAACTGAGCACTGCCCATTCGTAACTGCAGGGGATCTAGCCCCAAACTGCCACCATCTACATTCAGGGATTCGGACCAGAGAGGGTACAGGGGAACGATCCCCGAGACAGGGTCTCTTTGCAGCTCAGGACAGAAGCTGCACACAAGTTGCAGCCACAGATCGGTCCATCTCTTGACCTGCAGTTCACAGGGGAGCCGTACAGGCCGGTTCTCTTCACATCTGGCTTTGCTGCGACCTAAAGGATGAGCATTTTCTCCAACGATTCGCCTCACTTTGATCTCAATATGCACATGCACCACGCTCCCCTCCGCTTGCTGGAAGATACCAACATCTGCTTTTCCTCCACTCTCTCAAACTCATCCTAAGAAGTCGAGAAAAAAAGAGCAGGCCCTTTCCCTTACTGTGGCTTATCGATCTTGCACTAATCGACAGGGTATTTTAATGCACACGGAAGAACTCCGATTAAGACTTTGCCATATATACGCAGTTAAGTGATGCCGTAAAATATTTAATTACTGTTGGGCTATTTAATGAAGTAGATGATTCGATCACTGCAAATGCTGCAAAACTTGCCAGATAATGAAGGGAATAGTTCCCATGCGTTCACTTTTTTTTTTTTTTTTTTAAAGTAACTTTAATTAGCAGTTCTGCAGTAACTGCCTCTTTGGCAAAACTTTCTTGAACAAGCAAATTCACTGCAGTATTGGCCTCCTGTTGCTTAGGCTTTCAGGGGTCTGGCAGCACTTGGAGTATAAATTATTCTCTCTCTATACCCAGAAAACGCAAACTGCTGATGGGTTCATTCTTGCTGATCTCCTAGAAAGCTGGGCCTTACAGGCAGGCTTGGCTTTTAAGGCTAAACACACTGGTTCGATAATAACTAAACAGTGTTTGGAAGCTAGGAATGTATCCGGATCGTGTTCTGTAGCACGGTATTACAAGGGCATAATTGCAGAAATATTCAGGGACCCCCTTGCTTCAAGGCAAAAAAACCTACCAAGCCCTGTAAGGATCTCCATGAATTCTGTATTTCTCAAGCCCTGTTCTCTTTTGCTGTAATCAGAGGGTGTGACCCCTATCGTGCAAGGGAGCACAGGGGTCCTGCTGCTTAGGGTCAAACACCACTTTGTACATGTTTCGGATAGGACTTTAATGCCGCCAGGGCATGCCTGTACTGCCTCTGTGCTGAGCCCAGCAATGCCTCCTCGCTCACTCCCCCTTGGCACGCTCCAGATCCTGGCAGTGAGGGGCGATAAGACAACACAGCACAGCCCCTAGCGCGCACCTTAGGTGTGTTTATTGGTGCGCTAGGGCAGCGACATGGCCTCGTCCTGGATTTGGTGAGCTGTGCTTCCCCGTAGCGCTCTGGGGCTCAACACAGAAGCAGCGCACAGAAGACTACTACCATTACCGAAATCCGGACGAGCTGCCATCAGACCATGCGTACAGGTCCTGACAGTCTGTGCTGTTATCCAGGTCTTCCCCTTTCCTCCTCAGGCCTATCCAGAAGTCTCCATCCGAAGCCAAGAGCCCCTCAATAAATTTTTCAATCAGTTTCTGCTCCGCTTCTGATTCAATGCTAACGAGGTGCCCACCGTCCCTTCTGCAGGCCTGATCAGCTTCGGCAAAGCTGATCCTCCGCGAGGCGTCATGGAAGTACACTATCTTGTAGCAGGGGCGCTGAGTTCCACCCCGGCAAACTGTCTGTCCTGCAGAGAGGAAAATAAGCTAGTTACAGAGAGCAAGCAGATACCGTCCGTTCTCACGCCGGGTGAGATTTGCACACTGCAGCAGTTTGTATAAAAATCTCTCGTTCCTCCTCCTCCACATAAATGAGGCAACATTGGGTATTTTCAGACTTTGCTTACTGCACACCCTAGTCTAGACCGGTCTGCACAGCACTGCTTTCTCAGATGCGGGACTCCCCTGCTTTACCAGGTGCTTTCTGCAATACAAGACCTTTTGCACTTCCCTACACAGAGGGAATGCCTGGTCAGTGAGCAAATGTGGTCCAAAATCTTTTTACAAAAGAGAGAGACGCTGCATTATGTGCCATTTGATAAGAAGGTAACTGGTTAAAAACTCACCAAGAGAGTTGCAGGCCCAGGAATAATAATTATTTACCTCCTGAGAGGTGCAGAATAGGTTTGGAGAGCTGGACGCATACACATGCTGTCTGACGTGGTCAGACTGTTGCAGACTGCGGTGCCGTTCACTTCTGAGGAAGTAAACAGCGACTGTTTTCAGATGGCCACAAGCCAACGTCTTGCTCATGCATGGAGCAGCGAGGCTTATTTTGATTGTAAAAGAAGGAAAGTGCAGATCAAAGTGAGCAGACACGCTTAGGCTATAAATGGTGTCCTCGAACATTTCATAACCAAACATTCCAACATATTTAAACAGTGGAAACAAAGCATGTTGTTTTACAGAACAAATATTTCTTCTCGAGCATGTGATATACACAACCTGGTAAGCTAGGGGAAAAACATTTAGCAGTCGCAGAAGAAAAAGCAGCAATGGTAGTGTAAATAGAAATGTATCAAGGATGGGTTGCTCTTAACTTCTGCATCATAATCCAACGTTTCTAAAAAATGCCTGCCTGCCTTTTCCCAACCCTACACCCTTCAGCTGGACCACTACTATAATGAGAACTGAAATGCTTTCTGCATTGGAGATTTAAATCCAATAAAGAGCAGGATGTTTAAAACTGTAGCGCATGTCCCAAAGCAGTTACACTGGTGGGTGCTATAAAAGCTTCATTTAAAAGCGTGTCTCTACACAGACTGCATTTTCAACTGACAGTTTCCTAGGCATGCAGCATTGGTGGAAAAGACAAGATACTCTACCTCCTCTGAGGAACAGGTCCGCTGCTGTCAGGAAAGCAACAGGGGAAATACAGATAGCAAATCGTTATCAATCTGCAGGAATTGTATAGGAATAGCATCAGTTCCTAATTACCCAGCTATTCCCACAAACTGGCAGAACATTTGAGTCTGGGCGGCCAACTTGCCATTGCTTTTAGCTAAGGAAAGATCGAATGCAGCCGATCACTTCCCAGATGTCCCTACAAGTTAGCTGTCCAAATAGTGACTTCGCTGTGCGGCGAGTTATCGATTAGGCAATGGAGAGATGCTCCATCCCCAATGTTCGTCAATATGAAACAACAGTCCTTTGCTTGGTTTCCCCCCAGACTGAATCCTTGCCTTCTCACCACCTGCAAAGCGCTGGACCCAAAACTTCAATGAGCTGCGGACAAGGCTCAGAGTCCACAGGTCACGGAGCTGCCACCAGCCCAACTCCCCAAAATGTATGGCTCTCCGAATACAGGAGGGGAGACAACCGGTTAAAATGCAAGGGCAGAAAATACATTTCTTCCACGCGCTGTAACAGGTCTCTGGAGCTCGCTGCTCCGAACTCCCGGCGGAGTCCCGAAAGGGCTCGAGGTGCATGCATTATCACTATCACATATTCGAGGGAGCGGGGCACCAGCGTGCAGGCTGCACCGCGCACTCCACTTGCACACCTGCCGCGCTGCAGATCCTGCATGCAGGTAACAAACCCCGGTTACCTGCACCTTGCTTAGCGCTCGACGGCCTGGCTACCTTTACCCCATTACAAAACATCACCCTAAGAAACCCTCGCCGGACCACCCGCGCTCTGGCATCGCCCTTAGGCTACCGTCAGGAGTATTTAGGACCCGCTGTCTTCCTTGCAGCCCCCGGAGCTGCCAAGTGAAACCGCGGAGGACGGTGTCCATCCAGGAGGAGCGCGCGGCGACTCCAGAGACGTCCTCAGCCTGACCAAGGGGTCTTGCTCAAAACATTTTCCCAACTTTTTTTAAGTTGGTCTAGATCAAAGATATCCGCTTCGGCCGCAGAGCCGCGCGGGTGCCTCGGGAGGCAGCAGGAGCAAGGGCTGCGCGCGCGGGGCGGACTCACCGCTCAGCAGCCTGGCCCCGCCGGCCCGGCCCCGCACACGGCCGCAGCCCAGCAGCGCGGCGCACAGCGCGGCCGCCGCCAGCAGCCGCCCCGGCCCCATGGCCCCGCACAGCACTGCCCCGCACCGCACCGCCCCGCACCGCACTGCACTGCACTGCACTGCCGCCCCGGCCCCAGCCCGGAGCGCCCGCCCGGGGGAGGAGCGCCCGCCGCCCCGCCCGGCCCGGCCCGGCCCCGCTCCGCCCCGCACCTGCTCCGGGCACGGGGCCGCTCCCTGCAAACGTGCCAGCGCCTTCTAGCACACCGACTCACGCGCTGGAGCAGCGATGTGCGCCTTTTTATCACACCGACTCACTCGTAGGAACAAGGATGCGAGCCCTTCGCATTAGACCAACTCAGCTGCAACAATGATGCGATCTCTTCTAGCGGACCAACTAATTTCTCCAACCAATAGTTAGAGCAACGATACGATTTTTTTTTTTAATCACACCAAATCAATAGTTGGAGCAATGATACAATCTCTTTTTATTAGATCAACTGGAGCAGTGATGTGATCTCTTTCTATTAGACCAACTCGATAGTTGGAGCAATGATGCAATTTTTTTTTAATCAAACCAACTCAACAGTCGGAGCAATGATACGATCTCTTTTTATTACATCAACTGGAGCAATGAGGCTATCCCTTTTCATTAGACCAACTAAATAGTTGGAGCAATGATGCGATTTTTTTTTTATCAGACCAACTCAATAGTCAGAGCAATGATACAATCTCTTTTTATTAGATCAACTGGAGCAGTGATGTGATCTCTTTCTATTAAACCAACTAAATAGTTGGAGCAGTGGTGTGATCTCTGTTTATTAGACAAAGTAAATAGCTGCAAAAGTTGTTCTTCGCAAGCTTTCAAGTCACACTTCACTTTGTGATTCCCAAACAGCGGTGAGCCCCGTTCCCACCTTCACTGGAGAGCAGTGTGACAGTAGAAAGCAGGCTCTTTGGGGAGATGTGAGCCCCTTTTATCAGACCAACTCAATAGTTGGAGCAATGATATGATCTATTTTTTATTAGATCAACTGGAGCAGTGATGTGATCTCTTTCTATTAAACCAACTAAATAGTTGGAGCAGTGGTGTGATCCCTTTTTATTAGGCCAAGTAAATTAGTTGGAGCAGTGATGTGATCCCTTTTTATTAGGCCAAGTAAATAGCTGCAAAAAAAATGTTCTTTGCAAGCTTTCAAGTCACACTTCACCTTGTGATTCCCAAACTTTGTGATTCCTGGAATGGGCTTCCAAGAGAGGTGGTGCTTTCAAACAGCAGCAAGCCCCATCCCCACCTTCACTCGGGAGCAGTGTGACAGCAAAAAGCAGGCTTCCTACAGCAGGTTTCACTCAAAGCCTGTCACTCCCCCTCATTTATGGGGACAAATGCTGCAGCACAGAGAGGGGAAATGACTTGCCTGGGCTCACCTCGCAGAGCAGAGAGCGCAGGTTACCTGAATCGCAGCCCCACACTGTGCCCTTTAAGCTAAATCACAAAAAGGAAGCTTATAAGAAGTGGAAACTTGGACAAATAACTAGGGAGGAATATAAGAGCATTCCAACTGTTTAGTTGGTCTAATAAAAGATCTACCCAAAGAACCTCGTCTGCCTGTGTCCTTAGACCACCACGACTACAACCAACAGCCCTTCAAAGGGAAGCGCAGGGGACCAGCCTAAGGGGGTTGCAGGAGGTCTGCTCCCTTCTTGACCCAGAAAAGAAGGGGGGTGACTTTGTTAAAAGAGAAAAGGAGCTGATTTTAACAAAGACTGGAAGTAGAAAGCAGGCTCCGTGGGTTCCTTTGTGTGAGGCCAGACAGAGAAGCTTTCTCAAATTGAAGCATTTAATTAAAAAAAAAGTCTTTACAGAACATGAAAGCTTCAGGCTTGGACTCGCCAGGAGTCAGAAAATGCAGAAGCCAGGGTCCCAGCTGTGTGAACACTACTGCTCACAGGCTGTATAATTTTATGGACATCAAATATATGCCATAAAATGATACAAGATACAAAATGCAGCAGAGTGAATGTGCTTTGAAAAACCTCCACTTGTGCATTTCCTGCCTCTTGCTAAATGAACCCAAATCCAGCAAACACCTAAGCGCACATGGTGCAACTTCACTCACATGAGCTATTTTCTAGATTTCACGGGCTTATGTTTTTCCCAGGACTGGGGTCTCTACAGTAGTTAGAACGGTTTTGAAGGGCAGAGGGTTCTGCATTTAATTGAATGGATTTTTTTGAAAAATCCCTTAAATCCCTTGAACTTTCAAGATCCTTTAAAAATCCTTAAAGCAAGAGGTGTCACTGAAACAGCATAAGCCTCTAACCACCTCAAATCTTTTAACCAGTATAATTTTTTTCCAATGACTCCAAGCATATGAAAAAGCAGAGCATTTAAAATGCCACTACCTGGGCTCTGACCCCGCAATCAGGCAAGCCAGCCAAAGCCTCTCTTCTGTGAGGCTCCCTTAGTGCACGTGCTCTTTGAAACACATTTTGACACACCCAAGGCAATTCTGTTGCAGATGATTTTTGTGAGCAACAAAGTCACTGAAATAATTATAGCGTTTCAAGAAACCAAAGACAAGCCTTCACTTCATTGGAAGATGTTGGATATTTTCACATTAGAGGTAAAATAAATTCTAGCAAGCTATTCCTTTACAGTCTCTGTAGTAGTTTCCTGGAAGTTGCTCTGTAAGGGCTCCAAGAGGGAAAGTTAAAAATATCCCCATCTCCATTGCATGAAGTGTCAGCATTTTCAAGTCATTTTTCCTTAAATTATTCAAGTGAATGTATACTGCGCTGCTCACTCAGAGCCCCTCCCAAACCAGATCCGAGACTCAAGATTGCACTGCAGTAGCAGAAATTATCATTAAAATTCTGCTGATTTGGACACAAAAATGGCAACAGGTGCTGCAGCACTCATCAATTTTTGGAGCTATGAAGAAATGTGTGTATATGAATATCTCATGTAATATCCGCCTTATAACAGATCTTGGGGGGTGGGGGTAAACATATTGTTATCCAAACTTCCCTAACAACTACTTACCTAATTCTCATGAGTGCATTCATTATCTGTGTGCTCCTCCTCTTTACCTAGCATCTGCTTAAATAAGATATTATGTAGCATAGCTGAAGCTATTTGTTCCTTTAGGTTTGGAGTGAATTCAGAGCTGACAGACATTGTCAGATTTATTTAATTAAAAAAAAAAATCTATCAGGCTTCAGTAGACAAGTGATCCATGGAAGCTGACTAGCAAGGCTCAGAGGAATGAAAACCCCTTGGATAAGTCATTAATTGCATGCCCTAGCAATAGTCACAGAATACTGAAGACTCGCATAGCCAGGGCCTTTTCAGCAATTTCGAGTCATGTTTCTCTATTGTGTGCATCTAACGTTTTCAGTTTGCATCTGTTCTGTTCAGGTTTTTCTACCAAGCCCAGCTCTGTGGCATGCAAGCGCCGTCCTCTTCTTTATTTCTGATGTTCACGCTTCCATATAGGACGTTTCATGACCAGAAACTGTCAGGGCTTAGCTCAGCACTGACGCAGATGGATTGGTACTTCCTAACGCAACCTTCAGATTTGCTTCCTGCAACAGCTGGGTTTCTCTTCTCCTTTCCTGTTCAAGTACTGGGCAAATTAAAGCTGAGAATTAATATTTCCAAGCCAAAAGATGCTTGACATTTGATAGTAGCAATTGCTGGATAAATCTGTGCTGGAAATAAGGAGATACATATTTTCTGCACCAGACTGTGTCCTCAGAGCAATGCACAATTGCACGTCAACACTGACCCATTCACAGCACAGGCTCTGAAGAAACTATAAAACTTGCCTCTGCTTCTGGCAGTAAGATCCTGCAAGTGCTAGAAAAGTGTGAAATGACTCCCGTCTGGATGACCCGCAAGGGCAAATGCTCAGAGGTCTGCAGTTCACTGCCTCCAAAATGCTTTGCTAGCATTTTTGTGTAGTAGTTACACACATTTTTTATGCTGACAGCTTTGGAAAAGAGCTCATTACAACAAGCAATTTTGTTTCCTGCATGCCGAGAAAAAGGGTGCGAACTAAGTCCTATGATACGTCTGCACTACATTAGAAGATGCCAAGAGAGCAGAAAAAACTCCAAGAGCCATTTTGTGCTGTCACAGAAGTGTGGGATGCTAGCTAATGTAGCTAGGATTTGCTAATTCAATGAGTTTATGCACTGAATTCAATTGCAATCCAGTTCTGAATGATCAAGGCTCACACTCAGGAAGGATTATATGTTTTTAAGCATTAAGAAAGATGACACACCTTGGAGGCACTTATGCTTTCTGTGATGGTAAAACTAGTAACACTATATTATTGTATCATGCCATACAGTAACCTTATGCAGCAGCTCCGATATGGGCTCCAGTGACTCAGAGGCAGACGACATGTGCTGTCTGTTGGCCAAGACCAAGGAAAATATGAGTCTGATTTAAAAATAAAATCTCAGCGTTTCTCAAATCACAGTGCCACGTGACGATCTAAAAAGCAATTCACTAAGAAAATAAAGTGTTTGCTCTTACAACTAATTTATTTGGACTAAATGTTTATAGCTTTGACTTTTTACAAAACAAAGTACAAAAGAAATTTATGGAGGCACTGAAGAGTTGCTCGAACTCCATCTGTAGCTTTTGGCAGAGCTGTGCACGTCTCAGTAGGAAGAACTCGAAATGTAATCAAAGTAGGAATTCACATGGCTAAAAGTCAAAGCAGAACTGGCCTGTCAGAAGGATATTCTTTCTGAAGCAAAGAGACAAATTCTTTTTTTCTTCCAGTCAGTCAATTTAGCTGAACTAAACAAGAGCCTTTACTGTTTCTTGATCATTAACATCAGAATCAGATGCCATTGCCCTGTTGGAAATAACGGAGCCAGGTTAGATACAGAAAATGGTTGATGCAGTCCTTGAATGCTGGCTGCGGTAACAGCCATTATTGACTGATCACTGACTGCTTGAGAACACCCCACTTTTTTGTCCAATTCTGCAAAGCAAGCAAAAGCCAAAGGGAGCTGTCAACGCCAAGCAGTATTTTTTCATTCCAAACATTTTCTTCTAATGCTTTGCTAAGTCCCAGACCAACAGCTTCATGTTAAAATGGGGTTGTGCAGAGTTGCTCTTTACTATGAACCAAGTTATGCAAAGATGCACACTCCGGCTCACCTTCACGCACGGTGCACAGTCCCAACCGGACTACATTGTGTGCATAACAAACTAGATACAGGCCAAAGTCAGGCATGAATCTGGAGGCCAGGAGCCTACATGCAGTGACTTTAAACTTGGAAGGCAAAGGAAGAAGAGGCAAAAGCATTTGTTCAGACATTAAAAGTGCAACTTTCAAAAGCAACTTTGTCACTTAGAAGAACCAGGCACGAGACGGGTCAAAGGAATTTGTGCTCCTAACTCAGTTAGGCTCTTGTCTAAGTCTCACCCTACAGCTCTGGGTTTGTGGAATAGCTATTTCCAGAATCTCTGTGAAATGTGCAATTCAATTGATCAGCTTTTCTGTGCCAATGTGAAAAGCAAAATTAGATACTCACAAAAAAAAAAACAAAACCAACCAAAAAATCCCACAAATATTACAGGCAGCTGAGACTCCAAACTCAAATGGAAAGCCTTTTTCATTGTTGGGTCTCCAATCCAACCTTTCTATAGGGTTTGTTCCCAATATTCTGCACAGGCCACTGCTTCTGGTGTTGGTGTTGCCAGATCATGTGGGGTGCATTGTGGTGCACCCCGCAACGGTGGGGTGGAAATGGAAAGTGGTCTTAAGTCACCCTAGCATACTTCTCTTTGACCACTGGGCCCTCAGGCTGCAGCACTAAGAGGGGCTCTTTAGACTAGCAAAGGCTAAACATCAATAAATACTGTCCTGCAGTGCTTAAGCTTATGGCAGGGGACACATTTTCCTTGCTTAGAGATGTTTATGTCCAACACCAAGTGCTGCTTTAATATCTGTTTCTTGACTTTCATTGGTATAATTATCATCAACCCCAGAATTACAAGCTTGAGTGGCAGAAAAGATGCTGGACTTCGCAAAATTGATGAAGAAGTAGGCTGGCAGGAAATGTGAGAAGTTCACTTGTTACCATGTTTAGTTGAAGGAAGTGATGGGGCATCCATGAGGAGCTGCTCAGACAGGAAGAGAAGCAAACTCAGACAAAGGGGAAGAGTCACAAATTACAGAGGATGAGAACAGAATAAGTAGCCTGTTGAATGCATGAGTCCTACTCAAGTTCACGGTCCTGAAAGGCAAACCCTTACAAGCAGCCGAACCGGAGAGAACAAATCATTCTTTTCAGTCGCAACAGCTACAACCGATTGCAGCTACAAAACCAGTTGACTGATGCCAGAGACTCATGACCGCAGCAGGACCAGAGCAGGGCCCAAGCTGTCTAAGTGCCAGATACTTTATGTGTGAATATCTAACTGCTCATAGGACTCATTCATACAAGACCAAACAGCTGCGGGCCTCACCACATTTACATCTCTCCTTGACTTGGCTGCCCTTCAAAAAACTCTATAAACACACACACACACACACACACATGCAAAAACAGCTAACCAAATATGATCTGGTCCACAGATTTTGTGTGTATATCTGGTCTTCAGATTTTATGTGTATATTTGGTGTAACTACGCCAGGGCTGTGATTTTGTTGCTGAAATAATAATTATGCCATTACAACCTTTAGCATGCAATCATGCGAGTATGTAAGTGTGTAGTTTATTCCCTATCACATGTGGGAATATACACTTTTCCGTTGTCCTTATAAGTACCTTATTCTGTCTGCTTCAAGAGGTGGATGTTATAGTTAATGCTAATAGGAAAGTGAAAATGATACAGCTTGTGTACATAGACAAGTCCTTATCTAAATAAACCCAAAATAAACTAATTCAGTGCTGTGAACTATTCAAGCTATTTCCCCTGCAGGCTGGGGAGGAAGACCGATTTCTGTTTATTTAATTCTCGGGAGGTGAAGGTCTATGGAAACACATAGATGGATGAATCATGGAGGTGGTGAGGTCAGGAATAGTGTGAATGGGGAGAGTGGGAAGAGGGAATCTACTAACGGCAGAAGGAGATGAGAAGGATTCTGCCCAGGCAGAGGCATCACATTCAGACGCAAGAAATTCCCTGCAAATAGGCATTTCCTTAGCCATTCATCTGAGCTGTCACTGGAAACAGGGATCATCTCAGCCAATAAAGGCTATAAATATTTTACAAGACGTTAGCAAAATTGATAGGATCCTATCATTTCTCCTGAGGCCATTTAAAAAAAAACAACAACCCACAATTATTCTAATGAAAGATTCCAGGAATCGATAGCATCTGCTCTGGGTGAGCTTACCGAAATCACTACGAAGGGCAGCTCCACGTGTGCTCTGGTGGCGGATATAAGGCAAATGTTTTTAAAAAGGTTCGAATACAGGAATATACTGAACTATAGGTCAGCTTTCTTTAAGCAGCTGCCTAAGACAAATATGAATGTAATGGCTTCTGGCACCATCAGACGAGGTGTGAACAAGGCGCTATCACTCCTGTCCGCACGGGGCTGTCCTCTGCGTATCCTTTGTGTTGTCGAGTCCCCTGAGCTTCCCTCTCTAAGTACCGTGCGACTCAGGGAGGGATCATCTCCGTCATTTGTCCCCTCCTCTACCTGCCCAGTGGCACCCGTCCTGGCTTCATCCTTAATACCCCTCCTGCTATTTCCATCTTCTTTTCTAGTTCCTTCTGGACATAGGAAGGTGGCAAAATCACTCACAAATCATAGCATTGGTTATCATTTCACTACATGTAATATCTAGTGTTTTTTTCTGAAGGATTTACTTTCAATGCTGTTGAGGCCACCTTCTGCATCTCTGGTGGTTTCTCAGTTTTTACATCCCGATGTCAAGGTAGGAATGACACCTGAGTGGAAAAAATCCACAATTTGGCCTTTCATTTGTATATTTTCAATGGCCGAACCTTCTTGAAGGTGGAGAAGGGTGTGAGAAAAATGATGCTCTTACTGAACTATTCACAGCTTTTAAAAGGGAGAAAATGCCCAGCCAAATGCTGTGAACTAAGCGTCAGGCCAGCAGTTTCAAAGACGATAACTTCAGGCTGTTTAGAGGTGTGTGTAGACAGAGACAGACAAATGGGCGGGGGGCTGGACTCGATGATCTTCCGAGGTCCCTTCCAGCCCTACTGTCTATGAAATCTATGAAATGATACCGAGTTAAAACAGGGATAAGTACTTACGGCGCACCACCAGATCCGTGCCAATCGTTGCGTGTGTCCATTGTGTCCTGCACTAAAGCAGGAGCTGAACTGGGGCACTTTCTCTCTGAACGCAACAACTGCAGAATCACCACGGCTTAGCATCATCTACTTAGTGCAGCATGGAGCAGACACACAACATAGTTATTGCAGATCAACTGATTCAATGTAAATCCCTCCCCTTTTAACTCGATATCATTTCTTGGTCTGTCCCTATCCATAAAGAAATACTTTGCAGCAAATGCATTTTTTTTCCCCTTTATCTGCTTGTGAGCTGCCCAACCTTCTCAGTATCTGGGGCAAAACTATCAGTGCGACTGGCCCCCTCCACCACAGAAATAAAAAGAGCATGAGTAATATTACTGAAAGGAAAAAATGCAAGGAGCTGAAATCCCAGGGGTTTCTTGCAGTACTACATGCCCTGGAGACGCTGTGCTGCTGGGAAGAGATGGAAAGAGCCACCAGGAGGAAGCAAGGCCGCACACTCCAAAACCTTTTAGTTTCTTAGGCAAAATGACTTACTTAGTTACATCAATGAACCAGCTCTGATTTACTGCTGAGATGAAAATCTCAAATATACTTTGTAGAAAGGGCTACCTGGATAGATGCCATCTGTGCTGTCCTGCAAGAAGCAGGGCTTTTTAATGCCGGCTCAAGTCTCCCCTTGGGTACACGAACACGTATCACAGCAGTCCTGCCACTAAAACGATGCGCGTTGCCCCTCATCAGGACAGAGCCAGGTTCACAGTACAGCTCGACAAGGGGAGGCTCAGGGAAGCAGCTGCACAACAGTGTGAGACAGCAGTGGCTTTCATTTTTAATCTACAGACATCATTTGTGTCCAAGGCCACGTCTGTAAACTGCTTTTTATTATCTAGTCAAGTGACATTTCCTTTTACTCAGAGAGAACCAGAGAGAAATGCATGCATTATACACTCCTGTTCCTGTCCAGCACGGCCCCATAGCCAAGCCGTGACAACCAATTCAATTGTGGGAGTTTTATAACCTTTTTCAACTGCCGAGGTCTGAAAGTAACAGTGCTATGACCTTAAACTTGGGCTTCTACTCGCACCATAGATCAAATCACCCACTCCCTATCGGATATTTGCCGGGATCCTGTTTGTTTTTACAGGTGCTCGCTGACAATGGGAAAGAACAGAATTTACATCATCGGTGAGGTCACGTCCAAGTGCCCAAGAGGAAGCTGTTCAGCAGAACATAAATCAGATCAGCAATCGCGCTGCCAACATTAATCACAAGCCCCAGGATCCCTCAGTACCTTCAGGAATTCCCTTGCTGGATCAGATCATTTAGTGCAGTATTTCATCTTGAGAAGCAGCCTACTCAAAGTCCACATATACTTTGAGCGCTGCAGTTTTCAGACTATGTCTTGCAAACACATCTGCCTGGGTGCAGAGCTACTCATGCTTTGACAGGGCTCTGCAGAAGTCCACCCAGGCAGGGGCATCTGCAGGACAGGCCTTCCCGCTTCTGCAAACACAGCAGAGCACGAATGACTTTACTGACCCGAGATGTCCTACTCAAGGCAACAGATGGTCTCCTGTGCATGTATTGGCAGCCTTCAGATCAATATGACAGGGTGTGATGTGACAATGTATATTTATAGTGGCCAAACTCTTAGCAGGGCATGAAAAAAAGGAAGCTTTTGAAGATTTGCAAAAATGCTGCATTTTGTGGCTGGCGTCTTTGGTTGGATAAGTCATCTGGATAGAATGAAATCCTTATAAAAAACTTTTGCATGCATTACCTTTCCTGGCCTGCTCGGGTCTTTGGTTTATGTAGATGAGCAAACAATTCTTTCTGAAAAAGAAAGATTTTAGACACCGCTTTAATCCATTCTCAGCTTAGACGGCTAATCTTAGAGGAGAGGACAGTTTTACACAAACACAGAGCCAAAAAAACTAATTTGCAAGTAGATCAGGTGTTTCTGTAATTTAGTAGCATACCTAGTCCACATATAACAGCACATAAAATTCATGCATAAAAACAAGCAGCAAACATGAGAAGAATTACAGACTATTATTGGCGGACGTGCTTGTAGCAATTTAGCTTCTAAACACAAGAAATATCACCAGGCCTTTGTATTATGCTTTAATTGCTAGCACTTGGAAAGAGTCTTATACAACAGACATTTTTTGGCCCAGATTTGAATAAACTCTCAGAAAAGGAAGGACTTATTATGAAGCACTTTACAACTGTGGAATAAATGGAAGGAAAAAAAAAAAAAGGACCCTTTTCATATTAATACCATATTTTTCTTTTAAACTAAAGGCTTCATCTTATGACATCTTGCTTTCCAAGTCACCATTTCAAATCCTTGTATTTATCTGTCTGAAAAACACTTTAGCATTGCTCCCTTCTGTTAGCTGGTACTTATTTCTATCAAGTAGGGTGTGTGGCTCTTCGGCAGGACGTGTTCTGGCTCATATGATGTACCTAACTGAATGCCTCTGCGGGAAGGGAATGCCTTTATTCAGGCAAGCAGGACCTCAGCGAGTTTTGCAGCTTCCCCATAAAGCTTTGCTGATAGGGTGTTAGAGTGGAAAAGCTGACAGGGGGAAATGCAAAACTGAGGTCTGAAAAAAAGCCAAGAGGCTGTAAAGTCTCCTCTACTGCATTTAATTGAGAATTGTAGCTACTCCATTTAAGTTGTATTAAAAAGTGATTAATTAAAATGAACAGAAGTGTTTCTTCTGGTACTGATGCCCATACAAGTTTCAGTTAATGTTATCTTTATTTTGCTTTGCATTTAATTTCCATTCTCATTATTTATAGGCTACTACTTACAACAAAACACAACGACCATGGATCCCCAGCGTTGTCTCGTTTCTCACCTCCTCCCTATCGATGATGCCAGCCTCAGCCCCTGCCTGCTTCTCCCGTCGACAGCTCTACACCTTCCTCCCCATGCTAAGGCAGGAAATGTCAGACCTGGGCTTCTCTACAAGGTCACATTTTAGTCCTTCCTCAGGTCCCTCTTCTATCTCAACGTCTCACAAGAAAGTAGCTGCCTGATTATGGCTGCTATGGTAGTCTTTTGGTATAACCTATGCCATCTTAAAAATAAAAGCCAGCCCAAGACATGGCCACTTACACCTTGGTCACTTTGCCTCTATGCTGTAGTACTTCCCTATATCCATGGACCCTTCCCTATATGCACTGTCCAGATTAGAAGGAAAGATGGAGGCATTGTGCTTCCTTTCCTCAATGTCCATTAACATCCAAACTAATGTGCATCTTACTCGCAAGACGCTTCTCAGACTAGAAAGCACCTACTGCTAGCACCACGAGGCTCATCAGGGTAGCTTTGGTAGTCCATGCTGTGTTACAGAACAGGCGAAGGAAAGACTACCTTGAGACAGACACGTCAGACACTAATCCAAAAAGCAAGCAGCCTCACCGTGATCCGTTCTTCTCGTTGCTTCCTCAGCAGAGCTAGTATTTCATCTCTTCTCTTGGCCTGGGAAGAAACATATTTACCATTTCAAGTGCAAAGACATTTAATTGAATTCAACTGAAGTTTGCAGATTCAAAATAAACCCTCCCTTTCTCAGAGCTGAAAACTAGAAGGAATGTATAATAAGAACAGAAGAAACTGCTTAATAGACAACACATTTTGCATCTTTTTTGCCAGAATCCACAAGAGTGCAATGTTTTAAGACGTGTTTTGGGGGTGTTGGTTGTTCGTCTTAGGACACAGGCAGACAAGGGTCTTTGGGTAGATGTGATATCATTTATTAGGCCAACTAAATAGTTGGACAAATTGTTCTTTGCAAGCTTTTAGGTACAAACACCCTTCTTCAAACAGAGGGTGAAAGCTTGTAAAGAACAATTCGTCCTACCATTTATTTGGTCTAATAAATGATATCACATCTACCCAAAGACCCTTGTCTGCCTATGTTTTAAGGCACGAGGTTTTGCTCCTAGGACTCTGCAGAGAGCTCTAATAAGACCAATCTTCCTTGATTTGGGATCCAGCGCAGAGAGATAAACCTATTTACAAATAGTGAGCTAACAACATGCAAAACTACAAAAGTAGGAGTATTTAGGTTTTTCATCCACAACTTTAATCATATCAAAATTGCTCAGCCAGAGTCCTTGAGTGGATGGCCCTTTTCATCCTGATTATATTTTTCCTGGAAACCCATTCTCTCCTGATCTATAAAAATGACTTAAAGTCAGAGCGTGAGATCCTGGTTCCACCGACATTAAGGTCAAGAGACCTGGAGGCTTCAGGGGCCGGGACTCCCCCCAGAATGTCGAACCATGTAATACTTTCAGATGCTTTTTTCAATGAATGCTCTTTGGTCTTCTGGCTTATGAGAAGGTAAATGAATGTCCCATTTGCCTTCAAAACTACCCTCTCTACACCAGAGGTTCTCAACCTGTGGCCCGTGGGTCATTCCTGGTCCACGAGCTCCGCCCAGGTGGGCCACAGAAAGGTTGTGGAACGAATCGAGAATATCCGTACTTGTAAGGTAAGACTACTGATCTTAAAATACGAGCGGTGTGCTTTGATTTGTAAAACAAAAAAAGTTTATTAAGTGGTCCACTGAGACCCTCAGCAATTTTCAAGTGGTTTGTGGAAAAAAAAAAAGTTTGAGACCCACCGCTCTACACAGTCTCAGTTTGAAAACTAGAGTGCTTGCATGAGAAACATTGCTTCGATTACTATTCACATCAGTTTGCCAGTACTTTTGTTTCCATACCCTGATAGCAAACTACTTGCAAGTACCACACTGGACTTTTGCTAGCTAGAAACAAACAGCAGGATGGGGAAAAGCTATCTGCTGAAGCTGGAGAACAGCATATACAGTCGTTCTGAAAAGTAGTTTGACAAGTACTCTGGGAAATCCCTACAACCGGTACAAGAGAAAAAACAAACCTCGGCATATGAAAAATCCCAAGGTATTCTCACTTTGTAAGTATTTTGGCATTCAAACCCAATGATTACCAAATGAAGGAAATCATCAGACTTGCAAACCCCTTCCTTTAACCAGGACCCACATCATTCACCATTTTTTCAGCACTTGAATTGAGGTGGACAAGGAATCCTAAGAAATTTCACCCGCCCTGGTTAATGTAGTGGTAAAAGCATAGCAATCAGCCTCCTACAGCATTCACCAGGCTGCTAATGGAAACAAGCAAGCCAAAGTTGTAGCTGTTGCAGCAGGGCAAAATGAAAAAGGATTAGCTGGCATCGGACACTTTCCAACAGTTAAGCCGTGATGCTCAGCACTGATTTAGGATTTAATACAAACAAATCTGCTAGTTTTCAATGGGAAGTGAAAAAAATACAGCGAGAGGAGAGAAAGAGACACTCAAATCCCTTTAACAAACCATTGAAGATATCTATATCTCTCTATATAGATATAGATATATCTATGTCCACTGCAGAGCTAACCCAGGCATAAGCAGCAAAGCTCTGCATACGTTACCGTGTCCTCACAGATGCTGCGCTGACCTATGTGAGCTGGTAGCCTTTCTGGGGCATAATCCATGGGTGCAGCAAAATGAGCCACTCAATTATTACTTTTCCAGTGAACTGTGAGAGGATGCATCTGCCCTGAAGACAGATCCTCAGAGGTTTCTGTGATGGGCTTGTCAAAGTCTTGCAAGAGTTTTGTAGCGGGATAATCGTCAGTACCATGGCTGAATGAATATTTGATGTGATCTACACTTCTAGCACTAATTCAGAGATAAGGAGCTGTGGAAGACAGACGGCTGAGACAAACACGGGAAGAGGAGGAAGTGGTTAGAGCAAAAAGCACTGTACAGCAATATCCTGATCTATTCGGACAGGCCAGGCAGCCTTACATTAGACACACTGATGTAGGCTGATTTCTTGGCGTGGCTGCGCCTGTCATTTCTTAGTTAATCACACAATACTCTATCCTTGTGGGAATGAATGAATTATAGATAAATCCACTCCAATGAATGTTAGAAAGATACCAGCTATGTTTCTGCACATGTTACTCTAGCTTCATGTAAGCTAACTGGCTAATTAGAACAACCGTTTATAATAAATTACCCTCGGATTTTGAGAAATTACAGCATTATAATTAACATCATTCAGCTTGCTCTTTTGAAAATACTGACTCTGTTCCCTACTCAGGGCAGAGCGCCCTTTGCAGAGCTAAAACTTGCATCCTTCGCTCTCCCCACACAGGAAGAGTGACCATGTAGTTGTGAAAAGAAAATGCTACACTTGTCTAGCAATAGCTTTATTAGATTCTCCTTCTTTCATTCGGTGTATTCATCATCATTTCCCTGGACTTACTTGATAAAGTATAAAGTTGTATAAAGTAACTGTTTCATTGGAATGAATCAGCTCTGCTTATGACTGAGTGACATGCAAAGCTGCACAATCCTGATTTCATCTATTGTTGGAGAATTAAAAAAAAAAAATGAACCGAGTAATCAGCAAAAAGGCCTGCTACTCTGTTAATCCCATTTTCAGAAGAAAGGCCTAATGGCTGCTAATGGATGAAATGCATTACAGGGTTATTAATTGGAAAGAGCAGGACTGCTGACTTGCTCCAAAGAAACTGCAGAGCTCAGCACCTTTACGCACCTACCGCAGATTGCTTTCTTCTGGCCTCCTTCCCAGGCCTAGAATATAAGCTTTTCATTAAAAAAAAAAAGACCCAAACATTTTACTAAAATGAGGAAAATATACTGTAATTACAGAGTAAGACTGGCAACCTTATCACAGTATTTAATGTTTGCCTTTGATTTAGATGCCTGAGCTCAGCTACGTGGGAAATATATGCAGTATTAATTCACCAGTCATATTGCCGGCGACTGCAAGAAAAGTTTCACTCTGCAGAATGTATCGGCATCTAGAAAGCCAAAGCCTAGTCGGCTTTTAGTCAATATATACAAGTGGTGTGTGCTCCCATGTGACAAGTGCCTGAATAATTTTCTAATATGGCAGCATGACTGAATCGCATAATCCTGGAGTGTATAATTAACCATTTAGAAAAGGGTTATTTTAACTGATTAAAAACCCAAACGAGGGAGATGATTTGATGCAGAGTTGCTAATTGTTAACGCCTTGTATTCCAGGGGGTCTTGAGAGAACCAAGGAGCCCTGTAAAGACCCAAGGTGGGGTTGGGCCTGAATAGTGCAAAAAATACACAAGATGCAGCCTCTGCTATGCGATGTCAGGAGGGCAGGTGTGCAGAGCTCAGCTGCACGGGGTCAGAAACAGCAGCAGGACCTGGGGCATCCTGCACCTTGGCTCTCCAGCATGACTTAAAGCAGCCTCAGGGATGCTCTAAGCCCCACTGGATAGGGATGACCCCCAAAGGGCTGGTTCAAAGGCAGACTCACTGGAGCAGCGAGGTCACGAGCAGGTGGTGCTGAGCCAGCTATGATGCCTCTGCATTATGGGAACATGCAAAGTGAATCCCTCCCTATCCATCCTTGCCCATGCCAACCCTTTACCACCAGGCAAGCAGGGGCAAAAGTTTCCTCGTTGCTTAATCCATAATATTTAGTATATTGGTTACAGCAGCATTTCCTATAACGTGCTGCCTCACCTACCTCAAATATCCTACTCTGCATAACTTATAGGGTATCCTACATAATCCATTTGTGCTTTCAGGTGCAGAGACATTTGCATGTCACGTGCTTTTTGTGCAATTTGCAGCCTTCACACACTCTTTGAAACATAAAAGCCTATTAAAGCAGAGGTAAAAGTTTTCTAACTTGTCTGAATACTTTTAAAATGTGCCTCTAACCTTGCAGTTCGTGCTCATCTCACTTTCCTCAACTGTACTTCACCCGCTAAGTGCTACGCTTTTGATGTTGGCTTTGCAAACCCCATCACGAAAGAATGGTTTTACTGCAGCAGGATAATTGGTTTTTAAACTCGGATGAATGCTGCCTCAGAACTCTAAAAAAGGTGGAAGTGCTTCATTATTTGCAAATTTATGCTTTTAATAAAATGCACTATTTGTCTTCCACGCTCCCAGATTTACTGTGTAATTTCATTATCCCAGCTCCCCCCTTGAGGGGATAATCAGATAAAAAGCCTTCTACGGGGAAGATAATACTATATTTGTTTTATGGCTCCAAACAGACTTACAAACTGCATACATCTCATGCGACTGTGCAAAGTTATGTTCTCGCACACGCAGCAAGAGACATTTTTCCTCGAGATGCCATGGGATTTCCTTCACGCGCAAAATGAAAGAGTTGATTTGGGCTGAATACAAGCTGCCTTTTGCCACAGGCTGTTATCAGAGCAACAGCAGTGACTATATACATAAAAAAAAGACATCACTATACAAATTTTACTGCTTTCACTCTGGTATCAAAGCCTTCAAATATAGCAGGAGACAAGGACGATGCTGGGAAATAATGGTGGGGACCTGGTGTGTTGAGACTACTATTAAAGACCTACACGAGCACACACGTTGTCTTTACTGAAGTGCATGTGATACTTACTTGGTGTCTTAGCAGTAACCAAGGAAAGACCTGGAATGAATTATACTTAAACATTCAAGGGACTCCATCAACCTAAATATTGCATCAGCCTTACTGGTTGTTTCTGGGTTCATTTCCGAATTCCCAAACCCCAGCACATCAAACAAATATACAACAGGGAAAGATTTCCCACAACTATATTGAGTAGGGTTTGGAGACATTTCTGATAGCCACAGAATATGAAAAAAAACCCCCAACCTGTTTTCACAAAATGTTAATATTTGGCCATCCTGAGAGGCGCAGGATCTCCCTACCCAAACACCTACTTTCTTTACATCGCAATGTTAGCAGCTGAGCTCCAGCAGTGCAGATCTGTAGTTTATTACAAACCTATCCTTGCTGATTTGTTGGGTATGAGGGCAGGCTCTGTTTTGTGCAGAAACAACAGAAAGCAGCCACATCCACACAGGATTGCCATTCTGCGGTTGCTGGAGAGGAGGAGGACACGGTATTGGTATGACGGCCCAACCAAAGGTGACAATTACTAGCGGGGTCTGGGGTATTCTGCATCCTTAATTCCACCCTTGCCATCAGATCCCATTGATACGCCTGGCAGCCTCACCTCCAGCTGAGCAAAAAGGAAGAGGGAAGAGAGGGCTTCTAGCAGCAGGTGCTTAGCAAACCACAGGGCCGAGCCACAGACCACTCCTGCCACTGACGTGTGTGTGTGTGGAGCCCAGCGCCCATGCAGTCTGCTTCGGGAGTGGGGCTGGGCTCTTCCCCAACCGCCAGATATATTATCATTAGAAAACAGGCTCCTGGGGTGGGAGGGAAGCTTGTGGCTGATCTAAGACACCAAACGAGTCTCTCTTCTCTGCAGACAGCAGAACCTGTTTCCTTGAATATAACGTTGGAAGCAACCCATTTAGTCCACGTATGTCCATCCTATACAGCCCACAAGCCACCATCTATCTGAGTCTAAGCAATATCACAGCTCCGGGCCAGAATCTTTTAGCCAACAGATTTTACCTTCTGAAGATACTTTTCTTTTTCTTCAGCTTTCTGGGCCTTCTGGGCTTCCAGGGGGATTTGTTCCAGCTCTAGATAAAACAACACACTCATATAACTACACGGCGCAGAATCAAGCCAGTGACTACACAACACGGCACTCCTACCCGAGCACTGTAAGGGTCATCTGGATCACAGCTAGCTCACTACGAGCTCCAGTCCTCTGGGGCCCTGCTCTTCACCCTGCTTTACAGAGGGGCAGAAAGGAGCTACAGGGTAATTTGGAGTCACAGAGTGGCCCACGGGTGCCTGGTATCAAGTATCAAGACATAGCCCTGCATCTCATGAGGCTTAATCAGGATAAATGCAAAGTCTTGCACATAGGATGGGGCAATCCCATGCACCAGTACAGGCTGGGGACTAGCGGCAGCTCTGCAGAAAAGGACCTGGGGTGACAGTGGACAATAAGCTGGATAGGAGCCAGCAATGCGCCCTTGATGCCAAGAAGGCTACCAGCATCCTGGGCTGCATGGGTAGGAGCATCGCCAGCAGATCGAGGGCAGTGATTCTTCCCCTCTATTCAGCACTGGGGAGGCCACATCGGGAGTCCAGTGTCCAGTTTTGAGCCCCCACTACAGAAAGGATGTGGACAAATTGGAGACAGTCCAGTGGAGGGCAATGAAAATGGTTTGTGGTCTGGGGGACAGGACTGGTGAGGAGAGGTGGAGGGAACTGGACTGATTGAGTCTGCAGAAGAGAAGATGGAGGGGGATTGAATAGCAGCCTTCAGCTCCCTGCAGGGGGTTGCAAAGAGGATGGAGCTGGGCTGTTCTCGGTGGGGGCAGATGACAGGACAAGGAGCAACGGGCTCAAGCTGCAGCAAGGGAAGTTGAGGTTGGATATTAGGGAAAACTTTCCCACTGGGAGGGTGGTGAAGCACTGGAACAGGTTACCCAGAGAGGTGGTGGTCTCTCCACCCCAGGGGGTGTTTCAGACCCGGCTCCACAAGCCCTGGCTGGGAGGATGGAGCTGGGGCTGGTCCCGCTTGGAGCAGATGCCCTGCCAGCCCCAGGTCAAGTGCTCTCCTGGGCAACTGGCCACGCTCACCCAGGTGTAGCCCATGACTCCCGCCCTCCGCAGCCGGGCACTCACCGTACCGGGGCGCCGGGGCAACCGCCTTCCTCCCTGCAAGGCAAGACGGTGTTAGCTTAGCTTCCTGCCCCGAGCCCCCCACCCCGGCTCCAGCCCCATCCCCAGCGCCTCCGGGGCACGCGCTCACGGGGCTCCCGGGGTGCCACCGGGCCCAGGCGGGACTCGAGCAGCGGCTGCAGGGTCATGGAGCTCCAGAAGGCCTTGGCCAGGCTGGCGTCGTGCTCCGCCGAGCCCGCGAACACCAGCGGCCCGGCCATGGCCTGGCTCCAAGCTGGGGGCCACCGTGTCGCCATGGAAGTCGCCTAGCCCGGCCTGGGCTCCGCCCCCTTCTGTGGAGGCCCCTCCCCTTGGACCCTGGCTCCCTGCATGCCCGGCAGCTCTTGGTCACACTCAGGGGACACTGCCGACCCTCCAGGCCTGCCCTGGAGTCCCCAGGAAAGAGACATCCACCCCCAAGGGACTGCTGAGAGTCACTTGGGGGGCAAATGATAGGCCATTCAGTAAAATAAATACAAGATGTTGAATGCGATCCGTGCAACATGCCTTCGGCCTCTTGACGGTCTCTACACCGTCATCGCTAACTGATCTACGCCGGCACATGGGCACGTTCGTGCTGTGTCGTGGGCACACTGGTGCTTTGGAAACCCCCAAGAATAGAGTCAGAGTTGGCAGCCTCGGCCCTGAGCCCCCCAGGCCGCATGTGCCAGAGCCTGCCGTGCGCTCCTGGGGCCCGGGAGCAGATTTGCCCCTGTGGGCAGCAAGTGCTGGGAGGAGCTGGCTGCCGGCAGACTCCAATGGTGCCGTAACCTCACCCAAGCAGCAGTCAGGGTCAAGAGAAAGCCTCTCACCCTCCAAGCGGAGAACAGAGGAAGGAAGAGAAGAGGAAGCCTGACTTGCGCCCTACAGAAAGACCTGCAACTTCAAGGTCTGCAGCTCGAGGATGGGCCTCTTACCTCTTTTGGCGTTTTGGTCAGTTCGGTAGCTCTTGGCCGCCAGAGATGTTACCAGGGATCGCTGCGTGGAGTTGCTCTCGTTGATCCCCACAATCAACTCAAGACCCATCAACGAGCCGTGGTAGAAATCATCCTCGAATGGAGGGATTGCCACAGCCTCCGAGCAGCACAAAAACACTTGCTCTGCCTGATGCACACACACCTCATCCCAAATTGGGCAACGAGTGATCCTGAGTCTGTGCCCAGGAGCCTGCCCAAGCAGTCTGACTATGGCTGTGGGTGCACACTGGGCTCCGTTCAAAAGCAGCTGCCATGCCTTGTTCTGCAGACTTGGCAAGAGCGAGTAGGCAGGTCGCGCTTCCCGTCAGCACTGCCAGGCTGGCTACAAAGCCAGCATAGACAAGCCCTGAGGGTGAGGATCCACACGCCATGTGGGAGCACAGGTTTCTGCCACGTGTAATGCGGGGGAATTCATGTATTGCCGCTGGAAGCGCAACTTTACACCTCACTTGGGTGTTGCAGAGCCAGCAGCTACTCTCAGCTTTCCGCGGCCGCCAGTACAGGAGTCTGATTTAAACCAGTGAACTACAGCCGAGATGCTCCATGTGCATTACCAACCCCATTAGCCAGCCAGCTCCTCACAAAGCTGACACTTAGCTGAACTACATGTCGGCAGCAGCAGCAAACCTGTATCACATTGGGGGATTATAAAATAAAAATCCAGGTTTCTGATGAAGTGTCAGGCTTCCTTGAAGCAGCAAAGGAGCCAAAGGCTCATTGAAGTCAGCACGAGGTTTAGCTGAGTGAGGAATGTCACATCTGGCCCAGAGCAGACATGGAAATCAGGCCCCGGGGCTCCTGGCTCTCATTTCGGTGCTTCTCTGGAACAGCAGCACGGCTATCTATCTAGCCTACACCAGGTTATTGCTTCCACGGAAAAATTATTTCATGTGGCTTTTATTGGGCTTCTTCTTTCTTTCCTTTTGGAAAGTTGCTTTCCATCAGTCCATCTGCTTCAAATACAAGCAGAAACATTTTCATATAGCTTTGAATTTGAGAGGAGCAATTTTATTATATACAACTCTCACACACGGCTCGAGGCAAGTGAAACAACGTCATACAAAGGGAAGGGGAGAATCGAATTCACTAGTTACCGAAAGACCAGGGGGAGAACAACAGACTTGGGCTAGCAATCTCATACCGGCAGGTGTATTTATATTTAACATCGGGTAGGGGTGCAAGCAGACAACAGGCTTCATAGGACCTGGGAGGTCCTGCCCTGTCCTGGGAGTAGAGCTCAGCACTGCATGCCCGTGGTGAGCTTGCAAGTTTTGCTACCATCCTTCCATGAAAGCCCCTCAATAGAGAACAAAAGCCTGCGAGGCGATTCACATGCTTGATTGTAAGCTCTTTGTGGCGGGGACTGTCCTTGTGATTTATTTTCAGGCAGCGCCTAGCACAAAGCAAGCCTGGTCCTAGGTAACGCAAACAGTACATAACAACAGCCATTCCCCTGAAAGGATTTCAAGCTGGATTCCAGTGTCTCTGCAGCAGGTGTAAATGGGGAGCAACGCTCGCGAAGTGGAAGAGGTGCGAGGTAGCAGCGAGATCAGAATCGGACCGTACGGGACTGTACACCAGCAGACGCGCTGCCTTCTGTTTTGTGTTTTCTTTCTGCAGCCAAATGCTGCAACGCGTCTTCAGATGCAAGCACGTGCCTCCCTTTTGGGAGCGATGAAACAGCTGCGCCACGTTGGCTTGACGGGGAGACTGACCGCATGTGCGTGGTTAGAGGCAAATCCAGTCTGCGCTGTTGGCTCCGCTCTGGCCATGCACTGCGACGCTGGTCAAGCTGCCATCTGTGCGGCTAAATCCCTTCCGTATTTCCGGCTTCCAGCTAGCTAGGTGCAAGACAGACCTTTTTACCTGGCTGTGTGGTTAGTGATTGTTGCCTTTTGCAATCAGCTAACTACACTGCCTAGCAACTAGGCTGAGGTACAAGATAGCTCTGTTCCCACATTTTGTAATTGTTTTTTTAACTAAGAGTGGGTCTTGTAATTAAAATATGGCACCAGGTAGTACTAGGAAGCTGAGCTGAGCTTTCCTCCTTATTAATCCTTAGAAGTTCAGCAAAGTAGATCGGATGGCACATTGCTAAGGTGGTAAAGGCACCTACACTTTTTTTTTTTTAAAGTGTATTCAAGAAGAGTATGTATATCCTTTAATATTTTTTAGTTTATTAAATAAGAACCAATGCCTGCATGGAAACAATCTTCCTGTTAACACACAAAGAAAAAGAAACTGCACAAAAGGAATCCAGCACAAATGTTCAGGGCTTCAAGACAATCTTTAAGGTCAAATGAACCGGACTCGAATTCTTTGCTCTTAGGATGGTCCTTGGCCCAGGCTGAGAGCACAAAGGACCTGAAGTATGTCCGAAGCATTTTCATCGAGCCAAAAACACTGAACACGAGTGACATCTTTGCTCCATTGAAACCAATGGGAATTTTTCCATCCTTTGCTGGACAATGGACATTTCAGAAAATTAAGTGGCAAAAACCCCCACAAATGCCCATTTCAAGTCGGGCACCAGGAAGTCACCACGCTGGAACCGGAAAGCAAGGAATTCTGTGCCTTGTTTTGATGGCAGTGAAGTTAGTGATTGCCAAGGGACTGACACAATCAGCTAACTACACTGCCTACAAACCAAACACTACTTCGGTGACGGGAGATCAGCAGCCAGACCTAGCAAAAGAAAAACATCTCTAATCATTATTCGGTCACTTGCTGAATTCTGTTCAGTGCTCTTGTAATGCAAACGGTTGCACATTTTTAGGATTATATTGCTAATTACATCTGGCCCCCCCCAAATTACACCGGGAATAAGTTAGTGTTGATAAGTCCAACATGCAGTTGGTACAACATGTGGATACACGTAGGAGGCCAACAGAATCAGTGGAATATCATCCACAGGAGAATATACAAGGTGGAAAGTACAGACAATAAGGGCCAGATCCCAAGCAACCTTGTAGGCATGTCCTCTTCCCTTAAATTTAGGGATCTGTCCTAGGAGGCTGATGCAAATGGCGAGGATTTGGCCCTTAGGCCTTCCTATACAATGACCTCAGTGATTTCTATGTGCAATCCAGATGTCTCAGCAGAGGGGACCTACAGACAGGCAGAAGGAAATGCTTGGTATAGGGCTGTGTCTGAACTCCTGCTCCCTCCAATTCAGGGGTGCAAAGGATGTACTTTCATCATCTGGGGACAGAGCCTGCTCCGAGGGACAGTGTCTTTCTGAGTCAGGTGTGCATAAAGCAGGGGCAGCACTTCCAGCGCATGTTTGAGTGTAGGTATGAGTGGGGCAGGGCAGGGAAGGGGGTCTTCTTCTACCCAACAGCCCTCTCTGCCCAAGAAGCCCAACTCATCCTGTAGAGACTCAGACCCGCATCTCTTACTTCCCTGCAAGATGGTCTGACCCCCAGGTTGGCCAACTGGGCAGCAAGAAAACAAGGTTCCCATAACGAAAGGGAGTGTGATTGTAGCCCAGTGGTTAGGGCACTCCCCTGGGACAGGTTCTGCCCCCTTCTGCCAGGGCCGGCAAAATTTGGGCTCCTCCAAACACTGATCTGCATTGCAACAGAGTTTAGACAGGAGGCTGGTCTAGGTTGCTTCTGAGCCTGTGCATGGTTGATCTTGGGTTGCTCTCTATGACTTAAAGGCTTACTTTCTACTTAAACCCTGTTTAAGGATCTACAAAGTCAATGCAGACCTGGCCTGAAAAGCCTGACTGCAAAACCCTTACACGTGTTGGTCAATCTATGACTCTAAGGGGAGTGCATGCACCCACAGTGGGAGAAAGCCTCAAAAGTGGGGCCAAGATGAAATGTTTGAATGCAATACCAGCCTACATGCTTCTGACAAAGAGGTAGTAAATTCTTATAAATCAATGGTTTGTAGCCATCCTTGTATTTCTGCTGGGACCTGCGGAGTTAATAAAGCTGGCTCGATGTATTCAGATCGTGTAGTTCCTTGTTAAGGGTTCTTAGATCACATTCTCAATTGCAGTACTTACGTCTTTTTTTAACATTGGCAGAACTGCTGCAGTTTTTACTTTGCCAAGTCTCTAAACTTCCTAGAACCTCTCCTGATCTCCCCACTTCTCCAAAACATTGCAAAAACAGAGACTGTACTTGAAGTAAAACCTCAGGCTTCAAAGACTTCATTAAAACACCACATTTTGTAGCAGAGCAGGAAGGATCTTAAATAATTAAAACTAAATTATGCTCATCAAATAAATGAACAAATTTTATGCAAAGTGCATGAGGCAGGATACCTTGGCTGATTGCACATGCATTTGCTCATGCCTGTTCATTTTCCTAGGTTGCTAATTTCTGCAACCAGGTAATTTATAACGTGTTCCTTGATTTGTAATGCAATTTCCACGCAACCCATACTCTATGTGCTGCACATATAAAGTCCATATTTAAAAGGTATCCTAGTAGGCTGTGCCTTGCATCTTATAGAGATCTATACAGCTAACAACGCAGATAAAGATATTAGGTCTCTGACTCTTCCTAATTTTACAGTAAGACAAGACATAGAGCCAGGGGAATTACACCAGGCACGATTTGGCCCACCAAGGGTGAACCTTGACAAGTTATCACCCCTAAACGCGTCAGACTCGTATGGAGCTTACCTTGCAGTAATCCTGATGCTGAGGCTTGCATTTCTAACAAAATACTTCTTGGGAGCATTTCAAAGGCTTGCACTGGGAGGAAAAGATGTATTGGTCAGTCCTACTTTATTTCCCTTTTTAAATTTCTCTCCCTTTTTCAGCCAGCCATCCATCCTCAGTCTTGTGAAGGCCAGTTGAAGGTCTTGGGATGACCCCGAAGCCAGAACGTCCTGTCTCTACCCTTGCATCTCCCAGGCTAGACTGTCCGCAGCCGTGGTTGTGGGTCAGCCCCAGGCCTGCACCTTTGTATACGCTCTGTTGTCATGGCCACTCAGGTGGGGCTCCCGAGCGGAGGATAGGTTGCTGCTTGGAAATGGATGGCTTGAGTTTACAGCAAGAGGTTTTATTGTGCAAGGAGTTTCCATGGATAAAACAAATACAGAACGCAGACGAAGCCAAGAGAGCTCACCTTCAGTGCCCTGGCTGCTCCTCAGGGGTCACGAACCTTTAGTATATTCTGGGCCTCAGTAACGAACATTGCTATTTAGGTACATTCGCCATTGCTCCCATGGCCAGGGTCTTGTTTCCTTCTGTCCGGGATAACACCCAGATCTGGGCGCTTCCCTATTGCCCATCTCCTCAGTCCCTTTTGTTCACCCTTTTGCTTTCCCACTTTTAGCTTCCTAGCCTATCGAGCCCCGTTCTCTAGCCCGCTGGGGCCTGGCTACACGGGACAGTGCAGAGCCATGCAGAGATACCCGAGATCGCTCTGACCAAGCCTGCTCAGATATCGGAGGCAGTACACAATACCCATCCCTGCCGCCACAGCTCCCTGGGGAGGAACGGGCAAGCAGAGGCCTCTGCCTGCAGCATTTTCACTCTTCCTCTCCCTTCTCAAACCTAACCTCCTCCCCAGGCTCCTTCTGTCTCCATCACTGTCTGCCCATCACCAGGTCCTACCTACCCCGCATTTCCACTGGCCCTGGCATTGCTCATTGCCCCTTGGCATATCTTACACACTCCCTGGCCTCATCTCCTACCAGACCGTCTCTCCCTCCTCCTTCCCAGCACGATTTCCCCCTCCTGTCATCCTGTGCCCCCAACCTGAGATTGCAGCAGGGGTGTCCAGGACAGGAGGCAGGTGGGTGAAGCCACCTTGCAGGATCATGGCACTAACCATGCCCCCTTTCTTCCCCTGCAGCATCCTTCATACCAGGCTGGCAGCAAGAGAGGCAGAGCAGGGCTTCCTGCTCCGCATCTCCCCTTAGTACAAGGGAGGAAGAACCGCAGGAGGAATAAACATGCTCCTCACTGCTGAATTTGGGGGAGAGAGCTAGGTGGTGTTGTGCTCGGCAGATGCATGTCCCAGGGGCAGGCTGGGGTTGGGGACGCTCAGGGTAAAGAGGGACTAATGCTTTTAGGCACCTCATTGTGTTCAGGGCTGCACCAGAGGTGATCTGAAGGGACCTAATTTTCCAGGAGCGCTGGGCATATCCCTCTGAGCGGCAGGCTTTTCCAAAAATCACAGCTGGGAAACATTTAATAGGTCTCAGCAAATTGTTACTCCAGCAGGCTAAAGTATGGCACAAAGTCCCTTTCCAGATTAGGTTGGCTGGGCAAACACTGCATGTGTTCCTTGACTGTTCAACATCGGCTGCATCAAACCTCACATTTCCAGTTTCCAGAGACACCAGGCCACAACAGAAATCTTAGCATCTTTTGGTATCTGAAGGGCTAAGAGCCTCCATCAAGCAAACAGTGCTTGCTCCCTATTTTATACCATGACTGCAATTAATGTTATAAGAGGCCATTCAGGGCTGCAACAAGCTCCATGAACAAGTCCAGTAAGAGCCCCTCTAAGCCAGGGAAGATAACAGTTCCCAGAGATGAGGATACAACTGAGTCTCAATCCAAAGGGCAGGGAACTGGGTCATAGTACCCTGGGACAGGACATGCACCCTTGAAACAAGGTGGAATCAGTTATACCTTGTCGTGCACCGTCGCCGTCCCGTGCTGCCTGAAACCTGCTGTCATACCTTGCACTGTGCAATGTGAGCAGCCCCACGGAGCTGAATCAAAGGGCACCCGAGTCAATGGGGGTCTCTCCTTTGACTGCAAAGGGCTTTGCATCAGGCCTGCTGTGATCAGTGCAATGTGCCCGGGCACACCACCATCTTCCTAGATCATAAAGTCCAGCACTTATGATAAAACATGTATCTAAGAAAATCATCAGCCATACCCCTCACTCATCAAATTACTGCCTAGACATTAAGCATGCAGGCTTTAATGGGAAATTGTGATTAATTTCTGAAATAAATGCCCACAAAACTCACTGAAGTGAGCAGGCCCAGGCAGTACCTATTAGTATATTCTCAGAGGAAAAAAACCCTGTCATTGATCAGCACATTCAAATACTCAGTCTATGGCTTTGATTGAAAAATTAGTTTTTATGCTGAAAGATTTTTGCAACAAAATCATCTCCTTAAATGAATTTGTCCTGCTAACATCACACTGCCCAACACCTTACCTCACCGCATCAGAACACACCTAACCCAGCAGACCCCTTTTGAACCTGTAGCGATTAGTATTATTGCACATTTTTGTACCTCAAGTACTGCCTGAACAATGGGCTGAAATGCAGCCAATGCTGATGATTGCAAAGCCCTCTTCTCTAGCAGGGTTTCATTCATTCCTCACCAAGGAGGGTTGTTCCTGCAGGACGGCTCATGCCGACTGGCTGGAGACAGATCATTAGTGATAGTTCAGACACCTTACCTGCAGTGGGGAAGCTCCCATTCATCCCACCTGTATGGGCAGATGCCCCAATAAACCAATGGCAAAGGCTTGATCCCCAAGAACAGAGATGTTTTCTTTTGAACAAAGTGTGCAGAACAGGCAGGAGGATGGCTATGTCAGGCGTTTAGAGAGTTTAGCAACGGAGCTGGTCGAAGAACAGAACTGCAACATCCTACTCACCAGCAATGTGGTTAGGGAAACAGTTCTTGTTCTCGGTTTGGCCTGCAGTTACTAGAGAAACTGAGCGACTCTTTTCCCTCTCTGGTTCATGCCTAGGCTTGCCTGGTAATCAGGGAGACCCGTATTTTAATCTAAGTAAGAATGCTTGGGCTGAGTTAGGGACCCAATCCAAAGCCCATCAAAGTCAATGGACAGATTCCCACTGATTTACATGGGCTCTGAGTTAGGCCCTTTGTGCCCAGGCATTGGAATGCAGATTTTTCTTTTTGACATCAATTCAAGAAATCAAGGAGCAAATGACTCCCCTTTTAGCTCATACAACTTGTGAATCAAAATATCTGGCTATTCATCACACTCTCTCTCTCTTTGCAAAAGCCCTTGGATTCAGTGGTTTCTGGTCAGGTACGGATGGAGGGTGTCGGAGAATATTTAAGGCCGTTGCCCAGTTCATCTTCTCTTGGGAAATTCCTTTCAAGCTTTCTCCCTGAAGCTTGTTTTCTTAGGTTTTCAATTATCCAAATAAATAGGCATCTCCCAGAAGTCAGTCATGACAAATAGGTTCATTATAAATCATTAGAAGTCAATCAGTTTGCTTAATTAGAAAATGGAGGTTTTCCTTGTCAATGAAATGGGAAGCCTGACAGCTGGAAACCCTATACTTTTACAGTTTCTATTCATTGGCCTCGTGAACAAAACCGGTTTTGTATTCCTGTGTTAGGGAATCATATTAAAGGAATTCAGTCACAGGATTTTTATTGCTTTGTATCTAAATCAGCCATGACCTCAATATCTATAGTCATCTTGCTGAGCAGGAAGTTGCTTCGTCATTTCTGTTGGACGTATGCTGTATGAAGTGGCTGAGTTCAGCTATTAATCTGGGTCCAAGTCCTGCCTTGTGGGCTGCCACTGAATAAGACCTTATCCCGTGAATGGTCTCATGGCTGCGAGTCCTCGGTCTGGTTTCTCCGGTGAAGAGTTTGTTTACAGCTGATTTACGGTTGTACGTTAGCTATCAGCAGAAATTGCTGGACAAAGGGAGGTGGCGTGGGGACTCAGCTGCCTGTTGGATTGTCCTTTGTAGGACCCAGGCACTTGATTATTCTGCGGCACTATTTCATAACTCCCAGGGCTTGCCTAGACATGTTGGAGAAAGCACTAGCCAGGAGACGGTTCAAAGTCCCATCAGCTGGTATGCTTCACCAGCCCACATGGAGCTGCACTCAACAGGGAAGTGGAAAAAAAAACACCAAGGAATTCCCAAAACCTAAGATCAGCCCAGGCACTGAAAGCAGTGGCAAAACCCCTATTGACCGCAGTGACGCAGGGCTGAAGCCTGTACCATCATGCAATATCTGTCTTTTTTAGGAGCTAAATTTAACTTTCCTTTTAATACTCACTTTCAGTTCAAATAGTGTTAAATATAACCTAACCCATCCTGATGATACTCAGTTTTATCCATTTGTGCTCCCCCAACATGCCATCTCCTTGGCAGGGCAAGTGTTTTTCCACTAGATAGACATGATCAGCAATGATTATTACCTTGTTAATCACTACTGCACAGTGGCAAAATGTGCTCAACAAATAGTAATCTTGTCCCAAAGCATTTACAGTGAACAAGTAGGAAAGAGCCACCCAGGGCAAATATCAGGGGTGAGATACGCATTAGCATATTAGCATTATTTTTGCCCTGCATGCTAATGCGCAGTAGAATTAGGCTAGTGCACAGTTAGCGTCTCGTGTAGATGCATCCTCTGTTCCCAATGGGGACCCGTGCTGCCCCTTGGTACTCATGTGACCAAGCGAGGCAGAGAGAAATGAGTTAAGGCAAATACCAGCTGCACATATACAACTGAATTTCTCCTGCAGTAGAAGTAACAGGAAGAGGTTGATTCCTGCAACTAGCAATCTAGTACAGTCCGCTCGTACTTTTGCATCTGCCTATAATGCGGTGCTCTGCAATGCCTTGGGACCTTTAATCAGAACCAACCCACCGTAATCCAGCTTTAGGGGTGGGAGTTAATGATCCTATTTGTTTAAATCACTTCTTCAGCAGGTTCCATTAGTGTAAGTACCAAAGAAATATAGCAGCAATTTTCCAACAATTCTTTCTTGTTTGTGAAATGTTTCCTAAATGATGACTGTTGTTAACAATGCAAGCACTATATTCCCATGAGTAAAAGTTCCAATACATGATAATACATTAGCGGGATTTAACAATTATATCTTTGTGCAGCAGTCCATTGGAAAAATGCTGAGTGAGTTAGCTTTCAATCTCTGCTTGTGGAACAACAAACTTGAAGAGGCTGAGCTTGAAATAAGTGCCTTCTCATGAGACGTGCTATGTAGGGGCTCGCGATTTGCCCAGCTGAGAGTGCTAAATCCAAGCTTGAACTGCACTGGCAGAGCTGCCTGTGGGTACGATGGGACTGGAATAGCAGAAGCATTGCCATTCAAGTTCAAAAGTCATTGCAGTGCTATTCACAGAGGGGCAGCAATAAATATTGAGGTCAGGAGTGAGTTTGTGGACACCTGTCCACCTGAGGCTTGGCTCTCGCTCATACAGTCAGACTTATTAGCATTTATATGACCAGAGTCACTGATAACATTTTAAAAAAATGACCGTTTCCATAATAGCAGTTTCCACTGGGAACCTTTTCTGTGACATATCATCAAACAAAAGATGTTTAAGAACAAGGAGAAGCTGATGGGGTCATAAGTTGTGTCTGCAGGATTTACAAAGGGAGCCATTCAAACCAGAAAATTAAATTACCCATCAGAGACTTGCCATTTTAAAGCTATTTTTAATCTTCAGAATCTAGTTCAGCCCTTGGGCACGGACGTCCAGTTTGTGGCAGACAATCGTGCATAAAGGTGCCTGTTCATGAATTCTTCTCTATTGCCCATTTTGGCTTACAACATGCCCAGGGCTCAGTAGAAAATGAAATTCTTTACAGATTTTGCAGCTAGAAACTAATACACCCCTAAAAAATTGTGTAGGGAATGAGAGCTGTTCTACATAGTAATACATTGCAATCATTTCCTGCAACCTAACCCCAAGTCTCTAGCAAGGCTTGCACTGATATCTCTTGCCCTTTTATGTTGGAAGAGACAAGGGAAGAATGACTCATGTTTTGCCTACGCAACAAGCACAATCTCTGTTTGTCATTACAGGCTGTTGTGTGCATTGCGGGACGCACGCTAGGGACACTTATAGTTGAGACATGGGCCTAGGATACGAGAGAGGGGTTCAATACCTGCATTTCCCAGAGATGATTTTTTGGAAGATTCACTTCATCTTGCTGTCCTTTGGTTTCTCTATTTGTGAAATGAAGAGTCCACATACCTGTCCAAAAGGGTATTAGGAGCTTTCATGGTGATAGAAGCCTAGCCGTTGGGGGAATAGCAAACGGGAGAGTAGAAGCTTATCCCCCACAACTTTTTCCCCCTCTTTTTTTTTTTGCTGCCACCTCCTTAATCAGACTTTCTAGTGGTGCAAAAGGGAACTGATAGAAAGCAAGGAAATGCTTGGGACAGATGGGACAAAAGGAATTCAGAAAAACAAAGCTGGGCATATAATGCAGATCTAGGCCCCAGTCCCTTAAAAGTGCTTGTACACTTGCATAGATCACCTATCCCACTGATATAAATGGAAATATTCACATGTGAAGTTAAGTGTGCCCATAGACCTACATGACTAGGCTCTTAATTCTTCCAGTTACTGCAGCTTTCTAAATTAAATCTAGACAAAGAACATGCTAGAGGCTGACCTGCGACTTTTTTTCACTTGGATGGTACCTGGTGTCTGACAGTGCCAAGGTAGTTTCTGGAGATGTCAGTACATCTCAAAAGGATCAAAAGATTCAGCCTCCTTCTCCATGAGGCACTGGCTAATTATTGCCCCAGTCCTCAACCAGTGAAGAACTTACATTTCAGAAAGTGCCTTCTTCAAAATGAACCTCCAGTGATCTTCATCATATTTATGAAAATGTTTTAGAAAAATCAGCAATACTAAAATGTATTAAAACATCTAAATGATGACACAAGCACTGGTAATGACCCCCCCCCCCCCAAGTAGTTTAATTTTCAAAGATAGGATGATTAATTTGCAAGCTATCTAAAAGGCAAGCAGCTATGCTGTTTTAATTCTTTAGCAACTAGGAAGGATAACTCCAATGATTAATTATTGATACTGGTATTGCTTTCTTTCATGATGTATTTTTCACCTGAATTCTAAATAAATGTGTATAAGAGAACTAGATTAACATGCCGAAAATAAAATGTAGCATTTTAAGTATGCTTTAAAAACAGGACCCAATACATACTGAAAACAAGCACATTGAAATCAGCTAGCTGTCTTCCTCTAACGGAACACACCTGCTCAGCTGTTAAGCTCCTTTAATTGCTAGTTGATTTGTAATTCTACATAAACCTGCAGCCAAAGCTCTTGGAGAAGAAATAAGGAAGGAGTTGACCTTGTAAGGGTAGGTGGTCTTCCTAAGTGGGACAGTGGTGTGGGTTTTTTTTAAGTTGTCAAACAGTTTTAAGTATGTATTGTAGTTTCAGTGTATGGCACTCTTTATGATGGTTGCAATTCTGCTTGCTCCGACTTGAAAGGCTCTTACTTTAAACATAACTTTCACTCTTTGGTTTCATTGTATGACCTCTATTGCTAGAAAGTCCTTGCTGCCTGAGGATTAATGAAACTTGTTTCAAATCACAAGTTGCTCCTCCTTGGTTGTAATACTGTCTTGCACCTGCTATATAACTTCTAATAAAGACCTGCTCACTATGGTAGTATGTATCTGAGCACTATGCTATCAAGGTGACAATGCCTTTGCAATGGCAGACTTACTAGTCTGGCCTTGTCTATTTAATTCCAACTCCGTGAGGTAGAAATCTCTGAAGAAGCTTGTAAGCAGGCTCCACCAATATCTCAAGATGGTACTCCTGGAAGAAAGAAGCTAGCTCTTGCAATAAAAAGCATACTTGTTGTGGTGTTACAAGTCAGATTAGAAACTGCTTCATTGCAATTCTTCCTTGTTCAGGCAACTGTTGCTACATGTATAACTCTTGAATTGAAGGGACAAAAAACACTTGACTTAAGATGCATACATTCTGAGTGTTTCAATTAATTGCTTAAAGGGAGAGTCCTAATTCCTGATATGAGGTGGCAATGCTATAACTAACTGAAGATGGAGGGCCAGTGAGTTGCTTAAGTATGGTTTCTCTATAACTAGTGGGACTTCAGATTCCCTTGCTTTTCTAGGGTGGCCGAGATCATTTTTGGTATAGCTTGCCTAGGCTATCTTTTGTTACTAAAGTTTTTGTGTTTTTTAAATATTAAAAGTATTGTATACAAGAGAAAATGGATACCTGACTCTTCTCTCCATCCACAGTGATGGTCTAACAACTGGAATATCCTCTTCTCTCAATTTAAAAATAAAAAAAATGAAAGATGAAATTGCTGCCACAGTTGTCTTCATCACAAGGTTGGTGAAAAAACAAGACAAACTGAGCAAGCATACAACTGAGAAATTTGCTGCTAAGTTGACGACAATCCTGTTTGAAAAGTATAAGAACCACTGGTACCTAGACAACCCATCTAAAGGACAAGCTTTCAGGTAAATGACTGGCTTGTTTCTGCTACAGAGGAGAAAGCGGGCCTGGGATCGAGCAAAGTAACTGGGACTAGATAAGACCTAGATACTGGTAGTAGCACACACTGCTAGACTATCCAGCCTAAGAAGTGGATAGACATAATAGCAAAAGCAAATGATGCAGACCCTGAAAATTTTATAACTTTTTTTTTTTTTTTGATGAGCACTTCCTGTTGAACTTAAGAGGAATGAGTGATTGGAGAACGAAGAAGAGCCACTAACTCATGCCTGGGTGCACAACAAGCTATGCCTACATCCTGGCCACTCAAGTGAATCTCTTCTGCCCATGCACAAGAGCTGCTGTAGCATTAACCCCTATGTGCATACTCTCCTTAAGGAGTATAGTAACCCTGGATCACTCTGGTGCATGTAATTCCTAAGGTGTACTGAGTCTGCAATGATCACCAAGCACATGTGAACAGCCACAGTGTAATATCTATGCTAATACAGATCATGGCCCCTGAGAAGTCAGCAACCTTGAGCTAAAATAGCCATCAAGTCTGCCTGAAAGGGCTCTTGTGTATGAACAGGATTAACTCTGCAATGAGTACCAGTGCTACAACCTACCGTGCTCCCTTCTTCACTCCTGTGCTTTCCTCTCTAGGTGTATAAGGATAAACCAACACCAAGCGAGAGATCCCGTCCTGGAACAGGCTTGTGCTGAGAGCAATGTGGACTTTGAGAAGCTCTGTTTGCCACCAGAAATGACCATATGGGTTGATCCATTTGATGTGTGCTGCAGGTGTGGCCTGAATTGGGTGATCAGTTGTAGTATAGCTTGTCTGTCTAATGTGCACTGAGCAGTGGCTGTGCTCCTTTGTTTTAATATATGGTTTTAGGGGACTTGGGCACAAGTACTTTCTCAGGCTAAACTAAGAATGGGGTCTGCAAACTTCTGGAGTTTCACAAGCCTGAGCAACTCATGAGCAGGAGTTGTCCTCCAACTCGTAATATATGTAATAATGTAATTGGTGTTTTGCTTTAGCAGAGTGCCTGCTAATATACCAATAGACAACACCCTCTGGTCTCAGTGCTGTCATAGCTTTCCTACTGAAGCACCAACTTCAAGGGTCTAGTGCAAAGGTGGCCCCATACATGGCTGTCAGTAGGTCTCAAAGTCTTATGCTTATGAGACATTGGGCAAATGCTTCCTCTTGCTCCTAGGTATGGTGAGAAAAATCTGCCTTTCACAATTGCTCACTTTGAAGGAGAGGAGGACCGAGAACTCTCCCAGCGCATCAGCCAGGCTGTTGATCGAGCAACGCTGGAATATCTTTCTGGTGCCTCCTCGGATGAGGAGGGCTATCGCAAGGAGCCCAAAGCCATCCCTACGGTCAGCAATCCGAACAGTGTCTACCAGGTAAGATGGAGGGTTGGGATGTGCCAATGTAGTGTCCTGAGGGAGGAAGTGGCTAGTCTGATCAAAATGACTTGCTGGGGGAAGGGATGTTAAAAGCTGTGGAGACTGCTTTATACTTTTTCCCCTTCCTGGTGGTCTCCCTTATCAGAGCAGCAGGCTTTCTGTGCTCATTGATGCACTGCCATCCTCACTTTAGCAATCTATTTGTGCACTAACTTGGCTGGGGGGCCTCTTGCCACCTCTAATCTGCTGCTGTTCTTAGTTCAGTGACTACTGCAAGCTACCCATGCAGTCATGGTCCCAGTATCTCCGTAGGAAGACCTATGTGACCAACAGCCTTCATCTGGCAAGTGCTTGCTTCCCCCAACACAAGGGCTACAAAGTCTACAAGCCAATGGCTGCCTTCACTGGACCGCGTGTGGATCGGTATCACTGGGTCAACACCAAACGATAAGGCAATTGCTGCAATGCTCGTGGGCTATAATGATGGACTGGGCTGCGTATGGGAGGAAGCCTGCCTCGGTGAAACCTGTATGAACCAAAAAGCACTCAACTTTCTTTATCTTCTCCTGTCTCTCTTTTATACTTCTCCCTTTTTTATATTCCTGAGACTTCAAGATTTTTATAATTAAGCTAAGCTTTTAATGTATCTTTTATAATGTCAAGAGATTCTGAAAACTAACTTGCAAAACTCTATTTGTAACTTTAAAAAGGAAATGCTAATACCAATAAATAAACTTAGCTGTGCTTTTAGAAAATGTTGTCTGACTTGCCACCAAGTGTCTAACGGGTGAAAGCCAAAAAGAAAAAAAGCAAGTGCCAGCAGCTCTCACTTGGAGCATGTTAACACATCTCCTGTGTTATATTAAAGGCAACCTAGAGGAACTTTGTACGCTAGAGATGGGCAACACTGAGTTGCACTGAATGACTTTCTTTTCTTCTGGCAGGGCACAGTGGATGTAGCTGTCTAATACTCATTCACATAGCCGGAGCCAAATAAACTTTGTATTGTGTCTGAAAGTCTCCTACAACTCATGACTTCTTGAAGGGGCTTGAATGTAACCTAATAAACTATGAAGAACACTGTGCTCTGTAGTTTAGCTTGTTCTCTTATAAAGGGGAAACATCCCAAATAACTCCAAGAAACATGGCCAAAAATGCAGCAGATAGTGTCAGTTCACTCAGTGCTGGAATAACTTCATCTGACAAATATCTCTGCCTGTAACACAGGACTACTCTCCTACAGGAGAGCGTAGTCCAGGCTTGTAGAGAGGGGTTCCTCTAAACACAGGAACAAGCCATGAAATCAATATGCTCTTAAGATCTGGTTCCCAAAGAGAGACTTCTCTCCCATCTTGAGCTACTTTTGGGAAGTATTTTGCAGAGAGACCATGGGCTTTAAGCCAGCTGCAAGTAGTAGCTATTGCTAGAAGAGCTGGCTGTCAGCTTTATAGATGGGTTCCCTCCCCTCCCAAGAAAATAAGCCTTTACCTAATCTTTAACCACATGTAAAAAGCCCTTTGAAGGGAAGAATAATACACCTTTTAAACTTTACAGCCCATTAGAAGACAATGTATGCTTCAACTGCTGGACAGGCATAAATCCCACTGTAGTGATGCAATTTGACTTGCATTTATTGGTCTAAATGCAGCTATAACAAGACAGCTGGTTATGGTTATTGTTGCCCAATCCTCTCTTAAATTTATGAGCCATCACCTAATGCAGCAAACATCAAGCAATTCAGTAAATTCTAGAAATGTCACTCAAAAGTATGCTAGAGAAGATGCTATTGTCCACAGAGTCCTAATGATTTCTGTTGCAGAAATCAACATCATCTTCCACCCCCCCACCTCCTATTATACAATGTGCAAGAGTATGACAGCTGTAGATTACTCACGTAATTGGAGTTAAAATGGCATGAAAGACGGTTTTAAATTAAAGTTGAAATCCAGTCCATCTAGATTTCAAATGAAGGCCAGCAAAAAGGACTGAGAAAGGAAAGGAAAGGTTCCTTTCCCTTACGTTAGGCAACAGCAGAGAAGAGCAGTGGGAGGACGTAGGACTTCATCCACTTTAATCTTGCTGCATCAGTTATATTAACCAGTGCATGCTTCGTAAATTATACCCCAGCTTACCTTAACTGCGCTGCAAGGTTCTCAATGGGGTGAAAGCCACAGCTCAGCATTGAACATCTGATTCGGGCAGCCTTGCCTCACCACTGGATTGACCCGTGTTTCTTTTCAGCACAGATCTACATCACTGACTCACATCCATGCATAAATTCATTTTTTTAAACACATGTAATCATACCACTGTTCTTGAAATAAATTTGCTATTAATAGATTCCAGTAGATCCCTCATGAAAGGCAGGTAGAAACTAACACTTTCTTTTAGTCATGACTTGTACAGTATTTCCATTTAAAAGTCTTCACTTTAAAAGCTTGCAGTGTATGTTAATGGCAAGGGAATGGAGAGATTTTGGGGGACTAGCCAAGAAGTTGAGTCCCTTGCGGTCGGTGTCTTCACTTCTCGCACTAGCAGAACTCAGAAGCGCTGCTGCCTTATGGCTTCTCAGTACACCCGTGGCTCAGAGCCTGGACACCTGCCACTTCAGCTTTGATCTGCATTTTTTTTAAAACCATTTGTTTGTGCAAACAGATGTAGCTTATTGATTAGCGTTTCGGCTGGTCTCTGAACTCTCACACTATGTTGTGAGTACGTACTTCACAAGGACACTAATCAAATCATCCTTACGAAGAACATGAAAGAAATCAAATAGCTGACACTGTTTTAATTGCACTGAAGTCATTCACAACAGACATAATCACCTTCAAATCTATATGCAGGGCTCACCTTTCATCTCCCCTTGCATTATTAAGGTCAGAGATAGCATCGCCTCTCCTAGAGCAAGGAACAGGGAGCATTCAGCTCCTACAGACATCAGTAAGAAAGGCCCAGTAGTTTTTGAAACTGGGCCCTGAAATGTGGACAAGAAACTGCTTTCAACAATTTTAAGGGCCAAAAGTGAATATAGGGGTTGCCAAGCTACATCATTTAATGCTGTTCAGACATTTCTGTAAGCTAGATTGATATGAATTTTTATTTCTAAATCCCCACCTGGTTCCTTTTTGATGATCAGTTGAGCTCTGGCTTGTTTGTGCAATGATGATATCCAAGATTTGTCAACTGGTTATTTAGCACTGATTAAGCAGTATTGCTGAAGAAGTCACAGAACCATTTGGGCCGGGGTCCTGGCTTTTTCAATGATACCAGACAAGCTTTTTTAATAAGCAGCTGGGAGAAAGGACACCCACAGTGGAACAACACGGAGATGTTTCTTCAGTGCAGGGTCTGAAGAGCCACATTAGGTTTTCGCTGCCAAATTATCCTCTGTGGTTTTAATTTGCTGTGATAACGTTACCATAACCCCCCTCTGCTTTCTGCTATTTTCCCCTCTAACATTTCTATTTGCTTTACCAGACAGTCTTTCTCCAAACCAATTATTTCTAGACGATCAAAGGGCAAATCATCATTGGCAGCATTGCTTAAATAGCGATGCTCCTCTTCCATGATTTTCACCAGCTCTTCTGTTAATGTGTCCAGCTTCTCTTCCATTTCTGCAGGACTGAAGGAAGAGCAGTTTTCCTCTCGCAAGCTGAAGAAATGGGAGCAAAGATGTAAGACTTAGACAGTAGGAGAGCTGCACCTATAGAAATATTTCTATTTCTGCTGCAGAGTGAGTAAGGCCCGGATGAGAGCTGGTTTGTGGACGTTTAACCCGTGTACCACTGAGTGAGGACGGTGGCTTGGAGGGAAGCAAAAAGAAAGATTAACAATTATGGTAGCTTTGTTCTCACGGGAATTTTGCAATTCCCTGTGACATGGCCTTGCCATTCAGAGGCCAAACACTGCTGCAGCATGTCCACTATGAAGTCAGTGGAGTTGTATTAATGAGGGATGTGACCTGTTGTGCTTTTTTTTATTCCAACATATCTTCGACCATCTGATTATGCAGCCAGGCTCCATATTGGAGACCAGCGCCAAAGGAAGGGGCTGGAAATGTACTTGTTTCATATCAGAGATTATTTTGATGCTTATTTTACGTACCACTTAATACCTCCAGGCAATAACTCTCACCTTGTCCTCCCAGCAGAGCTCTTCTCTTTGCAGTCAGCTGAGCTGGGGATGAAATGTTCCCTTTTCTTTCCGGACAGTGTATTCTTCAGCAAGTCCTCAAGCTTTGCATGGAGCAAGAGGTTCCTCTTACACTGGGTGACCAGAGAGCACAGGTAAAAAAAGGAGGCTACATGTCATCCTGGGCTTTAAAAACCTAGCCTCTGCCTCAAATGCATTTCAAAAGACACCACTTTCTCCAATGCCCTGGTATGATTTGTACGGGACTAGAGATTTCCTCCCAGCTCAAAGTATTTCCCAGTTAAGAGAGTCAGCTTTTGAAGACGTTTGATCAGAACTTGCACTGAAAACGATGGCCCTATCTCTGTAGCTGTGCCATGTACCTCATGCTAAAGAAACATGTCTAAATGATGTTCCTCCAGGTTACAGGTGTTGCCAAGAGGGCAAGCAAGCGGACAACGAATATTATTGTTCCACTTATCCAAACAGAAGAGCCTCGGCAGGTGTGTCAGTGAGGCTCCATTGATCAAGCCTGCTGTGGATCTGCCCCTTTGTTCTTTTAATAAGCATATATCCCTGTCAAGGAAGTAAAGAGCACTCAACTGCCTCCCAGCTGAAGACTCACCCCCTCGCTCTGTGGAGCGGATGCTCTGGATGACAGACTATCAGGAGGGGTCAGTCCTGCAATCCACCTCTTGGCAGGGCAATCGAAAGGCAGCTGCTGAGGTTAGAGGCTTAGCTGATTTATAGCCTATTTAATGTTAAATTACACAGCCAGAGCACTACTGTGTCATAGGCACTCGTTAAATTATGAGTGCAGCAGAGATTTGCCCACCTTGGCGGTGGTGCTGCCTGCTTCAGTTCTGGAGCTCAGCATGGGAAGGGACCTTCTGCATCCTTGAGTCCAGCCCCTGCTCTTGCAAGCCCCGTGTCATGCAACCCCATTCCTACAACCATTCACTTCCACCTTAAAAGCCTTGGCCCACCTGCCACTACTTCTAGTGAAAGCCTGTTCAATCCCCTTACTTCTCTGGGGGTTGGGTTAGAAGCTGCCTTCTCAGTCCCAGCCTCAATTTATTCACGGTCACCTCATACACATTTATGCCAGCGTTGTCCTGGAGCAAACTTGCTTTTCTCCCTGTGCTTTTCTGGTGCTTGCCCTTTTGAGATATTTGTAGAGAGCAATCATGTCCCTTCTCAAACTTCATTTTGCTCTTCTGAACACATTGAGATCGTCTAGACAATTCTGCTCATCATCCTGGTAGCCCTTTCATGCATTTGTTCCAGTTTGTCAGTGGGTTAAATCAACCTACTGTGCAGACTGGATAATCATTTATAGTTCCAATATTGCTTTCACAAACCCTAGCCAGTCCTGTGATGAGTGGGCTTTTAGCTGTATTGCCTAAGCACATTAATTGGGACAAAATCCACCTGTGGGCAGTAAGCCAGCAGCAGCCTAATGTCGTGCCTACATCCCACCTACGAGGCAGAGCACTTGCACTGGTCTTGTGCACAAGGCTGACCTAACTGATGGGGGAAATGGGAGTGCAGAATCCATTGTATGGAGCAATAAGATGGATAGGGCCATTCAAATGCACCAGGGTTCATCCGCCTTCTAGTTACCTCCTCAGAGGTCTCAGTCTCTGTGGATGATTCCACTTTTGCATCAAAAAGCTGAGAGAGAAGATTTATGTTCCCTTCCACGAGTGGTTCTCCCTTCAGCAGAATCTCACTTATCCTCTCAGAGGATTTATTGTCCTGCAGAAGTGCTGACATCCGGAGTCTGAGAGAGAAGGTTTCACTGAGACAGGCCTTTAGTGCCTAGGAATGGAGATAATTCATTTAAAAAACTTGAAAGCATTCATTTAAAGCTAACTCTTTAATAAAGGCAATAGCTAATTAGATGGGCAAGTGAATGGGCAGTGAGTTAGAACAATTGCTTTCCAGCTCTGGAAGCCCAGATTCATGTCACAGAAGAAATGGGTCTATTGGCCTGGAGGTATTGTCTTGGGAGAAGGGTACAGATCCCACATGAACCAGGTTGCATGGGTTAATATGATCCTGCCAAGACCAGGACGGCAGGCTAGCTACCAGCAGCACGGGCAGCAGAGCTCTGTGCATGTCTGCAAGCCCTCCTCTGTCATAAGCACCATTGAACATGAACAGCCATCTGCCAGCAGTGCAAGACTGAGGAGACATACCCATGACCCAGGGGGTAAGGAGAGCATCTCCAGAGACCTAACTTGTATCAAACACCAAGAGTCACAGAGCTGTTAAACTATCTGGAGAAAAAATATATTGTTTTGCTATGCTCCCCTCAGCACAGATATTTAAATATGCTTCCCCAGCAACTTTATAGTCCTCTAGAGTGGGCAATAGATTGCTAGAACAGGCCTGTCCTCTCTTTCTTCTTTCCACACACTATAGTCCGGCTACAAAAGAGTGTAGCAAGTATTTCTATATCAGCTTTGTTCATCGACAGGAGATTATGCACCCATTGCTCTGGATCTTCAGGCTGTTTTACAACAGGCTGGCAACAGTCAGCACGAAGCGCTGTTCTTTCACTGCGTGACCAGCATCCTGATGACACGCTTGCCACCCTGCTAGGTTATCAGTGTCGAGTCCCGTGAAAACAAAATGAGCGGTTTGCATTAATGGGCAAGCATCTTATCCCACCTCCCCTCTTGCTGCTTATTAATTACAAGCAAAGGCAGGAGGTGCCAAGAAGGTAAATCTCTGTGCAGAACAAGTCGCCTTCATGCAGCTGGATACCCAGGGTGCTTTGATACCTGATAAAACAGTCTCAGAAAGGCTGGGCTGGAGTCCTGGCTGAGGTCAGCGGCAGCGATGTGAGCCAGACAATGCACCAGCAGCAGAAGGAAGCTGCCCACAGAGCCCAGACACTCTCTTAAAACAAATAATTTCTTCTCGAAATTCTGAGAAGGAAAGAAAAAGGGTCCAGAGCAGGTAGAGATAACAAGGCAGCATTAACCCAGGTGCAATGTGTTGCTTTTATGGACACTGGATAAATTCTGCTTAGAGTCCCTGGGGTATTTGCCTATACCCAAGTGTAAAAAATTGTGATTCTGGAAGGTTTTATTCAGGACACAGTAGTGTGCAACCGTACTATTTTTCCCCCCTCATGAAAAAGCCCATTTTTGGATTCATTTGCAGAGGGCAACAGCTACATTTCTGGCACTCTGCGCTTGCATGAAATATTCGCTCTTCTTTCTCATGTATCCCAAATGTTACAATGATATACGGCTCCTCTCTTGCTACGGTGCTATAGACATAAACACCCCTGGATCAGGTTTTAAACCCTTTCTCCTAGCGTGCTTACTCCCCTGATTTTAAAGGAGGCTACTCAGAGTAAGGCACCACTCTGTGCGAGCAACAGCACTGGAATTCAGACCTAAAAGATTTCTTTGGAAACATGGAGCCAGTGATTTTACTACCCCTCAGACTTTCAGTAGGTCCCATCTACGTCACAGCTTGAAAATATCCACAAGATTTATGACCAGAACTATCTGGGCTATGTTAATAATCTCTGGCAGAACAGAGATTGTTCTTTCACAGTGACATTTATTGTTCCTTTGCTTAACAGTCTTTTCCTAGAAGGGACTGCGTGCACCATGTCTTTATAAGTATGAAATCTCTTTCCATTTCACTCCTTAATCCAAAAAAAATTCAATAAATCTGTGAATATTGAGGAGGTTGGCTAAAGTCTTAAATGACATACCTGGTAAAAGAAGGAATTTTGGAAAGCGTTGCCCACAGCATTACTGCGAGGTATGCTGGTGGCAATGCAGAGGTTAATTTCCGGAGCCTACAGGGAAAAAGATGGCTTCTATGAAATTTTTTACATGCTTTAAATCTGCAAAGTAAGACATATTAATGGAATATAAATTCATTTAAATGCCAGCTTTGATTTGCAGGGGAAACACAGAGCCAACAAATACCACATGACAATGGAGAGTGTTTAAAAAGTCCCCAGCAGATCACAGGAGTTCATCCTGCTAGCTTTCTAATTACATAAATGAAAGCACACTTCAGCCCAGGGGCCCTGGTGGTTGCTGCTCTTTTGGTATTATAATTTATTGATCGAGTTACAGGAGCCCCTAGAGGCCTCTACCTAGAGCAAGGCTTCAATGTGCTAAGTGCTGAACAGACAGAGTGTAAAAAAGACTCCCCGCATCAAAGTTTAAAACGCAGGCAGATCAAGGCAGTGTTATTATTGCCACTTTGCAGCTGAACTGAGGCACAGAAAGAGCGAGTGACTTGTCTAAGGTCAAGCCGAGAGGCTGAGGCAGGAGACAAAATGAATTCATATCTTGAGAAATACCATCTGGACATCTGATCCAAGATGATTCTCCCACGCTGCTCTAGATGAAGCCATTCCAGTGTCATCTCTCACTCACCCTCTAGTCTTCCTTCACCTACAGCTGGGCAGTTTTCTGCAGCCTGATGCATTTTACTGGTGCTTTTCTATAAATGTCTACTTTCTTATGAGAGTGGCTGTAGTTTCCAATAGGGTATTAGTGTTTTAAACTTACATTGATGTGAAGTCGTAGAAATTGTAGGATGGAGATGCCATACTGGTATATGACAAACTCTCTTGCAGAAAGGGCTTCGGGATGAACTGGTTTAAGTTTCCCTTTATGAGTCATCAGAACGTCCGATACGTCCCGGAAAGAACTTCCTGTGCCTACAAAAGACGGCAGCATTTCAACAGACGGGTTGACTTCATTTTACTTCTGAGTTAGTACAAGTACAAATGGACTTTTATTATAAAACAGTAAGAGATGAAAAGACTGGATAAGATGCATTTAATTGCAGAGACTTATAAGTGAGAACTAACCACTTCCTGGCCTACCTCTTGGATGCTCAGTACAGAAACAAAAAACCACCCAAGTATCTGGTCTTTTAATTACTGTTATATTTGCCCAGTCAAGTGGTGCTGCAAAGTGCATTTGTGCTTTTTTAATCCCATTCAACGAACTCCTTCTGTATCAGTTACAGAGAAACCAGGATCATTTCTAAGAGGCACAGAAACAAGAGGACTGCACATGGGGTCGATTATAGAGAAAAGAAGAGGACTAGATCTGCGTTAGGCGTTGTGTTAGTTCAAACACAACCAGACTTAACCATGTTAGTCAGCAAAATATGTATTAAACCTCTCATCATGCTTATAAACCTCGCAGGGTAGCAGGAACCAGGCCATCCTGATGTACGATGCCTTCCTTTCAAAGAACTCAAAGTGATGAACAATTTTACAGATGACAAGCAAAACCTCATCCGACCAGTGAGATGGGCATTATTGTACAGGTGCGCTGACAAGTTAAAGTGACTTGCCCAAGGCAGCACAGCAAGTCAGTGGCAAAGGCACGTATTCTGCTGTCTCTCTTCTCTTTCCCCAACTACTTTTGCTATTAGACGCTACACCCTCCATAGAGGAAAATACTTCCAGGATACCTCAACAGTTAATTAAATAGCATTCACATCTGAGACTTGATGGAGTATTTCCAGCGTTACAGTGCAGTGTCCTGAAAAGTTACCTCAAAATCAGAAGGGAAGAAAAGCTTACCTTTCTCCTGCTGGCTTTCCAGCAGCCCTGCTGCCTTTGCATGAGTTTGGAGCTGGTCATTCACATCTCTCAAGAGTGTGAGGAGCGGAGAGGTATTTAGGCATTTGCCTTTATTGCGATCTACACAAAAGAATATAAAAATGTAACAGTCTGAAATAACTGTCCCTGACAGGGGTTGCGTAAGGCAACTGGGAAGCATGCATCTTAAAAGGAAAGTAATTTTCATGTGTAATTAGGATTTTTTGAACAGCCCTTTTCATTGTTTAGTAACTGTCATTTTGCACAAAGACATTTTAAAATTACCAAGAGAAGTATTTTCTTCTCCCCGGTACTGGGGATAACACCTAACCCAGTGGACTTTCTATTTTGCATCTGTCTCGTCTATTATTCAAACTTCTTTGTTCAAAAACAAAAATTGAAAGAATAAATTGGATCAAATGAAAACTTTTTCTCCTTGCTCCTGCATGGAGTACTTGCAAATTACAGCAAGCAGCCGTGGGCAACTCTGAATTAGAAGTAGTGTTTGCAAATGATGCATTTGTTAGTGATGAGAAGAGAAGAAATTTCATTTAAAAAATGTAAATCCATAAAACGTGATTGCCTAAGAGACTGCTAAATTCTGTACCCTGGCATAGCCAGTGGGAGTTTTGCTCAGTTAAAGAAATCAACATTTAACTGTGTGCGTGTCTGGCATTGTTCAAAGCACAGCTACTATTTCATGTGCTCTGTGCCGCAGCAGCTGTGCACAGGTAGTGAAGCCTCCTACAAGGGACAGAACGATGCAGCAGACAGCGCTGTCTGGGAAGGAAGCCTCTGCAAGGGGACATTTCATGGAGATCCACAGACAGAAAAATGGTCAGCTGTTATTAGCTTAAAAGCCTTACCACACAAGAACTGAGGATTCAGAAGGCTAATCCTTGAGGCCATCACCTTTTCAGTCTGCTTCAGTATTTTGATACCTGCGTGAGGTCAATATACACCAGTTAGATAAGTTCTCAGCAAAGAGTTGTAGAAATGGTCATACCCCACGATCCTTCTCTTTTTCCACAATCTCATTCGTCTTTTACTATGTACGATACATTATATTTACATCCTAGATTCTGCATTTAAATCACGCTAGGCATGTCTACATGTGCACAGTAATTTAGGTTACTGAGCAGTAACTGAAAATTACTGCGCAGCACGGGCGTGCTTCTACACTTGCATGCCTGTACTGCCCGGTAACTATGGTGACTTATGCCCATTTGGGCATAAATTTGCAACCTCCCTGATGCAGATAACAAATTTATGCCTGAGTAGTTACTGCGCAGTAAGGCATGTGTAGACGCCTCACTGCGCAGTAACCCTGTGTGTGTGGACTGACTTGGGACCAACTTTACTCCCAAGTCAGTCCACATGCAGCATTACTGCGCTGTAACTCCCGCACATGTAGACACCAGTGTAAAAACTGCTTACTGCACTGTAATTTACTGCACAATAAATTACTGTGCAGTAAATGCATGTGTAGACATGCCTAGTAATACAGATTCCACTAGTTTCTGATGGGGGCAGAAAAACGATCATCTTCAGGGTGGAAAAGACCTGATGTCTCTTTCAATCTAACTTTTGTTCAGTTTCTAATTTCTGGAAACGCCCAGGTTCTTTCCTGTTAGGCTTTATTGAAAGAGAGAAACTGGCATTTGTTCAGATGATCACGTAACAGCTCCCTCGGTCTGCACTGTAATTGTGATCCGATTTTTCAGAACGGTGCCCCAGGAGTCATATCTACTCAACAAGGACTAATAGCTCCACTAAGATTCCCACTTCTGGGAATCTGCAAAATCAGACTTACTCTCTGCAAAGAGCGCTACAACCTGGTCACACGTCTGGCTAGGTTTCTCTTGGGTGTGTGAGGAGGTAGATGAAGATGAAGAAGGGTCTTTTTCTGGTTGTTTCCCTTCTTTCTCATTCTCCTCCTGCTCTGGCCTCATTCGCAGCTTCTCCAAGTCCTGTTGGAAAGCCTTTTCCGAGAAGGCCGTGGTGTCATTGTGTTCTTTGACCAGTTTCTATCAAGGATCAGGAGAAAGATGTGAAAGGTGGTAAGATGGGATCTGTGGGTAACACAGCCTGTCACTGCACAACACTACCCTCTACTCACTGCCCTGGCATAAGGCTCTTCAACTCTGTCCCCTTTATCCCCTCATGGATGTAGCACAGGGGCGGGCAATTATTTTGGGCAGAGGACCGCTTACTGAATTGGCAAGCCATCGAGGGCTGCATGACAGGCAGCCCAGGGCAGATTAATATTAATTTTCTAAATTTTTAGGGGCCCCGTGGGCTAGATAGAATGGCTTGGTGGGCCGCATCTGGCCCCCGGGCTGCATTTTGTCCACCCCTGATGTAGCATGTCCCAGTTGCCATTGACACGTGTCATATTTGATCAACCCTCCTCTATGGGGCTGAATTTCATATTTAACATAGGAGCAGTTGCCAACTATGGCATGCTGTGGGCAAGGACATAACCTTGGGATTGGTGAAAGACTGTACACTTGTCCTGAGTATGGGCAAACAAAAGCAATGTATAATAAGAGGAACAGAAGAAGATGATGATGATAATGATGATGATGATGATGATGATGATGATGATGATATCTAAGAGCTCCCTTTATAGACTTTCCACTGTATATGTGTCACCATCCTGCAAAATTTACGTTTTGGGACCAGGCCCTACATGCATCATCCAGCTCTTTAGGTCTCCACGCTCCAGCTGATCCTGCAGCTTTGCTCCTTCATCTGATATTTGCCATCTGTCAGATTCTTCCAGCTCCAGCTGCTTCTCTTGGAAAATCTCCCATATCTCTTCCCTTTTTCCTCTTTTATTTTCTGCTTCCAGGGTGGGTTTTTTGATCTGCAGGGTAGAAAGGGTCGTGTCATTTGCCTTTTTTTTTAGAATTGAGGGGTTTGGAGAGATCTCTGGGGTCGTCTAGTTCAACCTCCTGCACAAAGACCTAAACCACCCCTGTCACATGCTCATCCAGCACCTTCTTGGAAACCTCCAATGAAGGAGGCTCTGCAACTTCCCCGAGCAGCTTGTTCCATTGCCCTTCTGTTCAGTACAAGTCATTTGTTGCTTACAGAACAGTGCATGGTCAGACCGGCATATAGTGCAATAAATGCAGTTTGAAATCATATGGCATGTGCTGTTTTTTCTACCTGCACTGGATGAAGGAGGCTTGGGGTGTTTTCCCTAGTTTTTCTATTGCCCATGGCTATTTTCAGCTGTTCTGTCAATCTCCTTATTGTCTGCTCTCTAAATTCCCGCAGTCCATCAGTTGCTGTGTTAGCATCATCCACAGCCTGTAGAATATACACATGGAAGGATTAGAAAAGCTTAGAAAAGCAAGTATTGTTCACAGAAAGAAAGGTTTGTGGGCAAGCAAAGAGTTATGATGCAATAACAGTAGTAACACTAAATTGCTCAGACAGCAGCTTTCATCTGAGGAGGCCAAGGGCTCTGCAGAAACATTAAAGCCTCGCATAGTCTCCCTGGGGTAGGTAAGCACTACAGTGCAACTCTAAGGGTGTATTCAGTGAGGCACGGAGGAGTGAGATGGCCACACAGGAGTGAGGTTGCAAGTGCCCACGTAGGAGGCACAACCGGGCACAGAACCCAGGACCCCTCAGTGTCATGCTGAACACAGTCCCTCATCCGGTTTTTGGTTATTAGAAGGTGCCCCTTCAATCAAACATGACATTGGTCTGTTGAGACTGTCCAAAACATCCTTTTTCAGAGAATATCCAAGTCAGGGCTCAATATAAAAGTGTACAATGACAGATTGATACAGCCAGGCTCATTTCCTACAGTCTGTAGCAAAAGTATTGAAAGTATTATTCTGACTTTTGCATGGTTTGTTAAGAGAAGAGGCTGAGAGCAAGGAGGTTACATGCAGAGCTCGAGAGTGGGTATCATCATCGTTACATAATTCTTTTTCAAACTTCACCTTGTCCAAAGAATGGTCTTTCAGGCCACGGGCTACTTCTCTATATTGTTTCTCTCTCAGCTGCAACAATTTGGCAGCTTGTTTCAGCTCCAGGACTGATGATCTGTGCTCCGTGTGATCTTTCATGAGATGCAAAATACTCTTAAAATCATCATCGAGCAATGGCTCCTGAAACACAAAAGGTCCATAGGTCACATAATACAGCAATGCAACACTAATAGGAGCAGAAAACCTGATTTGTTTTCTTGGTAATTTTGCTCTCTGGAACGCTGCTTCTCAGAAAAGTACAGAAGTGTCATCCAGGGCAGAGGGGTTAGATACCGGTAATAATGCACATAGCTCTTCTTATCTGTAGATCCCCCAAATGATTTGCAAATGATTTAATGGGCATTAGCCCTAAGCATATCCATTAAGGGGGGCAAGGTTTACAGAGTATGTGCACTGCAGCTACATCGCTCAGTGCTGGAAACAGGATCTCAAATGCAGAAATCAAGTCACACTCACTTATCCCTATCCTTGTGCTTTCTCACTTAAGAGGCAGGCCTTCTCAGATGATCCACATATTTGCTTCTAACTTTGAAGGCCTCAGTTACTAGCTGCCCAGCTGTAGAAGCCTACCCGGGGATTTCTTAAAATAGCCTGAATTAAATCTATATTAACATATTAAAAAAATAGCAAAGGAATTAGGTACCCAGTTCCTGTTGAGGCTCATTTGAAAATCTCAGCTTTTGAGGTCAGCTTTTTGATTCCCAGCTCCAGGTAAAGCCGGTGAGAGCTATGGCCCATAGCATAAATACAACAGGGTAAGCGATACCAGCCCCAAAGCAAACAAGCTTTACCTCTATGGCCAGCTCCTCCAGATGCCCGTCTTCATTCTGCGTTCCCTCATTCACTGTTTGGAGCCTGAAGCAGTCTTGTAGCATTATTACTGTTTGCCGCAGGTGCCTCTGAGACAGGATAAAATATATCAGGTGCTCAATATGGTTTCTTAACTCCTGTCTTTCAGCTTTGTGGATCACTTGCATTTCTTTGGCCTGCAGCTAGGAAGAAAATATTGCCATGCTTTTTTAGAGTCAGTCTCCTACAGAAAAATGAGAGCTTGGAAATATTCAAGGTCTACCAGCAAGGTTTGAATGAAAGAAATCAAAGAGCTGTCTTGAAGAACCATGGGAACTATGCAGCTAAGAGGCCTGCAGAGGATATTCTTGCTGAAGCTGGAGTCCTGCTGGAGGTGGCTAAGCCTCGCTCAGGATAACACACGATTCAAATGTTTGGGGGCTACAAATCGTATTGCCGTATGTTATATGTGCCTGTCTCTCCTGTGTAGTTCCAAAAGCAAAGCAGGGGGACTAATGCTGTGGCTACTGTACCTTTTCTTCTGTTTGCATTTGAAGCTCCATTTGGAACTGTTTCTGCAGATGCCTCAGTTTACCCTCTGACTCTTCCTTTAATCCAATGAGCAAATCCCTCTCTTGGTGGTGCTTTTGGAGAAAAGCCATGGCTCTTGTGACTTGCTGTTTCTCCACAGCCTGGGCTACCTCCTGAGCGACTGCTTCTCCTGCAGCTCTGTACTCCAACTGGTTTAGGATCCTTGACACACCCTCTGGGCAGGCCTGCCTCTTGCATGAGAAAGCACAAGGATAGGGATAAATGCGTGTGACTTCTGCATTTGAGGTTCTGCAGTGAACATAACCCCGTGCACCCCTGCCATGTAGCAGCAGTGAACATAACCCTGTACATCCCCGCCATGGACATGCTTATGGCTAATGTCCCTGCACTCAATCCTCTGCTTTCTGATCAAACAGGATCAGGGTGCAGAATTTATCTGGGGAGCTTGTGCTTTCATGCAAAATGGATAAGCCTACTCCTAAATATACAATAAGCCTAGAAGTAAGTGACAGTAAAGTAGGAAACCGGGATTAGGATAAGGCGTGCATATTGCCTGGTAAACCAGGGGTCAAAACTTGTCCTAGACTACCAGTAGCTTTAGAATTAGTCCAGATCTCTGCTGCAGCCTCGGGGAGTGACACCAATGCATTCAAGATCTGGTGTTGCACTGGAATCCAGTGTACAATTACCCCAGTGAAAAATCAGGGGTAGAACTACACTGGTGAAAGTCATATTGGTGTACAAACGGTGTCCATAGCCTCTACCCCTGTAGCAGTTTGAAGACAAGCTATTAGATGGGATTCCCATCACCTAGTAGTGAGGCACAGTAATAGCAGCCTGCCTCCTACTATTCTAAAGTAAGCTGCTCTCTATCTGCTGTGGATCCCAGGATACTTTACACGGATGTACAAAAGTGATGTAACTTGCACTGGTGTACGTGTGTCATGTGTTCACACTTTTAGTGAGAGGCAGTTTCTCAATGCCTCTTTCCCTTCTGTACAATAGGGATAAAAACACTCCTCACACCTCTGCCCTTTTCCGTCTTGTCTGTTTATATCGTCAGTTCTCAGGCAGGCATTAACTTTACCTGGGGAATAGTGAGATGAAGAAAGGCTGAAATGGAAGTACCTGGAGAGCACTGTAGTGATCCAGCACTCTATACAGACAAACTTGTTTCATAGCTTCCAGCTTTACTATTTTGAGTGCTGAAGCCTGTAATATTTGAGTTGAGTCTGGAAATAACTTTTCTTCCAATGAATAGGCTGCCTGTGGAGTAAAAGATAGAAAAAAAACATACAGGAGAAACTCATTCTATAACCACATAATCCAGTGGGTAGCATTTACACCACTCTACAAGCACAATGCAAATTATTCCCACAAGTTGCTGCCTAAACCATCTGTGTTGCTTTCTTTATTGCTTTTTAAGAGGGATGTGTCCTCATCAGCATGATATGCTTGCAGAAATTAAATGGCAAAAGCTAAGTTGCCAAACTTCCTAGCCATGCTCATCGAGTTGGGAAAAATCTATTACATTTTACTGTAAAATGCAGTGCAATTAAAGAGCAGTGTCATGGCCACTGGCAAAGCAACTCTTCCTATCCTCTCCTTCTCTATTCAAAGTTTTAATAGTTAGGACTGTGGCAAAAAATAGTGTGTGTGTGTGTGTGTGTGTGTGTGTGTGTGTGTGTGTGTGTGTGTATACACACACATGAGTGCAACAGGAAGGAATATACCAACAAACCTTGCAAGACACAAGTATTTTAAAATGTTATGTCTAAATGGCAGGTGTGTTTCCTCTATATTCTCTTGTATCATGCTTATTTAAAATTAAATTCCTCTCTGAAAGGGTGCTTAATTCCATACTTTAGCAGTAACAGAAGTGACCTGACATTTAGAGGTATCGAGTGCTCAGCATCTTCCGCTGAAATACCTCCAGAAGGGGGGTTATTTGTCTGAGTGTCAAAGTACAAGCTTTTGAGTCTGGATTTTGATGTCCCTTTTTGAAAATCTTGGTTTGTATAAGATTTCTGTTTTTGGCAGGGTTCCCTTCTTGGCTAAAATTCTTATTGCTACTGGGATTCCTATTTATTGTCTTGATGACAATCTTTTTACACTTTACCCCAATTTTTTTTTACTCTGAACGAAAACAGTTTTCTAGGGTCTTCTATCTGAAGAACTATACTATTGGCATTAATTTTTTAAAAACACAACAAATACCATTTACATGTGGACAGTAACGTGCTCCTCATAGCTACATTTTTAGCTACACTTCAAGAGATTTCTTTTGTGATTGTGTTTAGCACAAATAGAGGGGGCTGGACCCGATGAGCTGTGAGGTCTCTTCCAGCCCCTAACAATCTATGAATCTATGAGGCTGAGGTTTCCACTGATGCTTTTGAGACATGCAGTCGAGTCCATCATCCTTTTTTGTGGAGGAAAAGATAGGACAGAAAAGCAATAGGCGTGCGAGTGTAAAGAAGGCTGCTTGAACTTACTTCTTGTTCTTTAGCAACGTCTGATCTGATGTGGGAATCAGAAATTCGTGACCCAGGATCAAGCAATGAGAAGTGATGTGGAATTTCTTCTAGGAAATGCAAGCTGTCTTTGGGTGTTCCTACATCCAGACTGAGCCCTGAATTCTTGATGTCTTCCCAGTGCTTCTGGCGCAGGGTTTGTTCAGCCTCCTGGTGGCATTCAGCCAGGTCTTGCAAAAGAGTGTCCCACTTCCTGCCCATCGCCATCTCTTTATTGCTTTTCACATTCTGAAACCAGACACATTTCTGCTTCAGCCGCTAACATTTGGATGTCAGTAACATTAAAAAAAAAAATCAGTAATGCTAAGTGCAAGATTTGGGGAAAATGGAGCAGAAAGATTAGGCCTCCATGTCCATAGATAGGCTCTTAAATAAGCAGCCTGATGGACAGTACTACCAGGCAGACAGTAGCTCTGACTGAAACTAGGTAAGTAGCAAAACAGAGAAACAAGAACCAAATTTTAGGTACCCGTTTTTTGTTAGCTTTTGCATTTGGCTTTGCAGTGTTAGAACTTCAGGATCCCTCATGTTTTGGAAAGAAAATCTGTTTTGCTTCAGTCGCCTGTGTTATATCATTGGAGGGAAATGAGATGAAACCAGTTCAAAAAGGAAATAAGAAAATCCTCCTTTCCCGCTCTCTGATTGAGAACTGCAGGCTGAGGCAGCACTGCTCGTACCCGGCTTTCTTTATGCTCTTCCTTTTCCAGAGCTTTGGATGATTCATAAAAGGAGCAGATTGTGTTTATTTCCTCTGTCATTAAGGACAGCTCTAGGTGCACCGACTCACTGGCATGTTTCTCCAAGAAAAACCTGCCAAGACAATAGTAATAAATTAGAATAAATTAGGAGAGATCATGAATTTATGTAAGCCTTTACCTTGACATACACACGTGGGTACATATTCATGGAGCAGACATGCTGCAGGACGGGTACATGTCATCTACCAGCAGGATGGAGCCAGCACGTGACACTCGAGGACAAAACCCAAATGTCTTTCTTCAAAGGAAACTGCGGGGAGTATTTAAGGAAAAAAAGGGGGAGAAACCACATGCCTCACCTTGTCTGGACTTCTTGCTGTATGTGTGGGATCTTCGATGGGGATGAAGAGGGCTGGAGAGGTGAAAGCAGGGTAGGTGGAGTGACTTCGGGGCCGCTGCAAGCCAGGAATGCCTCCGAATGAGCTGTTGAGGCCTTTAAAGTGCTTTGTGAGCAATAGCCTTCAGGAAGAAGCAGAGAGGAGCAGAAGACCTTAACATTCATTCCTGATCCCTTGGTCCTTTCAGAGCCGTCAAGCTCCTGTCCGCAGTTCTTTGCACGAACTACTTAAGACACTCCAATGGGCATCTATCTATCTTTCAACTCAGCAGTGCACTGTAGTGCATCTGGCAATGTTTTGGGACAGAAGGAAAGCAGAGGGCCCATCTGGACATGTTCACCTGCCTGCATACATCAGTCACCCCCCTGTAAACCTGTGACGCAGCTACATGTCTCTTTGTCGTTAAATCTGGAAAGCTGGGAGACATGCACGTAACAATTCTTGACGTGTACTCTGTCTACTAAGAGAGAAAATCCTGTTCATCCCATTTGCCTTTATTAAGCTATAAAGAAATACGTTTCTACAGCAGATAAAGCTTAACACACGCGAGAAAGTACTGCTCTCAGTATTCAATTCAAGGATTTTTCAACCCAATTAGCGCTCAGTACAAAGATCTTTCAACCCAATTTCAGTGCAGCAGTGGTGATCCAAATACAAAAGATTAACCATGGCTTGAGAAAGGCAGGGAAGGCTCCAACCAGTTGGGGCTGAAATGCAGACAAATAAATAAGAGTAGTTACTGTGGCAAAATTTGAGATTATTTAAAGGGAAGTCCAGATCTGAGATTATTTAAAGGGAATAAAATTTCTGAGGCCCTGGCTCCCTACTTTGAATCTCCTTCTTCACATTTCTAAGCACCCTGTCTTACGGAGTCAAATCAAACAGAAAGAAGAGACTACTGAAGTGCAACCTATCTGCTTTTACCCTTCAAACATCAGACAACAGCTTTTTCCCCATTTGTGCTGGAAATAGTCAAGCAATAGCAGCTGAAATACTCTTACAGGAAAGGGAATCAATATTAGCTCCAGAGGGAAGAGGAATGACCATTTAATTCTACGTGTATTAATTATTATAATGCAGTCTTGGTAATTAAATAATCACTAATTATTTTTGAAGTGCTGACATATCTTCAAACTTCTTGGGTTACCTCCAAAGTTAACTAAAACGTTCAGTGTGTTCCAAAAAGACCGACACGTGACAAAAAAGTGGAAGGCAGTAGCCGCGTTGCAGAGCTGCCACCAGTTAGCATGGGATTCACTACGGTTCTCAAGTGCAACCTTAAACCAGATAAGAAATTCTTTGCCCAGGAGGACCTTCCATCACCAATCCTCCTGTGAAATATGAAACATCCCAACAAGAAAGAAGCAGCATTCAACATCCTGCTTGCCATCAGACACCTAAATAGACTTTTTCAACTTTTATCCGAGCCTAATGAAAAATGAAATTCTCCAGCCAGGAGATCTTACTCCACCCTCCAACTCTCCTGTGAAATGCAAATTTTCATTTCTACCTGGGAGAAATGTTACAATCTTTGCATTCTCCTAGGCCTGAGGAAGGGTGCACGTGCCTGAAAACTTGCAAATAAAGATTTGTTATTTTTATTTTTTTGCAACTGTGTAGTTGGTTTAATAAAAGATATTGCCTCTAGCACACTGACTCCTTAAACTGCAGCACGCGATGCTCACACTCATCTTCCATTGAATTCAATAGTACTGAAGCACAGGTTGCCTGGGGCCCTAATCCATCCTCCATTTCTAAAACGGCAACTTTCCAGCAAGTGAATGGCACTGCACTGCGTCTGCCGGTATCATGGATAGTGCTTGCAAAAGGAGAGCTTTGAAACCCTACGCCTGATCTTACTGTTAATAATCTCAGTGGCAATTTTAACCAGTAGGAATTTAAAACTAAAATAGTCTTATTACAGTTCTGAAAAAAAAGAAAAAGAAAAAACAAATCTTAACTTTTTAATTTGACTCTTTTATGCTGTGAAACTCAAAAGGAAAGTGTATTAGGAGAGAAAGCAAGAATAAAGGCAAAAGAAGCCATTAAACTGCTTTGGGAATTTCACCAGTTTTTTCTCGTTGGGGTTGCAAAGACGCATTCCACACTGAGTGAATATTTGCCTCCTGAAATGCATCCAACGTTTAGACAGCTTGTGCATTTCAGCTCTATTTGCCAATAAAGAGCAGTTAGATCTTTTATGTAACTAAGAGTCTGGTTACATCACGATTTACTATGTGAAGGCTCACAGGAGGGAAAGTAAAAGCGCTGTTATTGATTTTTAGGTTTGTTCCATGCTTCCTGCTGCCAAACTGAGACTAAGCTCCCTGTTCTGCAGCCACTTCTGATTAGCCGGCAGAATTAATAGAAGTGGAGGCAACCATAGTGAAACTAATGCAGGCCCATGAGAGTTACATATTTTATCATTTCTCAGGATTAAAACCGTCTTGTTAGGCAGAAAGACCTGGCACAGCATAAGTTACCAAGCCGGCTTCATTTCACATGTGTAAGAAGTACCACTGCCTCTAATGCAACTCCTAACACATAGCAAGGGCTCATTTTGTGCTGCTTCCATTTGTAACATTCTGGGATCTAATTGTACCAGCAACCATTTTAAAGGACTTGGAATAAAATAAATTGATCGGTTGTACCTTTATCTGACCCCAGAACCAGCATCTCAGGAGACATAGGACTCCTTTTGCTTTCCCCCAGCGTCTGAATCAGAGACTTCAGCAGAGGAATCAGCTTTTGATGGATAACTTCACTTGCGCCCTGGGGGACACCTGCAAAACTGTAAAATCTGGTCCCCGGGTAGCTCTCAAAACACTGTGGTGTCCCAGAGAGACGAGCCTGAAATAAGACAGATCAGGTAAAGGCAACACCAATACTTGTAGCTCATTATATGCATTATTAGTACTACTGGAAAAGCACCCTGTCATGCTGTACTTCCATGCAAAGCCTACATTGCTAATTTACAGCTATTGCATGTGGATCTGCAGCTCTGAGCTTGCCTCATGGCAGTTTGTAGGCCTTTGGGTGGTAATGCAGCTCCAAACTCTTTAAATTATTCTCTCTCTCTAAAGTTGGTGTAAAAGTTTTAAGAAAAACAATTTAAATTTTATTACATGTGTTTAATGGCCTCCGTTTATATGGGATCCATTTGCAAGAACCAAGCACAAGATAAAATACAGTCTATTGCATGCACTACAATATAATGGCCTCATTTCATTTAAAGTCCCAAGTTGGAAGCGAGCCACAGATGCAGGCGAGAGGCTCCTAAAGAGTGAGAAGCAGCAGAGAGGTGAAAAGTAGGGGAAATTTCAAAAGAACTGGCACCAGAAGGAACTTTGAAGTAAGGAAAAGGGAAAGGGAAGGTGTTTTTAAAATCCCACTGCTCTGATTATTCCAGTGATCTTACTTCCAATGGAATGTCACATAAAATGGGATAGGGAAACCAGTTGTTCCGAAGAGTGAGAGCCCGACTCCAAATCTAACTTCAACAGGATTTGGATCAGGTTCTAAATAAGACACAGGTCTTGTTGAAGACACTGTATCAACCACATGGATGAGACTGCTGAAAGTCAGTTAGATCTGATTTCTTCAATCACTCAATAGCCTATTGAAGATCCTATCCTGCAACTATGAAAGAAGACAGTACAGGCAAGTGGTGGAAATAGTTTGCTGTTTCCTCTGCTTTCAGCAGGCATGCTAAAGCTTCATAGAAGGCAGGGGCCTTACAGCACTAAACTATAGATCCAGTATGACACATTGCAGGTAGCTCTAACAGTGCTGCTATAATACCGCATTTTTATTTACGTGTTTATTTATAATACTATATTTTTTGTTTTAATTTTTATTTAATTTACAATATTAACAGTCTTTAATAAAGGACATTTTATTTATAGCAGCAATATATAATTTATATGAATGTTAATATATATGTTCAC